>NC_057718.1:11624197-11684983 GCF_004010195.1 Chiloscyllium plagiosum | reverse complement strand
CACTGTCACTGTCCCCTTGTCTTGTCCGGACTTGTCCGACCTGCCCAGCTCCTTTTCCACCTATCCACTCCACCCTCTCCTCCCTGACCTATCACCTTCATCTCCTCCCCCACTGACCTATTGTACTCTATGCTACTTTCTCCCCACACTCACCCTCCTCTAGCTGATCTCTCCACGCTTCAGGTTCTCTGCCTTTATTCCTGATGAAGGGGTTTCGCCCGAAACGTCGATTTTGCCTGTCCTCGGATTTTGCCTGTCCTCGGATGCTGCCTGAATTGCTGTGCTCTTCCAGCACCACTTACACACAGAGCCCTAGGGAATCTCGCTGCTGTTTTTACACTGTCACTAACACACAGAGCCTTGGGGAATCTCGCTGCTGTGTTTACACTGTCACTAACACACAGAGACTTGGGGAATCTCGCTGCTGGTTGCACACAATCACTAACACACAGAGCATCGGAGTATCAAAATTCTGAGTTTACACTTTCACTCACACAGAGCTTTGGAGATTCTCGCTGCTGAGTGTTTACACTGTCACTGAAACACAAATCCTGGGAGAATCTCGCTGCTGAGGTTACACTGTCACTAACGCACAGAGCCTTGGAGAATCTTGCTGCTGAGTATTCTCTGCCACTGAAACACAGAGCCATTGGGAATCTCGCTGCTGAGTTTACACTGTCACTGACACACTGAGCCTTGGAGAATCTTGCTGCTGAGTTTACACTGTCACTGACACACTGAGCCTTGGAGAATCTTGCTGCTGTGTTTACATGTCATTGACACACAAACCCTGGGAGAATCTCGCTGCTGAGGTTACACTGTCACTAACAAACAGAATCTTGGAGAATCTCGCTGCTGTGTTTACACTGTCACTGACACACAGAGCCATTGGAGAATCTCGCTGCTGTGTTTACACTGTCACTAACACACAGAGCCCTAGGGAATCTCGCTGCTGTGTTTACACTATCACTGACACACAGAGCCTTGGGGAATCACGCTGCTGAGTTTGCACTGTCGCTAACACGAATCTTGGAGAATCTCGCTGCTGAGTTTACACTGTCCGTGAAACACAGACCCGTTGGGAATCTCACTGCTAAGGTTACGCGGTCTCTAACATATAGTGTCTTGGGGAATGTCACTGCTGAGTATACACCTTCACTATCACACAGCCTTGGGGAATGTTGCTGCTGAGTTTACACAGTCACTGACACACAGGGCCTTGGAGAAGCTCACTGCTGGGTTTACACTGTCACTATCACACAGAGCTTTTGGGAATCTTGCTGCTGGGTTTACACTGTCACGAACACACAGAGCGTTGGAGAATCTCGCTGCTGGGCGTACACTGTCACTAACACACAGAGCGTTGGAGAATCTCACTGCTGTGTTTACACGGTCACTGACATACAGCGTTGGGAAATGTTGCTACTGAGTTGACACTGTGACTAACACAACAAAGCTTTTCAGAATTTCGCTGCTGAGTTTACACTGTCACTGACACACAGAGCCTTGGGGAATATCGCTGCAGGTTTTACACTATCACTAATACACAGAGCCTTGGAGTATCAAAATTCTGAGATTACACTTTCACTCGCACAGAGCTTTGGAGATTCTTGCTGCTGTGTTTACACTGTCACTGAAACACAGATCCTTGGGGAATCTCACTGCTGAGTTTACACTGTCACTGACAGAGACGTGGGGAATCCCGCTGCTGTGTTTACACAGTCATTGACACACAGCGTTGGGAAATGTTGCTGCTGAGTTTACACTGTCACTAACACAACAAAGCCTTTCAGAATTTCGCTGCTGAGTTTACACTGTGACTAACTCACAGACCCTTGGAGAATCTCGTTTCTGAGTTGTCTCTCTCACACACACAGAGCCTTGGGGAATCTCGCTGCTGTGTTTACAATGTCACTAACACACTGAGCCCTCGGGAATCTCGCTGCTAGGTTTACCCTGTCACTAACACACAGAGCCTTGGAGTATCTCAATTCTGAGTTTACACTTTCACTTACACAGACCTTTGAAGATTCTCGCTGCTGAGTTTACACTGTCACTGACACACAGATCCTTGGGGAATCTCGCTGCTGAATTTACACTGTCACTGACACACAGATCCTTGGGGAATCTCGCTGCTGAGTTTACACTGTCACTGACACACAGATCCTTGGAGAATCTCACTGCTGAGTTTACACTGTCACTGACACACAGATCCTTGGGGAATCTCGCTGCTGAGTTTACACTGTCACTGACACACAGATCCTTGGGGAATCTCGCTGCTGAGTTTACACTGTCACTGACACACTCAGCCTTGGAGAATCTTGATGCTGAGTTTACACTGTCACTGACACACAGAACCTTGGAGAATCTCGATGCTGAGTTTACACTGTCACTGACACACAGAGTTTTGGGGAATGTTGCTGCTGGGTTTACACTGTCACTAACACACAAAGCCTTTCGGGATTTCGCTGCAAAGTTTGCACTGTCATTAACACACAGAGCCTTTGAGAATCTCACTGCTGAGTTTACATTCTCACTAAAACATAGAACCTTGGGGAATCTCGCTGCTGACTTTACACTGTCACTAACACATAGACGGGAAAAAGTGAGGACTGCAAATGCTAGAGACAAGAGTTGAAAAATGTGATGCTGGAAAAACACAGCAGGCCAGGCAGCATCCGAGGAGCAGGAGAATCGACGTTTCGGGCATAAGCCCTTCTTCAGGAATGATGCTGGTGTGCCAGGCGGGCTGAGATAAAAGGTGGGGGGAGGGGGGAATTTGGAGGAGGAGCACTGGGAATACGATAGGTGGAAGGAGGTGAGGGGGTGGTTGGGTTGGTTGGTGCAGGTGTCCCAGAGGTGTTCCCTGAAACGTTTTGCAAGTTCCAGGAACCCAGAAGTCAGCGGAATCTTTCTGTGGAATCTTTCTGTTGTGTTTAAAATGCAACTAACACAGCGGAAACATCCAGTTATCACAGCAAGGTAAGCCCAAGGAACGTGCAAACATCAGCAAAAATCTCAATACATGGCTTTCTTTATCTTCACTCAGGTAATTCGGAATGAATTATTGCAGCAATGTGCCATCATTCTCTGCCTGCTGCACAATAGCATCAAAGCCATGATCTTCAACAATTCTGAGGGGCTTGGATAGGATAAATAGACAAAGTCTTTTCCCTGGGGTGGGGGAGTTCAGAACTAGAGAACATAGGTTTAGAGTGAGAGGGGATAGATATAGAAGGGACCTAAGGAGCAAGTTGTTCACACAGAGGGTGGTACGTGTTTGGAATGAGCTGCCAGGAGAAGTGGTGGAGGCTGGTACAATTGCAACATTTAAGAGGCATTTGGATGGGTCTATGAATAGGAAGGGTTTGGAGGGATATGGGCCAGGTGCTGGCAGGTGGGACTAGATTGGGTTGGGATATCTGGTCGGCATGGACGGGTTGGACCGAAGGGTCAGTTTCCATGCTGTACATCTCTATGACTCTCTACCTCTAATTGCTCCATCACAGGAACAATATGTGGGTCTACTCCGGTTAACCAAGGCTGTGTCGTTGCGTCTGTACTTTCCTCCATCTTCCTCACCACCATTTTCTATCCTATTCATGAGACTTCCTGCTGGTGTGGAGCCTCTCTCCAGGATCTGTGGGAAACTGTTCAACCTGCATCACCTCCTGTCTGAAACCAAGACCATCCCAATCTCTTTCATCAACTTGAAGATGGTGATGAGGCTACTGTACGCAGGGCTTTTATCCAAAACGTTGACTCTCCTGCTCCTCAGATGCTGCCTGACCTGCTGTGCTTCTCCAGCCCCACACTCTCTCCACTGTATGTACAACAATTGTAGGCCAAATTCCAAACCATTGTTGATGCATTCACAGACCCATATGAGAGAATGGGCGTTAAGCTAAACATGTGGAAGACAAAAGTCCTCTACCAGCTCGCTCCCATCACATGACACTGCACCCCCCCCCCAACAATCTAGAACATGCCTCTAGACAGCGTGGGTCAATACTCACTGCTCTGTCGCCAGTTTATAGCTAAGGTAGAAATTGACAATGAAATTCTCCATCACTTCCAGTGTGCCCGGGGAGTCTTTGGTCAACTGAGGAGCAAAATGGTATAAAGACCTCCAACCTGACTCCAAGTTCAGGGTCTACAATGTAGCAGTGTTAATTGTCCTTCTGTATGTGACAGAAACTTGGACTGTGTACGGCAGACACCTCTAATCCTTGAGAACTATCATCATGAATGCCTCTGCAAATGCGATGACAGGATAAATGCTCTCCAATCAGTGTCCCCTCTCAGACCAAATACCCAGCACCAAGACTCAGGTTACTGTCATTCACGAGACTTCCGAGAGTGGAAGAGATACTAAGCCAGCCAGGTGATTATGGAAACATTGGAGCCACTACCATCACTATGCATATCTCTACACTATAACATGGATGGAAAGGTGGATGTTACCACAGCAACTCTGATGACCTGAGTGAACAGTGACAGATGTATATGTTGGTTCTAGATAGATACTAGCATGTTTATGTCATCGACGTTTCGGGCATGAGCCCTTCTTCAGGATTCCTGAAGAATTCTCCTGCTCCTTGGATGCTGCCTGACCAGCTGCGCTTTTCCAGCAACACACTTTCAGCTCTGATCTCCAGCATCTGCAGTCCTCACTTTCTCCCATGTTTATGTCATGCCCATCTTAACAATGATGAGAGGAATATGCCTAAGCTTCAGTTGTTGAATTTCACAAATTAGAAAACACACTCTATTCCCGTCGCCATCTGTTCAGAAACAAAATCCTGAGGAGCAAGTCAAGTTGAGGCTTGACTGCTCACCATTGGTGTGTGTTGAGAGGATAAGGAGGTTGGTACTCAGCACATCTGACTGTGTTGTGAATGCACCTTCCTTCACCATCAAGCCCAGGACATGAATCTCAAGCTGCTGAAACTACAGCTTCAGGAATGCTCGGCAGGTACTTGGTCGATTCGTTGGGGAGGGTTTCACTAGTGTGGCAGGGGGTTGGGAACAAGAGGAGTAGGGCAGTGGTCGCAGAAATTGAGGGAGAGGTAGAAACTAAGAACAAGAACAGACAGGGAAATGCTGCAGGAAAGAACTGGGGAGGTGGCCTGAAATGGATGTGTTTCAATGCGACATGTAGAACGGGCAAGGGAGATGAACTCAGAGCTTTGGTTAGTATTTGGACCTGTGACATTATTGCAGAGACTTGGCTGAAAGAGGGACAGGACTGGCAGCTGAAAGTCCCAGGATTTAGATGTCTCAGATGTGATAGAAAAGGGGTGGGAGAGTTGCATTACTGGTAACGGAGTGTCTCACAGCTTTACTCAGGGAGGATACATCAGCGGACTCATGCAGCAAGGCAATATGGGTAGAACTCAAGAATAGGAAAGGTGAAATCACAATGCTGGGGGTATACTACAGGCCTTCCAACAGCCAGCAGAAGATACAGGAGAGAATATGTAGACAGAATTTGGGAAGACATAAAACCAGCAGAGTGGTGGGGATGATTTTAACTTCCCCTATATTCACTGGGACTCACTTTGTTCAAGGGCTTTGGATGGGGCCGAATTTGTAAGGACCTTTCAGGAGGGCTTCCTGACACAGTGTGTAAACAGTCCGATTAGGAAAGGGATTATACTGAACCTGGTTTTGGTAAATGAGCCCAGCCAGGTGAGTGAATTTTCAGTGGGGGTGCATTTCGGGACCAGTGACCATAATACTGTGGATAGGGATAACAGCAGTCCTTGGGTGAAATGTTAAATTGTAGTTAGCCTTGGGAGAAGGCTAGCTACAACAGTATTAGGCAGGAGCTGGAGAAGTTTGACTGGAGGCAGCTGTTTGAGGGTGAATGCATGTTGGACATATGGGAATATTTCAAACTGAAGTTGATAAGAGTTCAGGGACGGCACGTTCCTGTGAGAATGAAGGATAGGTATGGCAAGTTACATGAACCTTAGATGACCAGGGATGTTATGACCTTGGTCAAAAAGAAAAAGGAAGCATACACAAGGTCTAAGAGAATGGGAACGGATGAAGTCCTTGAAGTCGATAAGGAAAGTGGGAAAGATCTTAAACAAGGAATTAGATGGCCATAAAGGGTCATGAATCTCTTTTAAAAATTAGATTAGATTAGATTACTTCCAGTATGGAAACAGGCCCTTTGGCCCAACAAGTCCACACCGACCCACTGAAGAGCAACCCACCCAGACCCATTCCCCTACATTTACCCTTCACCTGACACTGGCAATTTAGCACGGCCAATTCACCTAACCTGCATAAATGCAAATTACTGCGGATGCTGGAATCTGAAACCAAAAGAGAAAATGCTAGAAAATCTCAGCAGGTCTGGCAGCATCTGTAAGGAGAGAAAAGAGCTGACGTTTCGAGTCTAACTGACCCTTTGTCAAAGCTATTCCGGCATCCGCAGTAATTTGCTTTTATCGAGTGTTTAACCCACTGCCACCTCTCTCCCAGGAATGCATACCCTGAAGAAGTCCTGCTCTTCTCTCCGACAGGATTTTCGTTTGTCTCTCTTCCCCTGTCCACCTTCACTGCTTTCCTTTTCTCTCTGTGTTAGACAAGGTATTTACTAAGACTCGCTTCCACGGCCATATTTCTTTCCTCGGTGACTGTCTTCACCTGCAACTTACTCCACGTGGATTTCAACTCAAATTCCACACTGCATCCAACCCCAGGATTACAGGTACTTGCATGATATACAACATTTTTCCAACTGCTGTTCTCGCCGCATCCTAAAAACACCCCTCCCCCCATCCCCCATATTTTGTCACATAGCACTGGCATCAGCCTTGGTCATTCACAGCTCCCAGTCTCCCTATAATCTCTCGATGCACTGTCAGTATCACCTCTTTATTGCTACCTTTGTTTCTGGAGCCATGACTCACCTTCTCTCAGCCTGGTATAAATACCTCCCTATTTCTCCCCTTTTCTTAGCTTTGACAAAGAGTCAGTTAGACTCGAAACGTCAGCTCTTTTCTCTCCTTACAGATGCTGCCAGACCTGCTGAGGTTTTCCAGCATTTCCTCTTTTGGTTTCACCTAACCTGCACTTCTTTGGACTGTGGGAGGAAACCGGAGCACCCGGAGGAAACGCACGCAGACACGGGGAGAATGTGCAAACTCCACACAGACAGTTGCCCGAGGCGGGAATTGAACCCAGGTCTCTGTGAGGCAGCAGTGCTAACCACTGTGCCATGAAATATTGGACAACAGAAGCAATCCTCCCAACATCCACAAACGAAGCTGCATTAGAACTTTATTTCAATGAGCCAACGCACACTGCAGAATAGAGGAATGACGCAGAGGAGAGGAAATTCACCTATACCGTGTATTCAAAAAGAATGGGTACCCAATGAACACAATCCGCCGATTTCTCAGCAACAAACTCACACAAGCAGACAAAACACGTCCAGAAACCCTAGCTTTCACATCTTGGAAATGACTGACAGACTACACAGACCTCTTGGCATCATGGTAGCCCACAAACCCACCAACACACTTAAACAGCAACTGATAAACTGGAAAGACCCTATACAGACAACAAGCAAAACTAATGTCATTTACAATATAACACACAAGGACTGTGACAAACACTACATTGGACAAACAAGCAGAAAACTAGCCACCAGGATACATAAACATCAACTAGCCACAAAAAGACATGACCCTCTCTCACTAGTATCCTTACATACGGATGAGGAAGGACATCATTTTGACTGGGACAACACATCCATCCTAGGACAAGCCAAACATGCATGAGAATTCCTGGAAGCATGGCATTCCAACTGGAACTCTATCAACAAACACATTGACTTGGATCTCATTTACAATCTCCTGAGAAAAAGAACAGGAAATTACATCACCATAGAAATGATGTCATCATGGGAAATGACATCACCAACCCAAGGAAACTCAAACACATAAATAGAAAGTGGGCTACACCACCAGTGCTTCATTTGGAGGCTCACAGAAGATGTTACCGAGTATGGTGATGAAACATCTGAAAACAAACCTTCCAGCTCAGCGAGCAAACCTGCATCCAGGGTCATGAAAAGTCGTTATCAAAGAGGATTAGGGAAAATACCATGGCTTTTTACACGTATATAAAATGCAAGAGGGTAGCCAGTGAAAGCCCACTCAAGGACAAAGGAAGGAATCTATGTGTGGAGCCAGAAGAGGTAGTTCAGGTCCTAAGTAAATACTTTGTTTTGGTATTCACCAAAGAGAAGGAATTGCTGGAGGATGATCTCAGGAAAGGGAGTGTCACATTTCTAAACCAAGTTGCTACTAAGAAAGAGATGTTATGCACCTTTGAAAGTTTTAAGGTAGATACGTCCCCAGGTTCTGATGGGATCTAACGCAGAATATTGAGGGAGGCAAGAGAACCAATTGCTGGAGCATTGGCAGACAGCTTTGGATCCTCTTTGGCCACAGGTGAGGTCCCAGAGGATTGGAGAGTAGCCAATATTGTCCCATTGTTTAAGAAGGGTAGCAGAGATAATCTGGGAAATTATAGGCTTGTGAGCATCAAATAGGGAAATTATTGGAGAAGATTCCAAGGGACAAGATCTACATACATTTCGAAACAAATGGACTTATTAATGATAGGCAGCATGGTTTTGTGTGGGGATGATGGTGCCTCACTAACTTGGTCCAGTTTTTTGAGGAGGTGACGAAGATGATTGATGAGGGAAAACAGTTGATGTTTGTCTACATAGACTCTGGTAGAGCCTTTGACAAGGTACCTCATGGCAGATTGGTGCAAAAGGTGAAGTCACATGGTATCAGGGATGAGCTGGCAAGATGGGTACAGAACTGGCTTACTCATAAGAGACAGAGTGTACTGTGGAAGGATGCTTTTCGGAATGGAGGGCTGTGACTAGCAGTTTTCCACAGGGATCAGTGCTGGGACCTCTGCTATATGTGGTCTACATAAATGACTTGGAGGAAAATGTGCTGGAAATGTGTTGCTGGAAAAGCGCAGCAGGTCAGGCAGCATCCAGGGAACAGGAGAATCGACGTTTCGGGCATAAGCCCTTCTTCGGCTTATGCCCGAAACGTCGATTCTCCTGTTCCTTGGATGCTGCCTGACCTGCTGCGCCTTTCCAGCAACACATTTCCAGCTCTGATCTCCAGCATCTGCAGACCTCACTTTCTCCTTGGAGGAAAATGTGGCTTGTCTAATTAATAGATCTACGGATGTTACAAAGATTGGTGGAGTTGTGGATAGTGAGGAGGATTGTCAGACATACAGCAGGATGTAAATTAATTGGAGGCATGGGCAGAAAAGAGGCAGATGGAGGTTAATTGGGACGAATGTAAGGTGATGCATTTTGCAAGGGCAAGTACAAGTCATTCTGCTAAAACATACATTTTGTTAACACAAATTCACTGTAACATCATTGATGAATTAGGACCACTGTTTCTAAAGTGCGAACTTTTAAAATGTTTGTTGGCTGTAATGCGATTACATCACTAACACTTCAAGTGCTGTTTTGAAAGTGCAATTTTTCTATAATGCGAGGTTGCATAAGAATACAACCATTGCAGTATAAAAGCACTACCTGTGCAGGTGGAAGTTATACAATAAATGGCAGAACTCTCAGGAGTATTGATATACAGAGGGATTTGGGTTATGCAGGTCCCCAGATCACTGAAATTGACAGCGCAGGTAGATTGTGGGTATGCTTGCCTTTATCGGAAGGGCCATTGAATATCAGGATATGCAAGTTATGATGCAGGTTTATAGAATTTTAGTTCAGCCACACTTGGAATATTGCTTACAGTTCAGCTTACCACTCTCTCAGAAGGATGTGGATGGTTTAGAGATGGTACAGAAGATGGTACAGGATGTTGCCAGGCTTGGGGGATTTTAGCTATGAAGAAAAGTTGGATAGACTGGGCTTGTTTTCATTGGAATGGAGGAGCTTGACAGGTGACCGGATAGATGTTTATAAGGTTGTGAATGGCATGGTTAGAGTGGAACGTATAAGGCTTTTATCCCAGGGGTGAAAAATGTGTTGCTGGAAAAGTGCAGCAGGTCAGGCAGCATCAAAGGAGCAGGAGAATCGACGTTTCGGGCATAAGCCCTCTTCCTCTTCCTTTGATGCTGCCTGACCTGCTGCGCTTTTCCAGCAACACATTTTTCAGCTCTGATCTCCAGCATCTGCAGTCCTCACTTTCTCCGAGTTGATTTTATCCCAGGGGTCCCTTTCTCAGGGATACAGGTTCACGATGCAAGGGGGGGATGTTTAAAAGAGATGTGCGAGGCAATTATTTCACGCAGAGGCTGGTGAGTGCCTGGAACGTGCTGCCAGAGAAAGTGCTGGAAGCAGACACATTAGTGGCACTCAAGAAGCACCTGAATGAATACGTGAACAGGAAGGGAACAGAGGGATATGGATCCTGTAAGTGAAGACAGTTTCAGTATGTAAGGGCAAAATGTGTTAGCGCAGGAGGGCTGAAGGGCCTTCGTTCTTTGCTGCTCACTGTGCTGCAAAGCCTCCAGTGCACATTGTGCAGTATCATGGTGAAGGATAATTAGCAAGCATCAAAATGTAGCAAATGGGAAATACTTTCTGGTAAATAATACTGTGCACCATGCTTTGTGGCTTATATTGATAACCCCCAAGTCCCCCTCTGCTCATCTAAACTCAAGAAACCTATGCATTTGACAGAATCTACAATCCATCAGGACTTTAAAGCCCTCCTCAAAGTCCAATCTACGTCCCAGCTGTCTTTGTATTAGTTTCAATATCAATGGAGTTGAATGAACTGTAAGTGAACAAAATTGTTTTAATACATGAATTGTCATACTTGGAGTGTGGAGTGAGGGGATATCAGCAAGAATCCTTTCCAATTTTGAAAATGTTCTTAAAGAAAAGTCTTTCATTTAGTAAAGTACTTGTTTGTTGAAAATGAAGTGAGTAATAATGTTTTTATAATTCGATTATTTTTTCATCAAATGTGGGTGTCATTGGTTGGGCCAGCATTTGTTGTCCTTTCTGGGTGCTCTTGAGAACAGGGAAATGAGCACCCTTTTGAACTGCAATATGATTACACCCACAGTACAGGCAGAGAGTCAGTTCTAGGCTTTGACCAAGTGACAGTGAAGGAACGGTGATATAATTTCAAGTCAGGATAACAAGTGACTTGGGGGGGACTTGCAGATGGTGATGTTCCCATGTGTCTGCTGTTCACGTCCATCTAGATGGTAGAGGGCAGAATTTTGGAACGTGCTGTCGAAGATTTGATTTTGACAAATATACAAAGAGTTGGATTACAAGTAACGGTTTCAGCATCACCAGTTTTACATGATCGACCAAAGTCAAATAGCCACCTTTAACTCTCGAGGACTGTACCATTCTCCAATTCGAGAATCACCAACTGTTCATGGCTTGTGTACAGCACAATTGTTTGTGTAGCAAGGCTATTTCCAAAGGCTGAAGTCAATTTAAACAGGATTTATTACTTTGTTAATATAGAGCGCACAAGCAATCATTGCATGAACCAAAGTGTGTTTCTGAAAAAGGTTGGGACCAGAAGTCGACATATGATTTTCGTATTATACAGTGTTGACATAGCCTTACTCTACTGTAGTGAGTTATCATCTGGATTCCTCATTAATACAGTGTAACATGGGATGTAAGATTGATATGCAGAGGAAGTATGTGCCATATGTAATATTATTAACAAAGAATAGATGATGTAAGCATTGACAACAATCACAAAGTATAAAGCTTTCACTTTTAAAGTTGCCTTTGTGTAGGAGATAGTTTTGTTCATAAGGGGTTTTCTAAGGTGTGGGAGTGTCTACATTTTTAGACCGAAGGTCATTGTAACCCCCAGGCCTCAATTAAATCTGCTAGTCCTTTTACAATCCACCAGTTTGTTGGGGAAATGTGGGGTGGAACGTTGGGTTTTCAGATTCCTGGAGAAGGAGGGAGGAAAGATTAAACAGGATGAGCTCATGTTATCTGAATGTTACAGGAATGAGAGTTGATCGCAGGAAAAAGGTATTAAATATTTAAAGGGTTTGACAGGGTATTGATGTTGAGATTTTGTTATAAAGCTGGGCCTTAGGTTACAGTTTGAGGAGACATGAGTAGTGTGTTTAAATCATTATGGAGTGTAGATTAGTTACATAGACCAGTCACGTAAGTTTCTTGAGTTTAGGGGAGCTTAATGACTGATTGCTATGGTGCCCCCTCTCCATTCTAATGCAAACCCACAAGCAAACAGGACGACCGGCCGTTCAGATGGGAGAAAGGTTTACGGGTAATACCTTGTTAATGTGTTAGCATGGTACTCCCCATCTGTGAAGCAGAATCAATCTGCTTAGCTGTCCCTGCCACTTCCTTTTTACTCTCTCGTGGGGCATGGGCATCACTGACTGGGCCCAGCATTTATTGCCCATCCCTAGTGCCCCTTGAGAAGGTTGTAGTGAGCCGCTGCAGTCCACCTGCTGTGGGTTGACCCACAATGCCATGAGGAAGGGAATTCTAGGATTTTGACCTAGTGACACTGAAGGAATGGCAATATATTTCTAAGTCAGGATGAGGAGTCACTTGGAGGAGGACTTGCAAACAGGGGTGTTTGCTCGACTAGAAGTTTGTGGTAGATGGTGTGCAATTGCAGTGAGGTTTGGAACTTAGAACTTCAGGCTCCACATGGGACAAAAGCAGCAACAGACCCAGATATGGCATTGCTATCATAGTCCCAGAACTCCAAAGGTATGACATTGTTATTGCTGCCTGAGTAAGACACAGTAGGCAGGAGATCAGCTCACAGCTCAAGATGGTGGATACATATTCTTCTGGAAAGATAAATCAACCTTCCTGGGGCTGATTTCACCACAAGAAATAAACTAGACAACCATTTAACTGTGAATAAATGAATGCCTTGTGATTCTTCAGCTGACCAAATCCCAGGTGTAGAATACCAGTGTGCATGGCTCCGGTCTAGAAGCAAAGGGGAGAATTGCAAAATATAGAACATAGAAAAGTATAGCACAGAACAGGCCCTTTGGCCCACGATGTTGTGCCGAGCATGAATTTTAATGTAGAATAAAATAACCAACGCACCCCTCAGCTCACTGCTATCCATGTGCATGTCCAGCAGTCACTTAAATGTCTCCAAGGACTCTGCTTCCACCACCACAGCTGGCAACGCATTCCATACATTCACAACTCTATGCGTAAAGAACCTACCTCTGATGTCTCCTCTATACCTTTCTCCTAATATCTTCAAACTATGACCCTCGTACACGTCAATCCTGCCCTGGGGAAAAGTCTCTGGTTATTGACTCTATCTATTCCTCTCATTATTTTGTATACCTCGATCGGGTCTCCTCTCTTCCTCCTTCTCTCCAGAGAGAAAAGTATGAACTTAGTCAACCTTTCTTCATAAGGCAAGCCCTCCAGTCCAGGCAGCATCCTGATAAACCTTCTTTGCGCTCTCTCCAAAGCCTCCACATCTTTCCTATAGTAGGGCGACCAGAACTGGACACAATATTCCAAGTGTGGTCTCACCAGGGATTTGTCGAGCTGCAGCAAAACCTCGCGGCTCTTAAACTCGATCCCCCTGTTAATGAAAGACAAAACACCATATGCTTTCTTAACAACCCTATCCACTGGGGTGGCAACTTTGAGGGATCTATGTACTTGAACACCAAGATCCCTCTGTTCCTCCACACTGCCAAGAATCCTGTCTTTAATCCTATATTCAGCATTCAAGTTTGACCTTCCAAAATGCATCATTTCACATTTATCCAGGTTAAACTCCATCAGCCATTTCTCAGCCCAGCTCTGTATCCTGTCTATGTCACGCTGTAGCCTGCAATAGTCCTCGATATTACCAACTGCACTTCCAACTTTTCTGTCATCTGTAAATTTACTAACCTACCCGTCAACCTCCTCATCCAAGTCATTTATAAAAACTACAAAGAGCAGAGGCCTAAGAACAGAGCCCTGCGGGACCCCACTCAACGTTGTCTTCCAGGCAGAATACTTTCCATCTACAACCACTCTCTGCCTTCTGTCAGCCAGCCAATTCTGAATCCAGATAGCCAAATCTCCCTGTATCCCATACCTCCTGACTTTATAAATGAGCCTACCATGGGGAACCCTATCAAATGCCTTGCTGAAGTCCATATGCACCACATCCACTGCTCGACCATCATCGACCTGTCTTGACAAAGAACTCAATAAGATTTGTGAGGCATGACCTGCCCCTCACAAAGCCATGCTGACTGCCTTTAATCACACTATGCTTTTCCAAAAAGTCATAAATCCTATCCTCAGAATTATTTCCAAAACCTTGCTGACCACAGACGTAAGACTGACTGGTCTGTAATTTTCAGGGGTTTCCCTATTAAGCTTCTTGAAAAGAGGAACAACATTCGCCTCCTTCCTATCTTCCAGTACGACTCCCGTGGAGAGTGAGGAAGCAAAGATCTTCACCAGTGGCTTAGCAACCTCCTTCACGCTTCCCGGAGCAGCCTGGGATAAATCCGGTCTGGCCATGGGGACTTATCAATCTTAATGTTTGCCAAAATTTCCAGCACATCAACTTCATCAATCTTGATCTGTTCAAGCCTGTTTCCCAGCTCCTCAAAGTTCTCATTCACAACAAGGTCTCTTTCCTTAGTGAAAACTGAAGCAAAAAACTCATTTGGGGCTTCCCCTATCTGCTCAGACTCCACGCACAAGTTCCCTCCGCTATCCCTGATTAGTCCTACCTTCTCCGTCATCATTCTCTTATACCTCACATATGAGTAAAATGCCTTTGGGTTCTCCCTGATCCTTCCTGCCAACCCTTTCTCGTGCCCCCTCCTATGTCTCCTCAGTCCATTTCTGAGCTCCTTTCTAGCAAGCCGGTAATCCTCTAAAGCCATGCTAGATCCTTGCTTCCTCCACCTTACGTAAGCTGCCTTCTTCCTTTTGACGAGAAGTTCCTCTGGTCTCGTCATCCAAGGTTCCTTAATCTTACCCCTTCTTACCTGTCTCAGAGGAACAGGTTTGTGCATCACTCGCAACAACTGCTCCTTAAATAGTCTCCACGTGTCTGCTTTGCCCTTTCTGTGGAACAATTGCTCCCAGTCTGTACTTCCCAACTCCTGTCTGATAGCGTCATAATTTCCTTTTCCCCAATTAAATATCTTCCCTCAGTAACTGCTCCTTTCCCTCTCCAAGGCTATGCTAAATGTGAGGCAGTTGTGATCACTTTCACCAAAGTGTTCTCCCACCGCGAGATCTGACACCTGTCCTGGCTTGTTGCTGAACACCAAATCCAAAACTGTCTCTCCCCTCATGTCGGAGAAGGGGGTAGTTGTAGATGGGGCAGTGACAAGATGTAGTGAATCTATCAGGAAGGTTTCTCACGCGATGAAACAAAGGGATTGGTTAAAGTGTGTCTGCTTTAATGCAAGGAGTGTCTGAAATAAGAGTGACAAACTTAGAGCGTGGATCAGTGCTTGGGGCTACGATGTTGTGGCCATCTCCCTGCTCCCACCTCCCTGCTAAAATAGTTTGAACCCTCCCGAACCACACAAGCAAATCTCCTACCCAGGACATTTTGCCCCTCCAGTTCAGGTGCAATCCGTCCTTCATGTACAGGTCCCACCTTCCCCAGAAGGTATCCCAATGGTCTAGATATCTGAAGCCCTCCCTCCTGCACCAGCCTCGCAGTCACGTGTTAAGCTGCACTCGCTGACTGTTCCTCACCTCACTATCTCGTGGCACCGGTAGCAAACCTGAGATCACTACTCTACTTGTCCTGCTCTTCAGCTTCCAACCTAACTCTCTGTAGTCACTTCTCAGATCCTCAATCCCTATCCTGGCTATATCATTGGTGCCAATATGTACCACGATTTATGGCTGCTCACCCTCCTCCTTCAGAATCTTGTAAACCCGATCGGCGATATCCCGGACCCTGGCACTGAGGAGGCAACATACCTTCCGAGAATTGCGTTCCTGACCACAAACCCTCCTGTCAATCCGTCTAACTATTGAGTCCCCCACCACTAGTGCTTTTCTATTTGCCCCCTTCCCCCCCACCACTAGTGCTTTTCTATTTGCCCCCTTCCCTTCTGAGCCACAGTGCCAGGCTCAGTGCCAGAGACCTGACAAAGCCACAGTGCCAGGCTCAGTGCCAGAGACCTGACAACTATGGTGTTCCCCTAGTAGGCTGTCCCCACCAGCAGTATCCAAAACGGTATACTTATTGCTGAAGGGAACAGCCACAGGGGATCCCTGCTCTGATCATTGGTTCCCTTTCCTCCCCCTGACAGTAACCCAGCTGTCCTTATCCTGTGTCTGAGGAGTGACCACCTCCCTGTACATCCTCTCAATTTCCCCTTCAGCCTTCCGGATGATCCATAGTTCATCCAGCTCCCGCTCCAGTTCCCTTACTCAATTTTCGAGGGGCTGGAGTTGGGTGCACTTCCCTTAGATGTGGTCGGCAGAGACATGTGTCGTGTCTCTCATCTGCCACATTCTGCAGGAGGAACATGCAACTGCCCTAACATCCATATCCCGCTACGCTGAAAGCCCACACAGGACTAAACAAAGGCAGAGAAGAAAAGGAAAACTTACCGAGTTTACAGACTCTTAATAAGGTTAGAGGAGGTGGGTGGGAGGGAGGCCCTATGGTGTAGGGTCTCAGGTTTAAATCCCACCCACTTAAAAACTTCCCAGCAGCCCTCGTTTCTCTCTGCCCTCTCTCCTCGCCACTCTGTTCAAAACATTTGGTTTCTTACTCACCTTCCCAGCAGTCCTCCAGTCCTCCCTCGCACCTCTCGATAAATGGAGCATCCCTACAGTGTGGACACGGTTTGTTTGGCCTATCGGGTCCACACCGACCCTATAAAGAGCATCCTAGTCCAGACCCAGTACCCTACCCTCGCCGTGTAATCCTGCATTTAGCATGGCCAATTCACCTGACCTGCACATCTTTGGACTGTGGGAGGAAACCGGAGCACCCGGAGGAAACCCGCGCGGGTTGGTGACGATTCACCACGACACATTTGCCGCCACCAATTAGCTACTGCCGGTTCGCCACCAGCGTTTCTCCACTGGGGTTGTTTGACCTCTGGAGACTATTTGACACCGGAAATATATATATATATGTACTGACTGTTTTCCCTCCCGCCTGTTCTTTCATACCTCTCAGTCCCCTTTATCTATACAACTGCATACTACATATTGATAAAAAAAGAGGTAAAATAAATATCATTTTATTGGTTTATATATAAAAACGAGTTACAAATACTTGCGGTGGCAAATTGTCTTCAGTGGCCAATGGGCGATGGCTAAGCGTCCTCGGCGGTGAAAGGGCAGTGGCTAATCTGCGGCGGTGAACCTACTATGGCGAATGGTCCCATCCCGACTCACGCAGACACGGGGAGAATGTACAAACTCCACACAGACAGTCGCCCGAGGCGGGAATTGAACCCGGGTCTCTGGTGCTGTGAGGCAGCGGAGCCACGTGCACTAGCATCAAGAGGAATCCTACTACAGCCTTGATCGGTGAGTGTCCCATGTCCCAAAGGGAAGTAGATGATTCTCCTTAGTGATTTGAATGTCCGAGCTGGGAGGAACACAAACCTCTGGAAAGGCATGATTGGCAAAGAAGGCAGAGGGAAGGAAAACACCAACAGAGTTTGACTCCTGACAAAATGCCTTCAGCATAGAGTGGTCATAGCGACCGCCCTATTTCATCAGAGAGAGCAATACCAGACCTCATGGCAACACCCCCAATCTGGACATTAACAGCGACATGACTCCACATTGTTCCGAGTGAGTGACAGTGAGGATGTTCCCGTCACCCTGTATAACAGGAGCTGAGACGGCTGAAAGCACCATCACCTAAACTGGCCTCCTGTTTCCACCAGCCTGGCCCAAAAGTGGAAGCAGCAACAGAGGCATGGCCGCAGGAAATAAATGTTCATGGACTCAAGGACTCCGTGAAGAGAAACCAGTCAGTCTCTCACAGGGAACCTGATGGCACTTAATGAATAGGAACTGCACATAAAGATGGTAGATGTTTGGAACTCTTTTCCACAAATGCATCTGGACAGATGCAGGAGTAGGTGGGGAGCAGAGGGATACAGATGCTTAGGAATTGGGCGACAGGTTTAGACAGTACATTTGGATCGGCTCTGGCTTGGAGGGCCGAAGGGCCTGTTGCTGGTGTGTAAATTTTCTTTGTTCTTTAAATGGCAGCAGATGGCTGGAATCAGCTGTGAATGTTAAATCTATGATAGATCAATGTTAAGCAAAGGTATTAAAGGATATGGACCAGAGGCAAGTAAATAATGTGAGGCCACAGATCAGCCATGATCCCATTGAATGGTGGGACAAATTTCAAGGGCTAATGACCTACTCCTGTTCCCTATCTCCCATTGAGTCACAGAATGACTGTGGTGGCAGGTCTGCACTTAAATCCATCTTAAACATCACTTGCAAGTTAAAATTCCTAAAAACCAGGAAATGTTGACTTGTTTGATGAGGATGACTGTTTCAGCAGCCAGTAAATACAAGCACAAGGTGTACCTAAACTGGAAGCAACACCAAAACACAAAGGAAAGAAAGACGGTCAACAGCCAAATGAAGGCTGAGGTGGAAAGGAAAAAACCTGTGACCTGAAGAACACATGGTGGGTGGAAAGAGCACAGGTAACCTAGCAACTTGCTGCTGTCAATGACGTGTGCATTCTCCAGCACAGTCAAGGCCATGTGCAGCCCAAGCATCAAGGACCTACCCTGTGGAGAGCTAAGAGTAGAGTGGTGCCCATTGAGGACAGAGGGGAAGGCACTTCAAGGATCTCCTCAGCCAAGCCCTGTCCTCAATATGGGTAACCGAAACCACATCCCACATCATGCTACCTGCCACCACCTCAGCACAGTTCCAGCCCAACGTGAGGTTGAAATGATTATCTAATTTAGAACCAACAAGGCTACTGGTGCAGACACAGTCCAATCCACATTGCAGCAGGGAAACACTTTTGGTATGAATACATGACCTCATCTTGGAAGCATGTCAGGGGATCTCTGAGACACTGTCATTGTGAGCATCTTGAAGAAAGGAGATGCAGCACTGGGGGAAGGTCATTGCAAAAATCCTTCTCCAACTCCTCTTTCCATTCACTGAAGAAATCTTACCGGACTCTTAACTATTATTGATGCATTTTCAGAGGCTTATGGCAGAATGGGCCTTAGACCAACCCTCTGGAAGTCTACATCAATTGAGCAGCCTAAC
The DNA here is from genome assembly GCF_004010195.1 of Chiloscyllium plagiosum. Lineage (NCBI taxonomy): Eukaryota > Metazoa > Chordata > Chondrichthyes > Orectolobiformes > Hemiscylliidae > Chiloscyllium > Chiloscyllium plagiosum. The sequence goes on along the minus strand of NC_057718.1, from coordinate 11,665,686 downwards.
CCTGCAATTCAGCACTGTTCCTGACTGACAGGATCCACATCGGGGTACGGAACCATGTGGACGAATTCTCATACCTCCTTTCAGTGAGGATAGACATCAATGACGCAATTCAGTGTCAGCTCCAGTCTGTCGGTGCAGCCTTTGGCCCTGCAAAGAACAGTGTTGGATGACAATGTCTTCAAACCCAGCACTAAACCCATAGTCCACAGGGCAGCAGTGTTAACCTCCCTTTTTATATGCACTGGAGGTGGGAGAGGTCAGTCAGCACCTGGCGGTGGCAAGAAAAGTGGAACAAAGAGGAAGTAATTAGACGGCGTTGCTCTGGAGAGGAACAGGTACCCTTCTCACCACTTGTGTCAATGTGCTGAGTCAGCGGGTTCATGGGGGGGAAACAAAAACCAAAATTGCTGGAGAAACTCAGCAGGTCTGGCAGCTTCTGTGGAGAGAAAGCAGAGTCAGTGTGACCCTTCTAGACCTGAAACTTTGCTCTCCCTCCATAGATGCTGCCAGACCTGCTGAGTTTCTCCAGCAATTTCTGCTTTTGTTTCAGATTTCTAGCATCCACAGTCCTTTGGTTTATTTCAGTTTCATGAGTGACCTTTCTCTCTGAGTTCTGCCCTGGTGGGTTAAAGCCTCGGTCTCCAGGATACTGGGCCTGTGTGATTTTTTGTCTAGATGTATTGGACAACTATTTTTATAATTCTTTGTCACAGTACACTGGCTGTGGCCAGCCAGCTTGGAGTCTGTCCTCCACTGAGGAGATACCTATCTCCTGGCTAGGTATATTTTTTTTTTGTTTCCCCCCCCCCCCCAGCAGTAGTGCTCATTTCCTTCAGCAGCCATGTTTGTGTGTGTGAGTGAAAAACACCAAGTGAAAATAACTTTATTATTGGATGACTTTATTGTTTGCCAGCAATCAAGGACCTTAATTGGTCAATTAATGGCCACTTTAGGGCCTCCACTCATCACCTTCCCAAACCACCTGCCTTCCATAGCAAGTCAGAAAAATGGCTCTTTTCCCAACTGGGAAAACAGGGGGACCTACCTGCTGAGTTCAAGGGGAAGCCCAATCTGAGGAGAACTGGAGACACCTATAGCAGGAAAGAGGGTTGACCAGTCTCTTCCCTTACCTCTGACCCCCCACTCCTGACCCACCACACCCAGCAACCCCCACCCTGTGAGAAGGAAGAAAATGTACTTCCTCACGGCTAGGTCCCCTTCAGAATGAGCTTCAAGCGGCTGATCTTCGGACCCACACCAGTTCCCGGAGACCCAGCATGCCTGTGTTGAGGTGTCTTAAAAGCCAGGGAATGATCTGCTGAGTTACCTGGGCAGGAAGGATGGCAGGTTAGCCTTTAAGACCACAAGTCATAGGAGCATTGAAGCCATTCCAAGCCTTTGAATCTGCTCCAGCATTCTATGAGATCATGGCTGATAACTCCACTTTCCTGTCTTTTCCCCATAACGCCTCATCAATTGGACAAGATGTTTTGCCATACCAGTTAACAGATGGGTTGATATTACTTGTAGACTAATGGAATGATGTGTTCCTGAATTTGCTGTATTAGCTCTGGCTCAGATGGTAGTGATCTTATCACTGAGTAAGAAAGTTAAAGCCCCTTGCAGGACTGCTCACAGCAACCTCGGCTATTACTCCAGTAAGGTACTGACGGGCTGTGCTGTCTGAGGTGCTCTTAGATAAAACCATTAAACAGAGGTCTTTGCTGCTCTCTAAATTGGATGTAAAAGATTGCTGAAGACTGGGGAGATAAAACACCTGGCCGAGCCAATATTCATCCCTCTATCAACATCACAACAAAATAGATTGTTGCTGGGAAAGTGCATATTTTGGCAAGGTTTTCACCTTATATGCATCAGAACAATTTGCAGTATTTCATGTGAATTAGCCTGAATGCAAGACAAAAGGTTTCGACAAATTGTTTACTTTTTCTTTTCAAGTTCTGTATAATCAAATGTCTGTTTGAAAACAGATTCCCTCCACATTATCACTTTGGAGGTTTTAGGATATTGCTGTGCACACATTGGCTTGCATGTTTCCCTAGATTATAACAGTGACTACATTTCAAAACCTTATTCACTGGCCACGAAGCACTTTGGGACAGACTGGTGATGCAAAAGGCACATTGTAAAGTTTTTTTTTCATTCTGGAGAGTATGGTGCTGGAAAAGCACAGCAGGTCAGGCAGCATTCGAGGAGCAGGAGAATCGACGTTTCGGGCATAAGCCTTTCTGTTCTCCAGCGTCTGCAGTCCTCACTCTCTCCTATTTTGTTTCAGTCTGTTTGGTGGTTGTGATGCATGAATAATAGCAGGCAAATCTCATTGACGTCACTCTATCCAATTTCAACCTTCTCTGACGCAAACTTGCTTTATTTGCCTCGATAGAGGTCTGACGTCCCTCTAATCAATTATTAAAACATGCAATTGATAATTACGTCAATTATTGGCAAATTAAGGCCATCAGACATGGAGGTATTGAATGCATCCTGATCAAGACTATACTGATTAGCTCTAATTAGTCTCACTGCTTTCATCTAACAGTTTGTGAGATTACTAACGTAGTTCCAGAATGATAATACATTCAATGAGCAAGGACTGCTAAACGCATATATCTGCCCTAGCATGTTTAATATGGACCTGTCGCTTTCAGGAATTCATGAGGCAGAACCATTGGCAAGTGGAAACTCTCACCATGTGGGAATGCAGCAGCACTGGCTCCTATTAAATCAACAAGTACGCTTCCTGAAGGCAGTAAGGGATGGACAATAAACACTAACCCAGTGATGCCCATATCCCAAGAATATTTTAAAATAAAGTCAGTCACCCCTGGCCATAGGCCACCCCTGTACCCTGTTACACTACACCACGTAAGGAGGGAAGCATAATCTTTCTGTTCCCTTCCCAGGTCCGTTTCAAAAGAAAGATAAACCTCCAGAGCTGATCTGGTAGGGAGCATAAATTTGAACAGAAGCTTAAAATCCATTCAAGACATGCACATTCCTCCTGGTAACAAAAATAAATCTTGCCCATGTCTTTTTTTTTTCAGGAGAGATAAGAGAGCACATTGTACAGAATAAACTTAGGAAAAACAAAACGTAATTCATAAAAAAAATGGTTATGGAGAAAATATGTTTCAAATGGGCAGCAGCCAATGCAGAATCTGTGAGGGTCATATTAAACAAAGTGAGATCTGGAGGATACAATGGCCCCTATATTCAACAGCAAATTCCAGAAACTGTGTTCTGCTCCAAGGTTCAACTACTAGTATGACAAACAATGATAATGAATGAAGTGAAGGAGCTCAAGAGAAGACAATGTGAGTTTTGAGAAGATTTGTAGCTCAGGTTGAAGTTGTGGATGTAGGTTTTCTCACTGAGCTGGAAGGTTCATTTCCAGACGTTCCATTACCTTACTCGGTAACATCCTCAGTGAGCCTCAGGCGAAGCAATGCTGAAAATTCCTGCTTTCTCTTTATGTGTTTGGGTTTTTTGGTTTGGTGATGTCATTTCCCTGCTCCTTTTGTCAAGGGGTGGTAGATGGGGTCCACCACCACCCCCTGAGAAAAGGGGCAGGAAGTGACTTCAACACAGGAAATGACATCACCAACCCAAAGAAACCCAAACAGATAAATAGAAAGCAGGAATTTTCAGTATTGTTTGGCATGAGGTCCACTGAAAATATTACCTAGTAAGGTAATGGAACATCTGGAAATGAACCTTTCAGCTCAGCGAGCAAACCTGCATCCAGAAGACAATAAGAATGGAATGGTTTAGTCACAATCTAAGTGCCAGGGCTCATGTGTTAACGCATCAGAGAACTTCACACCAGCCTAATTGTTTAAGGCACTCAGGAGGGACCTATAACTGGCCAATTGGTGGATTAATCTGGTGAATCTACCAGATCCTCCTTCAAACCAATTACCACCCCACCCACTCCCTCCATCCCTCCATGATTGATGACCGACTGCCGGGGGTGGTGGGGGGAGGGGGGATTGTGAACAGTTGCCGCAGCTCACCGTTGCCATCTCAGTGAGGACAGCAGGCCAATACAGCCACAATCCAAACTCCAGCCTGCTCTTCTCCTATCGGCACTTCTTGCTGTTCATTGGGAATAAATGTCAACTTGTAGGAATGCATTCGCCACAGGTCCTGGCATTGTGTTGGTGAGTCACAATGGAGCAAATGTCAGGAACTTCTGTTTTCATTTGGGAGGAATCTGCCCAGTTTCCTGGTCGATATTCCTCCCCGTGACTGGCACCACCACAGAGGGACTGGTGTTTCGTTCAAATGCAGATTAAACATTGTCATTGCCCAAGGTCTGCCCCATTTGCCTTTATAACAACAGTCATTCCACTTAAAACTGAGTAACTCCTTCGATTAGCATTTTAGGACAACTCAATGTATTGGGATGATATATTTCATTAATGTTCAGAAGGTGGCCATCACTAGGAAAACTGGCCTTTGCTGTCCACCCTTACTGATGGATCTGCTTTAAGTGAGTGGCTTACTGCACTATACCAGAGAATTATTAAGAGACCCCACATTGGCATGGGACTGGAGTCACTTATAGTCATAGAGATATACAGCACAGAAACAGACCTCTCGGTCCAACTCATCCATGCCGACCAGATATCCTTCCTGATCTCGTCCCATTTACCAGCATTTGGCCCATATCCCTCTAAACCCTTCCTATTCATGTACCCATTCAGATGCCTTTTAAATGCTGTAATTGTACCAGCCTCCACCGTTTCCTCTGCATGGATCACCCTCTGTGTGAAAAAGCTGCCCCTCAGGTCCCTTTTCAATCTTTCCCCTCCCTCCCTAAACCTATGCCCTCTAGTTCTGGACTCCCCCACCCCAGGAAAAAGACTTTGTCTATTTATCCTATCCATGCCCATCATGCTTTTATAAACCACTATAAGGTCACCCCTCAGCCTCCAACGTTCCAGGGAAAATAGCCCCAGGCTATTCAGCCTCGCCTGAAAGCTCAAACCCTCTAACCCTGGCAACATGCTTGTGAATCATGTCTGGACCGTTTCAAGTTTCACAACATCCTTCCGATAGCAAGGAGACCAGAACTGCATGCAGTATTCCAACAGGAGCCTAACCCATGTCCTGTACAGCTGCAACATGACCTCCCAGCTCCTACACTCAATGCACTGACCAACAAAGGAAAGCATACCAAACGTCACCTGCTGAACCTGTGTTTCATGTGCTAGGACACCAGATTGCTCTGCAACCTCTCACCATTTTAATAATACACTCTTTATGCTTTTTGCCAAAGTGAACAATTTCATAACTTTCCCACTTTAAATTCCATTTTGTAGATCTTTGCCTGCTCACTTAACCTATTGAAGATTAAGGAAAATCCCAGTGCAATTTATACATATGTAAGGAGTAAGACAGTAGCTAGGCAAAGGCTAGGTCCACTCAAAGACAGAGGAGAGAATTTATGCATGGAGTAAGAGAATGTGGGTGTAAAGGAGAAGGACATGATGGATGGTGAGTCTGGGGGTGGGGCTGGTATACTTTGATAGTCCAGGGCACGTCGATATCAAAAAGGAGTTGTAGGGTGTTTTGAAAAGCATTTAGGTAGACAAATCCCCAGGACCTCATCAAATCTATCCCAGAATGTTGAGAGAGGCAGATGAGGAAGTTGCTGGGGCCTTGTACAAAATCTTTTGCATCCTCTCTAATCACAGGAGAGATCCCAGAGGACGAGAGAAGAGCTAACGCTGTTTCTTGGTTTGAACATAGAACATAGAACATAGGACAGTACAGCACAGAACAGGCCCTTCAGCCCACGATGTTGTGTCAACCACAGATCCTCATGTAAGGCAAACCTAATGTATGAACCCTCAAATTTCTGTGACCATATGCATGTCCAGCAGTGTCTTAAATATCCCCAATGACCTTGCTTCCACAACTGCTGCTGGCAATGCATTCCATGCTCTCACAACTCTCTGTGTAAAGATCCTGCCTCTGACATCCCCTCTATACTTTCCGCCAAACAGCTTAAAACTATGACTCCTCGTCTTAACAATTTCTGCCCTGGGAAAAAGTTTCTGGCTATCAACCCTATCTATGCCTCTCGTTATCTTGTACACCTCAATCAGGTCCCCTCTGTTCCTCCTTTTCTCCAATGAAAAAAGTCCGAGCTCAGTCAACCTCTCTTCGTAAGATAAGCCCTCCAGTCCAGGCAGCATCCTGGTAAACCTCCTCTGAACCCTTTCCAAAGCATCCACATCTTTTGTATAATAGAGCGACCAGAACTAGACACAGTATTCCAAGTGCGGTCTAACCAAAGCTTTTTACAGCTGCAACAAGATCTCATGACTCTTAAACTCAATCCCCCTGTTAATGAAAGCCAAAACACCATATGGTTTCTTAACAACCCTGTCCACTTGGGTGGCCATTTTAAGGGATCTATGTACCTGCACACCAAGATCCCTCTGTTCCTCCACACTACCAAGAATCCTATCCTTAATCCTGTACTCAGCTTTCAAATTCGACCTTCCAAAATGCATCACCTCGCACTTATCCAGGTTGAACTCCATCTGCCACCTCTCAGCCCATCTCTGCACCCTGTCAATGTCCCGCTGCAGCCTACAACAGCCCTCTATACTGTCAACAACACCTCCAACCTTTGTGTCATCTGCAAACATGCTGACCCATCCTTCAATCCCCTCAGTCAAGTCATTAATAATGATCATTTCTGATCTTTCTGAATATATTTAGTTAATTCCACCAGGTATTTGAGCAAAGGTGATCGATCACAGACAAATTTGGTGACATATTGATACAACTGCCACTTTAACTTTGTATACAGCATGTGTCAGCTTTTCCAGAGGATTTCCAGAGCACATTCTAACAGAGAAGGCTTGATTTTTGTAGGTTGGTGGTTAACCAGAAGGCTGAGACAACCCTGACATGATTGTTTGGAGGAGCTTTGGCTGCATTTGGGCAGTAGATGAGTTGTCGTGGGGTTATAGACTCATAGAGTCGTGGAGCTGTACAGCATGGACACAGACCCTTTGGTCCAACTTGCCCATGTCGACCAGAGATCCTAAAGTAATCTAGTCCCACTTGCCAGCATTTGGCCCATTTCCCTTTCTATTCATATACCCATCCAGATGTTGTAATTGTACCAGGTTGCACCACTTCTTTTGGCAGTTCATTCTTCCCCTACCTCCTCAGACTCTATACACAAGTTCCCTATGCTATCCCTGATCGGCCCTACTCTTTCTTTGATCATTCTCTTATTCCTCACATACGAGTAAAATGCCTTTGGATTCTTCCTAATCCTTCCTGCCAAGCCTTTTTCGTGCCCCCTCCTGGCTCTCCTCAGACCAGTTTTGAGCTCCTTCCTCGCCTGCCTGTAATCCTCTAGAGCTGAGCAAGATCCTTGCTTCCTCCACCTTATGTAAGCTGCCTTCTTTCTTTTGATGAGAGCGGAGGAGCGCTCTCATCAACCAAGGATCCTCTATCTTACCCCTTCTTGCCTGTCTCAGAGGAACACATTTGTGCATTACTCGCAACAGCTGTTCCTTAAACAGTCCCCACATGTCTATAGTGTCCTTTCCATGGAACAGTTGCTCCCAGTCCATGCTTCCCAACTCACGTCTGATAGTTTCAAAGTTTCCTTTTCCCCAATTAAATATCCTCCCATTGTGCCTGCTTCTCTCCTTCTCCATAGCTATGTAGAATGTGAGGCAGTTGTGGTCACTATCACCAAAATGCTCTCCCACTGCAAGATCTGTCACCTGCCCCGGCTCATTGCCGTGCACCAAATCCAAAATGGCCTCTCCCCTTGTCAGCCTGTCAACATACTGAGTTAGGAAACCCTCCTGAACACCCCTTATAATAACAGCCCCTTCTAAACCATCTGCTTGAAGGAGGTTCCAATCAATATTGGGAAAGTTAAAGTCACCCATTACAACAACATTCACACTTTTCCCAAATCTGCTGACCTACGCTTTCTTCAATCTCCCTGCTGCTATTGGGGGGCCTGTAGTAAACCCCTAATGAGGTGACTGCTCCCTTACTGTTCCTAATTTCCACCCGTACTGACTCAGTAGGCAGACCCTCCTCGACAATGGTAACTTGTTTAAGGGCAGATCAATGGCTCAGGGACCTTTTCCTGTGCCATAGACCCCTTTGACTCTATCAATGTCTTCTACCATGGGGATTGATGCAAAGTATTGATTCAACTCCTTTCATTTCCTGGTTCTCCATTATTATCTCCCAGCTTTATTCTCTAAGAGGCTTATCGTCAGTTTGACTCTATCTTCCTTGTTTTATATTCAAAGGAGCTCTTACTATCCTTCTTTTTATGTTACTTGATAGTTTAATCTCAGAATTTATTTTCCTCCGTTTATTATCTTTTTGGTCAACTTTCTTTGGTTTTCCAAACTTTCCGAATGATGGTTTACCACCAATATTTGCCACACTGTATGCTTTTTCTTTCAATTTGATACTATCCTTAACTTGTTTGCTTAACCACAATCTCCCTCCTGCAATCCTTCCTCTTCACTGGGATCTCCTTAGTTGTGAGTCATGAACTTTTTTTAAGCGTTCCTCAACCAGCCTGCTCCACATGTTAATTGGGGCAAGGCCAATTTTGATGTTATTAGACAGAAACTTTCAGAAGTTGATTGGGGGAGGCTGTTTTCAGGTAAAGGGGGAGACCTTTAAAAGCATGAAAGGAAGAGTTCAGGGACAGCATTGTCCTTGTATTGTGGGGCAAGGTTGGCAGGTTTAGGGAACACTGGATGACGAGAGAAAGTGAGGCCTTGATCCGGGAAAAAGAAAGAGGCATTTGCCAGGTAGAGATGGTTGGGATCAAGTGAATCCCTTGAGGACTTTGGGGGTATTAGAGTCATAGAGATGTAAGGCACAGAACAGACCCTTCGGTCCAAATCGTCCATGCCGACCAGATATCCCAACACAATCTAGTCCCACCTGCCAGCACCCAGCCCATATTCCTCCAAACCCTTCCTATTCATATACCTATCCAAATGCCTTTTAAATGTTGCAATTATACCAGCCTCCACCACTTCCTCTGGCAGCTCATTTCATACATGTAACACCCTCTGCGTGAAAACATTGCCTCTTAGGTCTCTTTCATATCTTTCCCCTCTCACCCTAAACCTATGCCTTCTAGTTCTGGGCTCCCCCACCCCAGGGAAAAGATCCTATTTATCCTATCCATGTCCCTCATGATTTTATAAACTTCTATAAGGTCACCTCTCAGCCTCCAGGGAAAACATCCAGTCTCTCCCTATAGCTCAAATCCTCCAACCCTGGCAACATCCTTGTAGATCTTTTCTGAACCCTTTCAAGTTTCACAACATCTTTCCGATAGGAAGGAGACCAACAATGGCCTAACCAGTGTCCTGTACAGCTGCAACATGACCTCCCAACTCCTGTACACAATACTCTGACCAATGAAGGAATACACTTAAGAGGGGAAACAGGACATGAGATATGGCAGATAAATGTTAAAGAAGAATTCAAAGAGATTCTACAAGTATATTAAGGGCAAAAGAGTAACTAAGGAGAGAATAAGATCCCTTATAGATCAACGAGATCCTCTATGTGTGGATCCACAGGAGATGGGTCAGATCCTAAATAAATATTTCTCATCTGTATTTACTGTGGAGAAACAGATGGAAGTTAGGGAACTCAAGGAAGTAAATAGTGATGTCTTGAATAAAGCCCACATGGCAAAAGAGGAGGTGCTGGAGGTCTTAAAATGCACAAAAGAGAGATAAATCCCTGGGATCTGATCAAGTCTATCCCAGGGCATTGTGGAAGCTTGGGGTGAAATTGCACGTCCCCTAGTGGAGATATTTATATCATCGATAGCCATGGGTGAGGTGCTGGAAGACTGGAGTGTCATGCCATTATTTAAGAAAAGCTGTAAGGAAAAGCCAGGGAATTACAGACCGATGAACCCAACATCATTGGTGGATAAGTTGTTGGAGGGGACTCTGAGGGACAGGATCTACACACATTTGGAAAGATGAGGATGGTTATGGGTTGTCAGTATGGCTTTGTGCATGGGTAATTATGTCTCACAAACTTGATTGAGTTTTTTGAGGATGTAAGCAAAAAGATAGAAGAGGGCAGTAAAGTAAACATTGTCTACATGGACTTTAACAAGGCTTTCAACAGGTATGACATGGTAAGACTCTTTGATAAGGTTAGATCACAGGGGATCCAGTGAGAGCTCACCAGTTGGACACAAAATTGGCTTGATGGTCAGATGCAAAGGGTGATGGTAGAGGATTGTTGTTTAGACCAGATACAGGTGAACACAATATGCTGAAAGTATCAATGCCAGGTCCACTGTTGTACATCAGGTTGGAAGAGAATATAGGAGAGATGGTTATTAAGTTTGCTAATTGATGGTATGGGGGCAGTGAAGAAGTTGTCTGCGAGTACTATGGGATCTTGATTGAGTAAGGGACATCTGGTTCATGGTGAGGGAGTGGGGTATTAGATCAGGTGGATGTGGGTGTATAGTGAGTCAGGACTGGGTCATTGGGTCAAGGGCTGGGGTCAATGGCAATTCTGGGTTCTTGTTTAGTAGTTAATGGGGAGATTAAGCAGCTTTTAATCCTTTAACTTTTGCTATGTGACTATCAAGCTAAATTGAATTGGAATCCTCCAAAATATCCAACTCCAACTTTGAGATGGGGACTATTGCAGGTAGTTGTAGATGCTGAGTGGTTAACCCAAGGGAATTCCAAAATTCCAGGCATCTCCTGCAGATTCAGCTCATCAGGACACCGCACAGAAAAAGATCTTTCTGGGCATCGAATCTGTACCAGTCAAAAAACAAGCAACTAACAATTCTAAGCCATAGTCCTCTTTCTTTTGTCTCACAGGGCGAACATGAGGACTGCAGATGCTGGAGAGTCGAGAGTGGGGTGCTGGAAAAGCACAGCAGATTAGGTGGCATCTCAGGAGCAGGAGAGTCAATGTTTCGGGCAAAAGCCCTTTGCCTCACAAGTGCATGTCTGAATACTTCTTAAACATTGTGAGTGTTTCTGCCTCTATCACCATTACAGACAGTGAGTAAGCTGGCAGGGAGCACTCATGTAAAGGTAAGGATCAGACAGAGGGTTTCTGATCACACTTAAACATTCTGAATCGAGGCTCCAAATCCACTGTGACTCTTCTTCAGAACTGACGAGCAGTGGAAATGGGATGGGCTTTATGCTGTTGAGAAAGAGGGGCAGTGGAAAATGGAGGAGAGGGAATTAGTTAGGACAGGGGATGGTTAGAGGGCGAAGGAGATCAGACATCAAAACTGTCATGGGACAAAATACAAAAGGAGCGGTACTGGTTGTAGAGAAAGAATAAAGCATTTATCCAGAGCAGGTGGCAATTGCAGAATAAAAATCAGCTCTAATTTAAGGCGAAAAAAATGCAATGGGCACTGGGGGAAAAGAAATGTATATGTGTATTGAAATGGAGGATAGAGTTAATGATCTGAAGTTGTTAATCCTAATATTGTGACCAGAAGGTGGAAAGTGCAGAGTTGGAAATGAAGTCCAGCTTGAATTTGCCGATTTATTTCTATCTTTATTTGTATACATTTACTTCCAAATCGACATATATATTTAACCTGTGTCAGATTAGTTCAATGACTGGGCAAACAAAATAGGTTCACAACAAACAAAATAGGTTCACACATTCTGCATTTTGTTTTGCCATTTTAACAAACGACCTCAAGTTTGAATTGCACATTTTGAGTGCATCATATGAGCAGTGATGGAATTACAGTTTAGCAGCAAGGGTAACAATCCATGACATGGCTACTACCCACACAGTCCAAACTGTTGTACTATCTCAGGGCAGGAGGTCACGCTGCAAATGCTGTGCTGGGACCACATATGAATGGAACTTCCATTTGTTCATCAGAAATGTTCTTGGCCACGTTTGGATTCCCAGTTTGCCTCATCTACCTAGTGGCTAACATGGGATAACCTCGTCACCTGAGAATTTTGGTGTTGGGAGTCAGTTAGCTCAGTTAGTTGAATGGCCGGTTAACAATGCAGAGTAATACCAACAGCCTACGTTCACATTCCCAAGCAGGCTGAGGTTAGCTTTCCCCTTACCTGAAGTTTGGTGACTCTCAAGTTAAACTCAGCACCTGTTGTCGTCTCTCTCTAATTGGAGAGCTGCCATGAGGGTCTGTTGGGATTAGCACAACGTTTAATGAAAGATTGAGCCTCTCTTATCCAACACCTTTCCCTGAGTTCTACCAGAAAGCAGCAGCACAGCAAGACTAGCCCAACAAAACAGGCTTGTTGGACAAAATTCCCACAAAGTAATTGAGCGAACAGAGAATTTAAACAAAATACATTGGAATCTCCTGCGTGTCGGATTTTCCGCCTGTGGTTTTATATTTTTAACAGGGCTAAATGCTCATACAGCAGCATTCCTGCATTTTAACAAGCCCTGGAGCTGTGCAGCTTGAGAGCTGGGAGCAAGCACCCTTAGTGCCCAGGGACCCAAAGCCAAAAGCTCCTCCCACCCAGCTTCCTGGTGGCGAGAGCGAGAGAGAGGAGGAACTTGGTTTAACTTCAGCAGCTTGGTCAGAAATCCCTTTGTGTCTATCTCAGGGAGACCCTCCCCCATCCCATCCTTTGTTCAGTGGGGCAGAAAGGTAACAGTGATTTGTTTTCCTTGAGTCTAAAATACCCCCTCTCCTTTTTTTTTGCTTTTATAAATGTACAAGCCAGAGCTCACTTGGCACTGTTGGAGTCTGTCATCTGCTCTGCGTTGGGTTAGAAGCCACGATGGACTGCGCCTTATTGTGCAACTGGGATAATTTACAGTTCTGTCAAACTCCTGGCAGAGAGCTGGGTCTCGCTGCTACCGTTAGTGCGCTAATAGCAAACATCTGAGGATACTGCTAGATTTAAACACACACACACAAAGCCCACTGTGCAAGGCCTGTATGTCAGCAGGGCCTCTCACTGTTTGACTGGTTTAGCCCGGGAATATCTTTCGTCTGTTTGCTCTGACTGAGCCTGGCTTCCAGCTCAGTGCCTCGTTTTACACTGGGCGCCGAGAGTGTGTGTCAGTTCCAATCTGCTCGGGTTTCCCGAGAATCAATCATTCCTCTCTAGCCTCTGCCAGAGTCAGATCCAGGTCACATTTAGCCTGTGTTTATTTACAATCATCTAGACCTTTCCTTCACACCATCGCAATAATGTCTCTGTCGCTATTGCACACAGGAGACTCTGGCATCAATTTTAGTTTGAATTCTTTAGAATGAATCTCGACGTTTTGTTTCTAAACTAAATCTATGTTTCCCTGTTTACTTTCAAACCAATGAAGAACCATTAGCAGACTGCGTGAGCCAACTGCGCCCTGTCCTGGATTCCTTGGTCATTCATGGTGTTTCAGCATCACATTTTTCCACTTGTCTGTGAAAGTCCCAATGAAATGATTCCACTGTGAAGGCGTCTGTACATTGTGAGCATAAAAACTTCAGGAAAGGAGACTAGCAAGACAAGTTGCAACATTTCGAAGAAAAGGCGATACTCTTTCAACGTTAAACTCAGTGGAAAAGGAAAGATTGTGCACTTGAGATGTGATTTCAGTTTTTTGATTCAGGAAAATTTGGTGACTTATACACATCTCACTGTATTTTCATAAATACAAGTGACAATAAATTGCTATGCTATCTATTCTATCCTCTGGCTCATCAGAGATTAAATTTATCACCTTACAATTTCTGCTTTAGACACCTTGGGTTTTTTTATGTTTCTAAATTAAAGCCAACAGCTGCTCTTGGAAGGTCAGGCATGTCAGTATTGTTTAATAGGGCTCCTTGTGGTGCAGTGGCAGTGCACTGAGTCAGAAAACCCAGGTTTCAGTCTCATCCTGCTGCAGAGGTGTGTTGTAATATCTCTGGGCAGGTTGATTAGGGAAATATCTATAATTCCCAACAGCCTAGCACTCAGCATTTTGCATTGATCCCGGCCAAGGACATAGCCTTCCCTGAGACTCAATGATAAGAGAATACTCTCTTTTGTTCCATGTTCAGTGGATCACAATCATGGAATGCCTTCCCTAAAAACACATCGAATCCAGGAAAACTTGGAAGGTTGGATCCAAAATGGAGGAGACAGAGGCCAGTGGTAGAAGGCTGTTTGTATGACTGTCCAGTGACATATGACGGGTGTAGAAGGCTCAAGGGGCTGATTGGCCTACTCCTGTATCTATTTCTGATGTTCCTTGCATGAAGCACGCGATAAGCTGAAAGTGATTCAGAATTAAAATGAGGGAGGCCTGCAATTGATGTACCATCACAACAATTAGCTAAGATTCAAAATGCTTGAATTGGAAGAAAAGAAGAGGAAAAAAGAAATAAAAAGAAAAAGAGAGGTGGAAACAAAATAGTTTAAATTGACAAGGGAGCAGAAGGGAAAACAGAATTTAAAAAGTTTGAACATCGAAGAATGAGGGGTGACCTGACAGAAGTTTACAAAGTTATGGAAGGCACAGATAGAATGGATGGTTGGAGGTTTTCTTGTTCCCAGGGTTGAAATGTCAGTTGCAACAGGACATAGGTTTCAGGTGAAAGGGGCTCAGTTTAATGGAGATGCGAGAGGCAAGTTTTTTTACACAGTGTCTGGAATGCGCTGCCAGAGGTGGTGGCAAAGACAGATACAATGGCAACTTGTAAGAGGCATCTTGACAGCTGCATGAATAGGTGGGAAATAGAGGAGTATGGGCTATTTAGAGTCAAAGGCTTTTACTTTAGAAAAGTATCATGCGTTGGCACAGACTTGGTGGGCTGGAGGGCCTGTTCCTGTGCTGTACTGGTCTTTGTTCTTTGTTGAACACAAAATAGAAAGGAAATCCAGTCTGAGAGTCACAGACTCCTACAGCACAGAGACAGGCCCTTCGGCCCAAACTGGGCCATGCTGACCAAAATGTCCATCCACGCTAACCCCATTTCCATGCACTTGGCCCATATCCTTCTAATCCTTTCTTCTTCATGTATTTGTCCAAAAGCATTTTAAATGTTGTTAATGACCACCCCCCCTCAACCACTTCCGTTGGTAGCTCATTCTATATGCATACCACCCTCTGTGTAAAAAGGTTACCCTTCAGGTTTGCATGTATTCTTTCCCCTTCTAACCTTAAACTGATGCCCTCTAGTCCTCGATTCCCCACCCCTGGGAAAAGGACCGAGTGCATTCTCTCTATTCATGCCTCTCCTAATCTTCTACACCTCTAAAAGGTTGTCCCTCAGTCTCCTACGCTCTAAACGAAAAAATTCCATCTTGTCCAACCTCTCCCTTTAACTCAGACCATTGAGTCCAGGCAACATCTTTGTAAATTTCTTCTGCGCTCTTTCCAATTTAATAACATCCTTCCTATGACAAGGTGACTAAAACTGAATACATTACCCCAAGTGCGGCCTCACCAACGCCCTGTATAACTGCAACATAACTTCCCAACTTCCATACTCATGCTCTGACTAATGAAGGGCAATAGTGAGGACTGCAGATGCTGGAAATCAGAGTCTAGATTAGAGCGGTGCTGGAAAAGCACAACAGGTCAAGCAGCATCCGAGGAGCAGAAAAATCGATGTTTCGGGCAAAAGCACTTCATCAGGAATGAAGGGCAGTGCTGCCCTGTCTACCTGTGACTCCACTTTCATAGAACCGTGCCCCTGAACTTCAAGGTATTTCTGTTCCACTACACTCCTTAGGACCCTACCATTCACCATGAATCTCCTACCTTGATTTGACTTTGCAAAATGCAAGACCTTACACTTGCCTGTATTAAACTCCATTTGCTTTTTCTGGGCCCACTTCCCCAGCTGGTCAAGGTCCTGCTGCAATTTCTGATAACCTTCCTCACTGTCCACAATATTTTTGTATCATCAGCAAACGTACTAATCATGCCTTGTACATTGTCATCCAAATCATTGATGTAAATAACAAACGGCATTGGGCCCAGCACCGATCCCTGAGGCACTTCACTAGTCACAGGCCTCCAGTCTGACAAGCATCCTTCCACTATTACCCTCTGTTTCCTATCATCAAGCCAATTTTGTATCCATTTCACCAGCTCCCCTGGATTCCATGTGATCTAACCTTCCAGAGCAGCCTACCACATGGAACCTTATCAAAAGTCTTACTGAAATCCATATGGACTATGTCTACCACCCTGGGCACTTCATCAAAGAACTTATCAACCTTCCTGGGCACTTCATCAAAGAACTCTAACAAATTTGTGAAGCATGATCTCTCACTCACAAAGCCATGCTGCCTGCTCCTTTGCAGCCCTTCTTGAATAACAGCACAACAGTCACTACCCTCTAGTCTTCTGGGCCCTCACCCATGGCTAATGATGATGCAAAAATATCAGCCAGGGATCCTGCAATTTCTTCTCTCATCTGTAGTAGTGTTCTTGGATATATCTGGTCAGGACCAAGAGATTTATCTACATTCATACACTCTAATGCATCCAACACTTCCTCTACTGTGATATGGACTCTTTCCCAAGATATCACCAGTCGTGGCTTGGCAAGAGAAAGCTTTAGAGTAGAAGAGGAATGAAGAAGTGATAGCACAGACAATGATTTTGATGCCAGTGAGGAATGTGATTAACTTAGAAATCTTTGTTTACAATTTACACATTTACAAATGATGGAATTGAAAGATTCCTCATTGGAAAAGTTGGTCTTGTGAAGTTTTGTGACTGAAAGATGTTAGAACCTTAACATTGCAGATGGAATTGGATGACTGTTTGGATATAAATGGTCTTCAGGAATATGGGCAAAAGGCAAGACATTGATACTTGATCATAGAATTGGTACAGCACGATGGGCTGAATGGCCTCCTTCTACATTGTAACAATTCTGTGATTCTGAATGTCCTGACAGATACAGCTATAAATGTGTCCATCAGTTTGTCAGAAGAGCAATTAAGCTGTTAAAAGGCCAATACTCGATGATTATGAACATCTCACTGAAGCTTATCAATTAGAATTCAGGACTAGAAGGAAGATACCTAATCTGACCTTTGTAAAATTTGCAAGAAGTAAAAAAAAATCTGCAATCAGTTGGTGCAATCACTGAAGTTAGAGAAAAGTTTTGAGAACACAAGTGAAGCCATGATCGTGGAAGAATTCCAAAATACCTTTCTGGTAAACCTTAAGACTTATTCATATTGATGTCAAGGTTCAAAGATCCGAGAAGTGGCAGTTCAGCCGCTGTGATATCTCACACAGAGAGCTACATGTGAGGAAATGGTCATATGGGAACCTACAAGGACATTGTAGCAATTGTACATCTGGGGATGGGGGGAGAAAAGTTTTCTGTTTGGCAACAAAGAGAGGGATGCAAAATTCCTCAAGTGGAGGAGTTACTGTTGGAGTTCCACACCAAATTCTTAAAGGAGAAAAGCTAGAACCTAAAAATAAATCAAGAAACTAATGTGCTTTCATTGGAAAAGATTGGGCATACTTAAGCTAATTGCTGGAAGTTAAATGGGAGACCTATCAGAGAAGCAGAAATCCCGAAGGAGTCCTCAGAAAAGTGATTAGATTAGATTCCCTACAGTGTGGAAACAGGCCCTTCCACCCAACCAGTCCACACTGACCCTCAGGAGAGTAACCCAACCCAGACCCATTTCCCTCTGACTAATGCACCTAACACGATGGGCAATTTAGCACGGCCAATTCACCTGACCTGCATAGGTTCAGGCTGTGGGAGGAAACCCGCACAGACACTGGGAGAATGTGCAAACTCCACATGGACAGTTGCCCGAGGGTGGTCTCGAACCTGGGACTCACGTGCTGTGAGGCAGGAGTGCTAGCTACTGTGCCACCATAAGTGCTACCTGGGAGTGTGGATGAGGAAAAGACATATTAAAACTACGACAGTGCTGCAGTTTGATTCAAAGCTATCAGAAAAGGAGAATTGGCTCAGGACTGTCAAGAAAATTATTCCTCAATTGTTGCTGAAGAAAATCAGACCAGAGGAGGTTCTGAATATTTCATTTATCATTTCCTTATTTTTTCTAATTATAGAGTAAAGATATTGAGATATTGGAGTAGGTCAGTAGTTGATGCTGGCTGATAATGCAATTTAAATTCCAGAGGGGCAAATGAAGGGAAGTGTATTAATTAGAAGTTTGGAAGTGGCCCCATTTGATCAAATTGGATTAAATAGCGACTTAGTAAGTGGTGAAGTATAGTCAGAGGAGCGTGACAAATTGCTGTAAAAGTAATTGCTGTTATTTTGGGGAGTGACCTGGCTGATTCAAAAATATTAGCTTCACTGAGGAATGGAGGGAAGAGAAACTGAGATGACTCAGGACGAATATTGTGGATTATGTGTTGTGACTAGATCTCAGGCTCTTTAAATCAGAAAGCAAGAAGAGGAATATATGAAAGAGGGAGATGATGTGGAAAGTTAGCTGGAATTTTTCTGCAAAGTGAAAAGAAGGAAGATAAAGAGAATGAGGCTGTCGTGTTTAGCCCAAACAGTACCTTAGTGTTGTTATTTAAAAGACAAAGTGATAATGAGGAAATGGAAACCATCTCAAATGCCAGCTGATGAGGAGTGGGCCGTATGTCATAAACAGTAGCTCTACGAGAGTCAGGTAACAAAGTGGCTCACTAAATTTCAATGGCAGGTTATTTAGCTATTTGAAAAAATTGGGCTAAAATGTAACGCAAAACTTAAGCACCTTAACAGCCCAAAGATCACAGAGTCAGGATTCATTATTCAACTGATATCATGTCATTACAAACATTAAAGTCAAGCTATGGAAAGAGAGTATTTGCATGGAACTAAGCCTGGAGTTGACATGTTAAAGAAATCTCTTGTCTGTCCCCCCTTGTCTCGAAGGAAACATCACTCTGGCAAAGATATCCTTCCCTCCAGTGATGAGCTATGACTGCTCAATCTCCCCTGCTTGGTGCCATACCTGCTTTGGTGATGGTGCTTTAAATCCTGCAACTGAAATATAACACAAGATTTAACCACCTAGATGGCCCAAAGATTGTGAAGCATGAATTCTTTATTCCACTAGCATTAGGTCTTTTAAAATCATGAAGTGAAATTAAGATGAAAATAATATTTACATGGAACTAAGCCTGTGGTTCATACAGGGCATCAATGTGGATTTTAACAGTTTCCTCATTTCCCCTTCCCCCACCTCATCCTAGCTTCTAACCTCCAGAAACTCGATCCCCTGACCTGTCCGGACTTGTCCGAACTAAGCCTGTGGTTCATACCTGCTTGAGGGAATCTATTGCCTTTCTCTACCTCTCTCCATGAAGCTTGTTTCTAAGATATGTTATTCTGGAGAGAGAGTCTGCTGGATTGATTGATCTCCCCTGCTCAACATCACCACCTCTGAAATCACATTATAATATTAAAACAATTTTATTGTCTCGGACTATGTAAGGGCATGGTCAAATTTTGCGAGATGTTTACGTCAGATAGTGGGGAAATCCCAACCAGCCATTAGACTTGCACCTTTAATTCTGATAACAGTTTTCAGGGAATCATTTTGAGAATCTTAATAGACCCCTAGATAAAATTGGAAGTGGAAATCAGTAACCTCCAACAATTACGAATGTTTTGGCAAGATTTCCTAAGGCAATGTCTTTGGAAAGTGTTACAAAAAAAAATGGTACTGGAGGATTTAGCTTGGTTTTTTATGAAATATGGATTACCCGAGGAAATACAATTAGTTTAAGATTCAAAGTTTACATCATAAATATTCAAAGAAATAATGAAGAGATGAGGGGAAGAAAAACAATTCATACCTTCAGCTTATCATCCACAACCTCAAGAAAAATTAGAAAGACGGCATCAAACTTTAATGTCCATAATTAGAGCTATTATTGCCAGGATTGTCCTCACAATTGGGATAAGGAGCGGCACTGCCTCACAGCACCAGGGACCTGGGTTCGATTCCAGTCTTGGCCGGTCGTCTGTGTGGAGTTTGCACATTCTCCCCGTGTCTGCGTGGATTTCCTCCCACAATCCAAAGATGTGCAGGTCAGGTAAATTGGCCATGCTAAATTGCCCATAGTGTTAGGGGTAAATATAGGGTAGGGGAATGAGTCTGGGTGTGTTACTCCTATGGACGGTCAGTGTGGACTTGTTGGGCCGAAGGGCCTGTTTCCATACTGTAGGGAATCTAATCTAATTCTCTTATTATTGATTATCATCAAGGATGCCCCTTATGGTAATGCAGGATTCAGTCCTTCTGGCCTGATAGATGGACTTGAGGTGAGAGGACCACATCAAATTAATTAAAGAAAATATTATAAGCCAAAGCTTAAAGATTGCATTTCCAATCTTTGTGTCAGATTTCCGGGAAAATCTAACCATAACATATGAGTCTGCCGAAAAACATTTGAAGAGTGCACAACAACCAATTAAAATTGGAGAAACTATAGAGGCTTAAGTTTGGAATATTGCTGGAGACAAGTTGTTAGTGTTAATACCTGTCTCTGAGGAACCAGTAGAAACAAAAGTCACTGAACCTTATCAGATCAAAAAGAGCTTAATGATATGAATTCCAAAGTACTCAGACAGGAAAACAAAATCACTCAGTGTGTCTTACGTTAAAGCCGTACTATGACAGGGAGGATAGTCAGAACAGAAGTGTATATGTAATAGGAAAAGAATTAGGGATTTAAATAAAATATTGGAATGAAAATGAATCACAAATTGAACATTTTAAAGTAGACCCTCTGGAAATCAAATTGGATAATACAGAAGAGCTTGAAAAGTTAGACGGAATATTATGAAAACTCCAGGGAAGAAAATCAAAGTGACTTACAAACAATATTACAGGCTCATAAATTAATTTGTGGCAATAAGTCAGGAAAGCTAATCTTGGCCATTGCACATTGATAGATGTCATCCATTGTCATAGAAACCCCTTTGGTTCCAATAAGGAAGGAAATCTGCCAACCTTACCCAGTCTGGCCAACATGTAACCACAGTAATGTGAGCAGGCAGGTCAAGGTCAATCAGGAACAACCAACAAATGTGGACCTTTCCAGCGACTCACACGTCCCGTGAAAGAATAAAGACAAAGAACGTTGGAACGTAAAATCAAAGCCATGTAAAAGCCTGCCAAGATTGTTCTTACATTCAATATGGCTGATTTTCCAACTCAACTTTACTATCCTACCCTTGCCCTTGACTCTCTGAGAGTGCAAAGTGAAATACTAAGAGGTGGCCTTCCTGTAAGGCTTTGTAGTCAAGTATTCTGCTTTGGCTGCAACATGCAAGAGTACTGGGCTGTGAGTGATGGATGGGTAACTGAAGCACTGGAAGGTTCTGATGGAACTCTACCTCCAAGAGAGCATGAAGGTCAGGGAGATTACTGAGGAGAGCAAAGGGGAGGTTTTTGATTCATAAAGTGAAAATTGCCAACAGCTTAGCTCCATCTGAATTACAGTTGCAATGTTTCCCATTTGTTTACAGGCAACCAGCCATTCTGTATCAGCTTGTCTTATTTATGCAAGCTTTATATTGACAACAGCGACCATGGCAACAATAATCCCTATCAATATGGAGCATTTCTGCTTTTACTGTAACAAATGAGAACTCATCTCCATCCAATACATTCATTATTCAGCTCGCTAAAGTTACAGAGGAATGCCAAATATGGCAACGGCTGCATGCCAAGCTGTGGAATTGTGTAAACCAAACAGTTTACTGTGATTATGGAGCAGTTTAACTGGATGATTGCTGCCATTTAATTTGCATCTGTAAATGTTGCAAGAACAAGTAACAAATTTATCTCACATTGCAAGACGTATTGCAGATGAGGCTTATCACAGGGTTAGTGAGAGGAAGAGTAGCGACATAGCTCCTTGACTTTGTAAAGAAACCTTGTGCGTATGGAGGGGCCAGATGCAGAGGCCACACTGGGCCTTGGACTCAGGGCCTACTGTGCTCGGATCAGTCACGGGGCCACCTTCTTCAAGTCAGGACCCAGGAGCATCACTAGGGGGCGCCCCGATTCCTGTTCCTGCATCCGGGGTTTGTGTTCATGGTCTTGCCAGAAATAGGGAATATGGAAAGTCAAGCGACAGCGAAATTGCAGCAAGTTTTTCAGATACAATGGGGCAACATGACACCAGGTGTAGAGGTGGGGGCTGGGGGGAAGGGGCTGGGTGTGAAGTTGTGAGAAAGGAGTTCGTGGGACCAAAATCATACATGGTGCAGATGACCAACAGGACGGGGTTGAGTGTTGGGTTTGGTCGACACATTTTATATTCAGCCTTTGACCATAATGGGGAGATTGTCGAGCCACTATTCTGAAAGGCGAATTGAAAATGAGACCAATGGGTTTCATCAACTGAACCAAACTGTTTAACGGAAAGTCAGACTTTGATTCATTTGAAGTTTCAACTGACTGTCTGAAAGTGAAGCCATTGTGTTCAGGAACAGAGTGTATGGTTTTGCTCTCGCTGATTAAGAGAGGCTGTACTTACACTCAAGGCAGTACAATGGTGTTTCATTCGATTGGTCCCTGAGATGAGAGGCTGAATAAATCAAGCCCGTGTTTTCTCAAGTTTACAAGAGCGAGACTGATCTCTTGGACGTGTACAGGACTCTGAAGGGGTTTGATAGGATAGACATTGTGAGATTGGGAGAATTCGGGACACAGAGGTGCAATCTCAGAATGAGGGGCTGATCATTTAGGATTTAGATAAAAAGAAATTTCATCAGATGGAAGGTTATTGGCCTTTGGACTTCTGTACCCCTGAGGATATTATATATGTATATATTCATAGAAATCATAGAATCTCTAAAGGGTGGAAACAAGCCATTTGTCCCAACAAGTCCACACCAACCATCTGAAGCATATCCCTCCCAGACCCATTCCCCTAATACTCTACATTTCCCTTGATGAATGCACCTAATCTACACATCTCTGAACACTATGGGAAATTTTAGCACGGCCTATCCACCACACCTGAATATCTTTGGACTATGGGAGGAAACTGGAGCACCCAGAGGAAACCCCCACAGACACAGGCAGAATGTGCCAACTCCACACAGACAGTCACCCGAGGCTGGAATCGAACCCATGTCCCTGGGAGGCAGCAATGCAAATCACTGAGCCACTGTGCCATCCTAGGAATGATATTATTATGTTGGAGAGGGCTCAGAAGAGACTTAACAGGATGTGCCAGGAATAGTAGATTGTTATAAAGGATAGCGGGATAGGTTGGGACTTTTTTTGACTCGAGCCTAAGAGGTTGAGAGGTGACTTTATAGAGGTTTATGAAATCATGAGGGGTATAGATAGGGTGAATGGCAGGTGCCTTTCCCCTAGGATGGGGGATTGGAAACCTAGAGGGCATTGCTATAAGGTGAGAGGAGAAAAGTTTAAAAAGTCATTAGGGGCAATTTTCTGACCCAGAGAGTGGTTCGCGTGGTGAATGAATTTCCAGGGGAAGTGTGGATGTGGGTTACAGATTTAAAAGACATTTAGATGAGCGCCTGAATAAGAAATGTTTGGAGGGGTATGAGCCAAAAGCAGGCAGGTGGGACTAGTTTAGTTTCAGATTATGGTCGGCATGGAGTGGTTGAACTGAAGAGTCTGTTTCTGAGCTATCAGACTGTATCTGTATGACCAAGACTGTGGAGGCTCCAGCATTGAGGGCATTTAAGACTGGGAGATGTCTCAGGGGAATGGAGGAAGGTGGGGAGTGGGTAGGGAAGTGGAGTTAAAGCAAAGATCATCCATTGCCTTATTGAATGGAGCAGTCTGAATGGGCGAAATGGTCTACTCCTGCTCCTATTTTTTGTGTTCTGGTTCCTGTTTACGAAACTAGCACGATGCTAGCTATTAGTCTAAAATCAGAGGATTCAGTGTTAGAATAAGGTCCAGGCCCGGGGGGATCCAAGATGGCGGCAGTCTAAGTGTGCTGTGCTGGGCTTTGTGCCATACCCCTTGGCGAGGTAGACCTTTACCCTTCCCCTTGTTAACCACCCGCAGGAGAAAAATCGATAATCTAAGGTTAATGAGCATTGGTGCTGCTAACATTGTGGTTTGACAGCTCTATGATCAGGATGAAGGTGAATAAAGGAAAAGGGGGTGAAAGGTTGCGGGCACTGCCATGCTATGTCGGGGGTGCCCGCAGCCATTACTAAAACTCCGATCAGGATGAAGGTGAATAAAGGAAAAGGGGGTGAAAGGAGTGCAGCAGGCAGGGCACTGCCATGCTATGTCGGGGGTGCCCGCAGCCATTACTCAAACTCCTGGGGTGGCCCCTTGGCCTCTGGATTTAATGGAGCAGCAGCAGTTACTCTCAGAGTTTGCCAAACTCTGAGAAAAGATTGAAGCAGCGATGGAGCCGATATCTGCCACACTGACAAAGCAGGAGCAGGAGATTCAGACACTGAACTGAAGAGTAGAAGCAGTGGAGGAGGGGACCGCAGCATTGGAGACCATGGCTGAGGTCTTGGCAGGAAGGATCCAAACACTGGAAGACCAGGAACATGTGTAGAATAAGGGCCAGGCCATTTAGGTCAGAGATGAGATTTCTTCACTCAGACGATGTTGAGTGTTCGAAATTCTTTGCATCAGAGGGTTATGGATGAATGGTCATTGAGTGTGTTCAAGACAGAGTTCAATAGATTTCTAGACATGAAGAATATGAAGGGATACAGCGAGAGTGAGGAAATACAGAATCGAGGTAGAAGGTCAGCATGCTGTAGCCAAACAGGGGAAGATGCTTGATGGACTAAGTGGCCTAATCCTGCTATCTCCGATGTTCCCAATTCATGAGTGGGTTCTTACACTATTTCAGTGGTAGTTAAGGTTGACACTTTGCTG
This sequence comes from Chiloscyllium plagiosum, assembly GCF_004010195.1. NCBI lineage: Eukaryota > Metazoa > Chordata > Chondrichthyes > Orectolobiformes > Hemiscylliidae > Chiloscyllium > Chiloscyllium plagiosum. The sequence continues at coordinate 11,640,799 of NC_057718.1, read as the reverse complement.
TGCATCTAATGCCACACATGAAACAGGCTAGGCGGAGATGGCAAATTTCCTTACCTAAAATTGGATAGTTGAGGGTTTCAATTGGCCCATGGGTGTAAGGAACTCTTCATAACCCCTGCGCATGGATAAAATACCCAAGAGGCAATAGTGTGTAGCCAGGCAGTGGGATGCCAACACCCCATTTCCACCAAAGTAGGGTCTTAATTGGAGCAAGCAGCCAAACCATCTTCCCAATACCCCTGAGTAAGTATCCCAAAGATTGGAATAGGTGAGTTAGCCTTCCCAACATGGCTGCTCCCTATTTTCCTATCCCTTGCCATCCTGAACTCTGTCTCCCCAAAACTGAGAAAGTCCAGTACACTGTTTGCCAATGTCCATAATCTAAGCTGTTTTTGTTCTCCTCAGACAGATTTGTTGAGTATTCCTAGACTTTTATGGTTTAAATACAGGTTTCCAGCGTCCACAGTATTTTCCTTTGAGTTAGTTCCCTCCGTTGCCCTGGTTGATATTCTTTCCTCAAGCAGCACCTGGAAAGGGGGTTTGCTGTGACCATACTGCGATCGTCATATTGCTATTTGCGCATGTGCAAATTGGCTTCAACATTCGCTTTCTTGCTACGTTGACTCCATCTCAAACAGTGCCAATTTGGCTGCGACGGATTTTGGGATGTCCTCAGGTCGTGAAAGGCGCTGGATAAATTATAAACAAATCTTGGTTCTTGAGGTCAGTAATTTGCACTCTGCGATGTTTGAGATGTTTTCTTAATCTGGCAGCAGAGCATGAGGAGCCAGAGGAAAATGCATCTGCTTTCAGCTGCTAGAAGGCTTTCATTATGAAATAAGCTCGTTTCCATCTCATTCCCAAATGACAGGGGCCCGTGGCACAAAACTGAATCAGCAGTCACTTTCTTCGAGACAAGGAGAAGTGGATAATGGTATCGTGTCTGGGATCAAGTCACATAATCTTCGCAGAAGAAAGGGACTTTATTTTTTCACATTGATCCCACATAATAGCTGCTGTGCACTGCCCTGACCTGAGTGCTCTTAATATTAGGATTGCTGGTATTTTCTCTTGAATCATAATCTGATGAATGGGGCAAAGTATGAACTTCTGTAAATGTTACCAGCTTTAAATTTCCTGTGAAAAGAAGAATAATTCACCTTCATTCACCTTCCAAAATAAAACTGCTAACAGTGCCACAGGTTTTGTTTTGCTTGAGGCCCTGTGTGGTCACTGGGCACTGCACTGAAGAACAGAGTGGATGGTGTGAATAATATTCATTAATTTGTGAAATAAAGTTCAATTGCTGTTTTTATGAATAGGGTGTCTGTTAGTTGTGTTCTTGTGGAAAGTGGCCATTTTTTTGATTGTTCTTTCATAGAAGGTATATGTTGTAGACAGGGCCCCAACAATACGTCTTCATCCCTGATTCCCTGAGTGATTTGCTCAGACATTTCAGAGGGCAGTTGGTCTGGGTGTCACATGTAGGCCAGACCAGGTAAGGAGGGCAGATTTCCTTCCCTAAATGGCATGAATGAACCAGATGAGTTTTTTCCCCCAACAATTGATGATTGTTTTGTGGTCACCATTTCTGAGATTAGCCTATAATTCCAGCTTAATTGAAGTTAACTTTCACCAAGCTATTGTGGTATGATTTGAATGCATGTTCCCCAGCGTTTGGTTTACTAGCCAAGTGATATTGCTGTTCTGCCATCACCATAGAGTCAAAGAGATGGACAGCATGGAAACAGACCCTTCGGTCCAACCCATCCATGCCGACCAATTATCCCAACTCAATCTAGTCCCACCTGTCAGCACCCGGCCCATATCTCTCCAAACCCTTCCTATTCATATACCCATCCAAATGCCCCTTAAATGTTGCAATTGTACCAGCCTCCACCACTTCCTCTGGCAGCTCATTCTATACACATACCACCCTCTGCATGAAAACGTTACCCCATAGGTCCCTTTTATGTCTTTCCCCTCTCACCCTAAACCTATACCCTCTAGTTCTGGACTCCCCAACCCCAGGGAAAAGACTTTGCCTATTTATCCTATCCATGTCCCTCATAATTTTGTAAACCTCTATAAGGTCACCCTTCGGCCTCCGACACTCGAGGGAAAACAGCCCCAGCCTGTTCAGCCTCTCCCTATAGCTCAAATCGTCCAACCCTGGCAACATCCTTGTGTAAATATTTTCTGAACCCTTTCAAATTCCACAACATCTTTCCAATAGGAAGGAGACCAGAATTGCATGCAATATTCCAACAGTGGCCTAACCAATGTCCTTTACAGCCGCAACATGACCTCCCAATTCCTGTACTCAATACTCTGACCAATAAAGGAAAGCATACCAAATGCCTTCTTCACGATCCTATCTACCTGCGACTCCACTTTCAAGGAGCTATGAACCTTCACTCCAAGGTCTCTTTGTTCAGCAACACACGCAAGGACCTTACCATTAAGTGTATAAGTCCTGCTAAGATTTGCTTTCCCAAAATGCCGCACCTCGCATTTATCTGAATTAAACTCCATCTACCACTTCTCAGCCCATTGGCCCATCTGGTCAAGAGACTAGGGCTGACATTAGATTGTGTGACTGATTCTTCTTTGAATCAGAGCAAAGGCACAACTGAATAGGGGGATACTTGGTGCTCATGCTGTCCAGCATCCTGTATGTATAGAGACTTATAAGATTCTAACAGGACTAGACAGTGTAGATGCAGGGGTGATGTTCCCAATCGTGGGTGTTCTAGAACCAGGAGTCACAGTCTGAGGATTGGGGGTGGACCATTCAGGACAGAGATGGGGACACATTTTTTCACCCAAAGAGTGGTGAGCCTGTGGGATTCAATAGCTGAAAATGTGTTGCTGGAACAGCTTATGCCCGAAACGTTGATTCTCCTGTTCCCTGGATGCTGCCTGACCTGCTGTGCTTTTCCAGCAACACATTTTCAGCTCTGATCTCCAGCATCTGCAGACCTCACTTTCTCCTGTGGGATTCAATACCACAGGAAGTAGTTGATGCCAAAACATTGAATGTGTTCAGGAGACAGCCAGATATAGCACTTGGGCCGAATGGGATCAAAGGTTATGGGGAGAAAGCAGGAATAGGCTAGAGTTGGACGATCAGCCATGACTGTGATGAATGGTGGAGCAGGCTCGAAGGGCTGAATGGCCTCTATGTTTCTATGGAATTCAAAGGAAAATTCACTACCATTCTGTGTAATGTCATTCTGCATCCTTTTACACATTGAGAGTTTCTGAAAAGCTTGATTTGGACTCATCCCCTCAGTTAAGGTGCTGATAAATTTGTAAATGCATTCACTACAGCATCACATTGAAAAGCTGAGCTTTCCAATGATGCAATTCAATTGTTTATCAACTGAATCCGGGAACCTGAGTTCTAATCATTAAGAGGTAATTGTCCAACATAACGGATATGACTGGAATTCTGTAGCCCAGAGGACAGTGGAAGGACATTACTTCAGCATGTTTAATGTAGACAGTGGTACATTACTTGATTATGAATGGTCATGGGGCTAATGTGGGCAAAATGTATTGAAGTATTTAATCAGCCATGACTCTGAACAAAAGTCATACATTACATGTTAAAACATTAACTCTGTTTCTTTCTTCACAGATGCTGCCAGACTGGCTGAGTTTCTCCAGCAATTTCTCTGTTGGTTTCAGATATCCAGCATTTGCAATATTTTGCTTTGTTCAAGTGTCAAGTGTTTCTCAAACCTAGCGAGTGGGGTCATCTGAGGGATACACCTGATCGAGAATAGTCACAAAGAAAGGACGAGGATTATAATTAGAATCCGAACAGTGTTGAAGCAGGCCGTTTGGCCCATCAAGTGCACACTGACCCTCTGAAGAGAATCCCATCGAGATCCCCCCCCCCCCCCCCAATCCCTGAAACCCTGCATTTCCCATGGCTAACTCACCCAACCCAGACACGATAGGCAATTTTGCACGGGAAATCCACCTAACCTGCACATCTTTGGATTATGGGAGGAAACTGGAGCACCTGGAGGAAACCATGTGGACACGGGGAGAACGTGCAAACTCCACAAAGTCACCAGAGGCGGGAATCGAACCCAGGTCCCTGGCTCTGTGTGGCAGCAGTGCTATGTTAAACACTGTGCCAACGTGCTGCCCCGTTGAAGAATTTTCATCCACCTAATTTCTTTGAACAGGTCACCGGCCTATTGCCAGGCTACAGTTTGAGAGGTGCCACTCTGCATCGAACGTGTATGACCAGGAGACTACCTGCTCTTTTCATCCGTTATGACCAGTGTTGGAAGTTTTTAAACGGGCTGATACTCAACCTGTTTGTTCACATTATGGACACACCTTCTGCAACCATGCAATGCCATAGTGGGACTTTGAACCTGGAGCTCCTGCCTCAGAGGCAGGGACGTTACCCACTATATCACAAGAGGTGCACCCTCAGATTGATGAGCTGAAAATTGATAACTCAATGAAACATGACATGACACTATTTAAATTACACATACACTAAAAAAAAGGGTATGGAATTAAACAATCTTCTTGAAGACAGCCAGGCAAAATGTTTTGTATAAGAGTCAAGCGCATTAGTGTTATTATGAAGATGTGGGTGTACTGTACCCTTTAGAGAGTTAAAAGTGAGCAGTGACAGCACCAAGTGTTCTCAATAAGATACAATGTAACATGTTCTCCAGCTACTGGGGTAGTTAGGGTAGCTAGTTGCCTGGAAATGATGAAACAGATTCGAATTAGACCAATCAGTTTAAATAATACGCCGAAAAATACCAAACACCAATCCAATTTGAATTTAGTATATTGACAATCTTAAAAGCCAATGATACAATCCAATGCTTTGGGAGTATAAGACCAGAGAAAAGTGAACAGTTGAGAGGAGAGCTGCCAAGCCACCAGCCTGTAAAAAGACTGCCTGAAAAATAGCTCTCTTAAAGGTACCTTTATCGATCAGTAACCTGTGAAGCAGAATCCCCAAGACAAAAAGAAGACTGGAATACAGAAAAAACTGGAAGCTGCCTGGATTTGAGATAAGGAGTTTTGTTTTGTAAATCTTAATCAGTGATTTTATTGGACTAGTATCAGAGAGGGGAAGGTAAAAGATAGGTTAGAGTAAGGAGTTGTAAATAATTGTTAGTTAATTATTCTCTGTTATACTTTAAGAAATAAAGTTGTTAATTTTTACTTCAAATAATTCTTGACCTCTTGAATTTTCACAGATTACTGCACGGGATAAATCCTTTCTGTGTTGCTGGTTTTAAATAAGCAGGAGGGTTTACCCCGTGTCGTAACAGTAGCAGTGCTGGAAATATTATAGCATATTAGTCCAACAGGATATTGCCTTTGACTAGTTTGGAACCAATGGGCTCTGTAGATGAGTTACTAATATGAAATCTTACACAGTGGGTGCTTATTTGATCGTTGTGCTTGGATCCACACTGACTGGCCTGGATTGTTGATTCCTCTCCTCATTTTACTTAATCCTTCACGTTTCTGGTTGGCTTCTGTCTGGAATAATCACCGAAAGCATTTCAGTTATGGTGTAGGCTTCGACTTTCTGCAAAAGACCAGCAATTCAGGAGTCATCTCTAGGTTCCAGTGTGGCTGAAAATCAGAAGGAAAATAAAAATGAAAGAATAACAAACTATTTTCTTCCACCTTGTCATTAAGAGTTCAACATCAATATCACATTGTCGGAAATTGCTCCTTCCACACTGACATTCCACAGTTTAGCTTTGAGTGGAGCTGGACCTTCAGCACGGACTTTCCTGGAAGGGAACGTACACCATTAATTTAGCCATTCTATGTCCTTTGACACAACAAGATGTCAGAGCAGATGTAAGCCATTCAGCCCATCACGCCTGCTATGCCATTCAACGAGATCATGGTTGATCTGATAATCCTCAACTCCACTTTCCTGCCTTTTCCCCGTGATCTTTCGCTCCTTTACAGATTAAAAATCTCTCTCTGTCAGCTTTGAAAATATTTAATGATGCAGTATCAACGGAGGTAAAGGATTCCATAGATTCACAACCCTCTGAGGGAAGAACGTTCTCCTCATCTCTGCCTGAAAGGTGCGCCCCCTTATTCTGAGATGATATCCTCTCGTCCTAGTCCAGACTCTCCCACAGGAAACCAACCTTTCTGCATCTACATGTCAAGTCCTTGAAGAAGCTTGTAGGCTTCAATAAAATTGGCTCTGGTTCTTCTACATTCCAACATGAACAGGCCCAATCTACTCAACCCCTCATAAGAATGTTCCTCCATGCTTGGTATGAGTATAGTGAACTTTCACTGAACTGCCAGTGTATTCTTCCTTAGGTAAGAGGCCCAAACTGTTCACAGTATATTCTAGCTGTGGCCTGGCTAGTGCCTTGTATAATCTTCTATATGCCTCTGTCCTGATTGTTTTGTTGCGAGTTTCTTCCAAAGTTTTGTGGGAACGTGATTTGGAAATGCCTCAGTGAGCTCAGCGTCAAAGTGATGCAGTGAGTGGGATTGCACAATCCACAATAACAAACCAATGAACCCCAATTGATACCAAGTAGACGCCAGTCATGGAATCCTCAGTTTGAAATCCCTTTCTGATACTGATATCAAACCCTTGTCAAGAATTAGTGAGGACTGCACATGCTGGAGTTTAGAGTCGAGAGTGTGGTGCTGGAAAAGCACAGCCGGTCAGGCAGCATCCGAGGAGCAGGAGAATCAACTTTCCAGGCAAAAGCCCTTCCTGATGAAGACCTTATGCCCGAAACGTCGACTCTCCTGCTCCTCAGATGCTACCTGACCTGCTGTGCTTTTCCAGCACCACCCTCTCGACCCTTGTCAAGAATTGTTTGAGTTACAGATGCACTTAGCTACTGAGTTCAGGTTTTAGGATAATCCTGAAGGTCTGTTCCACTTTTGGGAGATGCTATTAGAGACTTCATTTCATGTCACAAGTACTCTGGCCACAGTCAAATCCTTGTGTCATTGTCTGCTGATGCTTCATGCTTGACCATCTTTTTAATGTATTGCTTCAGGTGGAAGATGAGGAGCTCAGACCAAGAGGTGAATTGACCTCAGCCAGAGCAGGAATGAGAACAGCACGATATTTTGAACTACAGAATTGTTAAGCTAACTGTCCAGCCAACTGTACCGGGCATGCAAACCTGTTATCCTCTGCGTGATTTAAAATCCCTCAGCGTCAGAAAGAGAAAGTAGGGGAGGGGGTTGTAAGTTAGACGCTGTTTCTTAGTGAATGCAAGTTTTACACCTGTTTTACAGAAGAATCCTAAAGGTGCAGGAAGCCTTTTTAAAAAAATTGATACAATGCTGATTTCAGACAGTCACCAGTGATGCCTGTAACTGGGAAGATGAGCATTTTTTATCTGCAAATGGGATATTATCTGTACCATACAGGTAAAGTGCAGGACATGAGGCCCGGAAGTTTGTAAACATCATGTCTATTTTATGTCCTGAAAAATAAGCAGAATACAATATTAATTTCTGTCCCAGTGTTTCTGAATAACATCTCCAGAAAATGACTCATCAAGTGTTAGGAAGCCAGATCAGACCCACCATATAATCAAGTTTGACATCCCTGGTCTGCATTATCTAGTCCTTTTACAATCCTAGGAAAGTAACAGTTACATCACCATTCCTTTTCCAGGATTATCTCACTATTTTGGCTCAATGTTGACCTTTTAATACATTGCAACATCTGACTTGCTTTAATAACTGGAGCTATGGTAACATCACTCGTGGTGATCAGTACCCCGAGATTTCTCTAATTTTCCATGATCACTATCTGCTTTCTGTTTCAGGAATAGCTTCTTCCTGGAATTTATTTGTTGTCTTTGTTTTGTGGCGTTCCTCAGATGCTATTTCCACTGAGCACCACTCTCACCAATGTCCAACTACGTTCAAATCATCCTGTGGGTTATTGAATTCAGCTCAGAATTGCGCCATCTTCATTAGCTCTGTGGTCATCCACAAACATAACCTCTGTCCTTGCAACTCCAAGGAACTTGTAAAAATATTACACAGAAAAGATCCTAAATTCTCAACAGTAATGTTCTTCCAGGCTAACGACCACCCTTAGACCAACCCTCTCTGAATTCCGCTGATTATGCAGCCACTTGAAACTATTTCCACACATTCTGACTTCCATTATTTTTGGTGTCAGTCTTTACAGAGGAACGGTGCTGGCAATCTCACTTAAACCATATCCACGCCCTCACCCCCATCAAGTACCCATGAAGGACTCTCCTTATCAACCTCTCCCCTTGTCTGAGCTGTGGTGACCCTCGGGTTAAACTGTCACTGGTGATAGTTTATCTCTCTGATGAGCCCCTATGGTCTGAAAGACTGTGGCGCTTTTACTTTTATTCCTATGAAGAATTTTCATCATATTCTCAGAGAAAACCTCCTGATGAAGGGCTTATGCACGAAATGTCGATTCTCCTGCTCCTCGGATGCTGCCTGACCTGCTGTGCTTTTCCAGCACCACCCTTTCTGACAGTGAATTATACTGAGAAGCCCCTCTTTCACCAACCCACATTTTTTGATAATGTTATCTTTATATAAATCCTCAACAAACATGCAGGACCCTGAGGTAGTCAGGGTAAATGCTGAGGGAATGTTTCCCTTTGTGAGTGAATCTAGACTGGAGGGGGGGGGGGGGGGGGGGGGGCACAGTTCCAGAATAAGGGGCGTCCCATTGAAAATGGAGACGAGGAAGAATTTGTTCCCTCAGTGGGTGGTGTACATAAGGAATTTCTGAGAGAGCAGTGGAGGCTGAATCATAAACTACTCAAGGTTGGGTTCGATTCTTGAACTACAAAGCAGCCAAGGACAATGGGGAACAGGCAGGAAAGTGGGGGGTAGAGGCCAAGATCATATGAGTCCTCAAATTATTGAATGTGGAGCATGCTGAAGGGGTTGTAAGAACCTACTCCTGCAACCATCTCTAGGGTCTTTTATTGTTATTTCTTCCATGAAAGGTCTCCACAGGGATATTGTTGGGATATGCTGCTCACTGGAACAAACCATCCTGCAGTTTTTTAAATGTTAAAGGTCTGAATATTAGTAAAAGACCAAGGACCGGTTTGGAAATTTTCAGGTTAAGTTTTTGGCTTCTTGACAATTCCCGTACACTCTAAATACGACACATCTGAATCTTCTGATCGCATCTGTAATATTTATGCAATCCTTTCAAAGTAAGTATTGGAAACTGGATGTGTTTCAACATTAGCATTAAGGCAGAGTTTCCATTCCAAATGCAACAAATTTCCGTGTCAGAATTCCTCCAATTTTCTCCTTACTAATGTTTTAATTAAGTGGGGAATGTTATTTGAAGAGTTGACACAGTCACAGATGTTTGCTTTTGTTCTTGAGAGGGAAATCCATTGGAATTTGAATTCTATATTAAAAAAATAATTAATACCGTGGTTAGTTTCATCGTCAGAACTCATAAGAAAAATAAATAATAATTTTATTCCTGTTGCATTTCACCTTTTTCTTAAAATAAAACACATTACACTGTACAAGATTATTCATGGAAAGCCATGTGAATTCAGCTTTCCCCAACTGGAGCCCCTCTCTGTCCTAATCCACTCCTACCTTTTCATTCTCTCTTTCCACATGTGCAATCATATCTAGCCCTTATGCTTAAGAGCATTCCCCTTTGCAGGATCAAGGAAAATTCTTTCCCTCCCCCTCCTACCTGCGCAATCCTTCGGTATATATTACCGATGTGTTCCCCAAATGAAGGGACAGAGAAAGCCCAGAGTCAGACCTGATCTTTTTAATCAAGATTTAGTCAACACCCCATGCCTAACAATCTGTCAGGGTCACATATCAGACATACTGCAATTAACTTACAGTAGGGCGGCACAGTGGCTCAGTGGTTAGCACTGCTGCCTCACAACACCAGGGTCCCAGGTTTGATTCCAGCCTCGGGTGACTGTGTGGTGTTTGCACATTCTCCCCGTGTCTGCATGGGTTTCCTCTGGGTTCTCCAGTTTTCTCCCACAGTCCAAAGATGTGCAGGTCAGGTGAATTGGCCATGCTAAATTGCCCATAGTGTTAGGTGCATTAGTCAGAGGGAAATGGGTCTGGGTGGGTTACTCTTTGGAGGGTCGGTGTGGACTGGTTAGGCCAAAGGGCCTGTTTCCACACTGGCAGGGGATCTAATTAAAAAACTCCACTTCCTTAGAAGCTTTCCCTTTGCCAAAGAACAGGCAACTTTAAAAAATTGCAGATTTTTCTTCATATCTCAGATTATGTCATGCTCAACATTTAAAATTGATATGAACTATTTTGTAGGAGGTCCAATAGGGCAGTTGTCAGCTTACTGGACCAGAGGCGGCAGGTATGAGTCCTATTCTAGTTGCCACAGTTCCTATGTAGCTGGTCCAGTTGACTCTCTTGTCAATGGTGATCCTCCTCCCCTGATGGTTAGCCAGAGATGGTAATCTCATGGAATGTTCAGAAAAGATGTTTCGGCTCTCTTTTGTTGGGATGGTCACTGCCAAGATGGAAGGTGTATTCATAAAGCAGTCAAACAGGTTGAACAATTTCGATAATTAGATTAGATTACATTACATTACAGCGTGGAAACAGGCCCTTCAGCCCAACAAGTCCACACCGACCCGCCGAAGCGCAACCCACCCATACCCCTACATTTACCCCTTACCTAACACTACAGGCAATTTAGCATGGCCAATTCACCTGACCTGCATATCTTTGGACTGTGGGAAGAAACCGGAGCACCCGGAGGAAACCCACGCAGACACGGGGAGAATGGGAATTGATTTGGGTGTGAACGCAAGAGGTATAGTTAATAAGTTTGCAGATGGGAGGTGTAGTGGACAGTGAAGAGGGTTACCTCAGATTCCAACAGGATCTTGACCAGATGGGCCAATGGGCTGAGGAGTGGCAGATGGAGTTTAATTTAGATAAATGCAAGGTGCTGCATTTTGGGAAAGCAAATCAGAACAGGACTTATACACTTAATGGTAAGGTCCTGGGGAGTGTTGCTGAACAAAGAGACCTTGGAGTGCAGGTTCATAGCTCCTTGAAAGTGGAGTCGCACGTAGATAGGATAGTGAAGAAGGCGTTTGGTATGCTTTCCTTTATTGGTCAGAGTATTGAGTACAGGAGTTGGGAGGTCATGTTGCAGCTGTAAAATATAAAAGAGACCTAAGGGGCAGGTTTTTCATGCAGAGAGTGGTGTGTGTATGGAATGAGCTGCCAGAGGAAGTGGTGGAGGCTGGTACAATTACAACATTTAAGAGGCATTTGGATGGGTATATGAATAGGAAGGGTTTGGAGGGATATGGGCCAGGTTCTGGCAGGTGGGACTAGATTGGGTTGGGATATCTGGTTGGCAAGGACAGGTTGGACTGAAGGGTCTGTTTCCATGCTGGACATCTCTATGACTCTAATACGCCCATTGGTAAGCAGTAAGAGCAGGAAAGCTTCCTGGTCACTCATCTTGTGGAAGGCAGGAGTAGACCACTGCAGTGCCCTGCTCTGGAGCATGAATCAATCCAATGGAAGTCCATTGACCAAGCTTTGGAATCATTGAATACCTGCAGAGCAGAAGGAGGGCATTCGACACACCAAGTCTGTACTGACCATCTGAAAAGCATCCCACCCAGACCCAACCTCCGCCCCCCACCCCCACCCCCACCCCCAACCTTATCGCCATCACTCTGCATTTCCCATGGTTAATCTACCTAGCCTGCACATCCCTGGACACTATAGGACAATTTAGCACAGCCAATCCACCCAATCTGCACGTTTGGACTGTGGGAGGAAACCAGAGCACCCAGAGGAAACCCACGCAGGGAGAATGTGCAAACCCCAAGGCTAGAATCAAACCCATGTCTTTGGTGCTGAAAGGCAGTGGACTAACCACTGAGCCACCCTTCCTCGTTAATCAAGGAGTCAAGGACAGGAGAAAATTTAGGTCAAGTTTTTTGACAACGTCTTTCTCAGTTCCTTCTCGTTAGCGATCTCTTTTCCTTGCAGTATTTCATCTGAGGCTAAGAAGGTAAGGTGGTGATATAGTGGTCATCTCACTGGGCTAGCCATCCAGAACCCAAGGCCAATATTCTGGACACATGAGGTTAAACCCCACCCTGGCAGTCTGTGAAATTTGAATTCGACAACATCTGGAAAAAATATTAAAGAAGCCGGCTGAAGGCAACTGTGTAACCAGTGTAGATTGCTGTTAAAACCCGTCTGGTTCACCAGCATTCTTTAGGGACGGAACCCTGCCATTCTTACCTGGTCTGGCCAACTGGAGATTCCAGACCCACAGCAATGTGGGATGACTCTTAACAACTGGGGATAAGCTATAAATGCTGATCTAGCCAGTGATGTCCATGTCATGTAAATGAATGAAAAGAAGGCAGTGACCTAAAATGTATTGTTTAACTCGAGGGTCATCCATAAAGAAAACTTTCGTGGTTCAGTGATGTAGTTTGGACGAACATAGCCTCTGCGTCATTTAGCAGTTATCCATAGCTTAAAACAAACTCATTCATCAAGTTCGCTGTTAAGGATTCCTTCTCCAAAAAGCAAAGTTTGTGCAAGATTTGTCCAAATGTTAATCCAGGAAATGATTTGAGATTCTGAAAGTTATTCTGACTCCTCGATGATTCAAGCGTATATTTTGAGAAATGGGTCTTGCAGTGGATGTCACTGGGAGTGCCAACATTTATGGCTCAGCCCTAGCTGCCCTTGAGAAGGTAACAATGAGCCACAAACCTGAACCACTGCATTCTGTTGGGTGAAGGAATTCTGGTGACTTTATTTAGCAGGAAGTTCTGGCATTTTCACCCTGTTGCCAGGAAGGACTGGGAATACAGTCCAAGCCAGATTGATGTGCTGCTTGAAGGCAACTTGGAGATCGTAATTTTTTAATATTCATTCACAGGATATGGGAGTTGTTGGCTTGCCCCAACATTTATTGCCAATTCCTAACGGTCCAGAGAACAATTAAGAATTGACCACATTGCTTTGGTCTGGAGTCACATGTGGGCCAGACCAGGTCAGGGCCTGTTAGGGATGACTGTGCCACCTGCAGGAGGTCCTTGTATTAAATGCAGCACAGAATCAGGCATTCTCCTACAGCTACAACACCAAAATCCTCATTTCTCAAATCAATCCTGAATAAAGTCATAGAGGTTTAGAGCACAGAAAAAACACCCTTTGGCCTACAGAGTCTGGGCTCATTAAAAACAAAGCACCCACCTTCTCAAATCCCATTTCCCAGCCCTCGGTCCATGGCCTGGACATCACATCTCAGAGCTTCTTCAATGTTGTGAGGGTTTCTGCCTCTCCCACCCTTATGAGCAGTGAGTTCCAGATTACCGGCGCCTCTGGGTGAAAAGGAAATTCCTCACATCCCCTCTGAGCCCTCACACATTGGTCACATCCCCTCTGATGAGCACTCACACATTGGTCAAATCCCCTCTGATTAGTCCTCACACATTGGTCACATCCCCTCTGATGAGCCCTCACACATTGGTCACATCCCCTCTGATGAGCACTCACACATTGGCATCCCCTCTGAGCCCTCACACATTGGTCACATCCCCTCTGAGCCCTCACACATTGGTCACATCCCCTCTGAGCCCTCACACATTGGTCACCTCCCCTCTGATGAGTCCTCACACATTGGTCACCTCCCCTCTGATGAGTCCCCTCACATTGGTCACATCCCCTCTGATGAGTCCTCACACATTGGTCACCTCCCCTCTGCTGAGTCCTCACACATTGGTCACATCCCCTCTGATGAGCCCTCACACATTGGGCACCTCCCCTCTGATGAGTCCTCACACATTGGTCACATCCCCTCTGATGAGCACTCACACATTGGTCACATCCCCTCTGATGAGCCCTCACACATTGGTCATATCCTCTCTGATGAGCCCTCACAAATTGGTCACATCCCCTCTGAGCCCTCACACATTGGGCACCTCCCCTCTGATGAGCACTCACACGTTGGTCACATCGCCTCTGAGCCCTCACACATTGGTCACATCCCCTCTGATGAGCCCTCACACATTGGTCACATCCCATCTGATGATTCCTCACACATTGGTCACATTCTCTCTGGTGAGCCCTTACACATTGGTCACATCCCCTCTGGTGAGCCCTCACACATTGGTCACATCACCTCTGATGAGGTCCACTGGAAATCAAGCCCCACTATTCCTGCAGTCGTCACAGACGTTAAAGCTTTTATAAAAGTGAGCAAGATTTCCAAAGTACCTGTCATTTAGACCCGGGTTAACAGAAAGAATGGATGTGTTTCTGTACTTAACAAAAATGACTTTTTATTCTATATTAATATAAATTATAGCTACATAAATTCTACAAACTATTGGCATCTAACAATGAGGTAAAACTGAAAGCTGTTTATAAAACTCCTTCTACGCATACACACTGACAGACACACAGGCACACACACACACTGGCAGACTCACACACACTGACAGACACAGAGACTCACACAGACACACAAGCGCGTGCGCGCACACACACACTGACACATACGCACTGACACAGACAGACAGACACAGACACACACACACACACACCGACACATACACACTGACACAGACACGCACACACCGACACGCACACACCGACACAGACACACACACACCGACACGTACACACTGACACAGACACACACACGCACACACCAACACATATGACACAGACATGCACACACCGACACGCACACACCGACACGCACACACCGACACAGACACACACACACCGACACGTACACACTGACACAGACACACACGCACACACTGACACAGACACAAACACACCAACACGTACACACCGACACGTACACACTGACACAGACAAACACACGCACACACCAACACATACACACTGATACAGACACACACACACACCGGCACATACACACTGACACAGACACACACACACACGCCGACACATACACACTGACACAGACACACACACACCGACACATACACACTGACACAGACACACATACACACGCCGACACATACACACTGACACAGACACACACACCGACACATGCACACCGACACAGACACACAGACACACACACGCACACACTGACACATGCACACTGACACAGACACACTGACACAGACACGCACACATCGTCACGCACACACCGTCACGCACACACCGACACGCACACACCGACACGCACACACTGACACAGACACACACACCGACACGTACACACTGACACAGACATACACACGCACACACTGACACAGACACACACACGCACACACCGACACATACACACTGATACAGACACACACACACCGACACATACACACTGACACAGACACACATATGCACACCAACACATACACGCTGACACGTACACACTGACACAGACACACACACGCACACACTGACACAGACACACACACGCACACACCGACACATACACACTGACACAGACACACACACACCGACACATACACACTGACACAGACACACACACATCGTCACGCACACACCGACACGCACACACCGACACGCACACACCGACACATACACACCGACACATACACACCGACACATACACACTGACACAGACACGCACACATCGTCACGCACACACTGTCACGCACACACCGACACGCACACACCGACACGCACACACTGACACAGACACACACACCGACACGTACACACTGACACAGACATACACACGCACACACTGACACAGACACACACACGCACACACCGACACATACACACTCAGACACACACACACACCGACACATACACACTGACACAGACACACACACACACCGACACATACACACTGACACAGACACACACACACACCGACACATACACACTGACACAGACACACACACACACCGACACATACACACTGACACAGACACACACACACACCGACACATACACACTGACACAGACACACACACACACCGACACATACACACTGACACAGACACACACACACACCGACACATACACACTGACACAGACACACACACACACCGACACATACACACTGACACAGACACACACACACACCGACACATACACACTGACACAGACACACACACACACCGACACATACACACTGACACAGACACACACACACACCGACACATACACACTGACACAGACACACACACACACCGACACATACACACTGACACAGACACACACACACACCGACACATACACACTGACACAGACACACACACACACCGACACATACACACTGACACAGACACACACACACCGACACGTTCACACTGACACAGACATACACACGCACACACTGACACAGACACACACACACCGACCCGTACACACTGACACAGACATACACACGCACACACTGACACAGACACACACACGCACACACCGACACATACACACTGATACAGACACACACACACCGACACATACACACTGACACAGACACACATATGCACACCAACACATACACGCTGACACGTACACACTGACACAGACACACACACGCACACACCGACACATACACACTGA
>NC_057718.1:11614459-11624118 GCF_004010195.1 Chiloscyllium plagiosum | reverse complement strand
CGCTGACACAGACACACAGACACACACACACTTAACATACACACTGACACAGACACATACACTGACACATACACACTGACACAGAAACACAGACACACACTCGCACACACCGACACATACACACTGACACAGATACACACACACACCAAAACATACACACTGACACAGACACACACACACACACACACTGACACAGTAAATGGGTGGAGAGTAATCTTGGAAGGCTGTTCAATGCTCCTTTGCTGACTGGGTTCACTGTGATGGTTCTTCTGGCTTGCCATCTCCTGCTTATCCGTGACCTTCCTTCTCCAGCTACCTCCACTCATGTGAAGGAGGCACAGTGCAACTAGTTCACACTAATAAAGCCTCCCACAATTGGTTACAACCCTCAGCTTGCAGTGACTAATGAAGGAAAATAAGTTGGCTTTCTTTAGGCTTTAGCTGTTTATTTTACTGCGATAGGAGGACAGCACCTCCCACTGTGGAGGTCCAATGGCTTCGGCCCAAATATTCCCACCCACAAGCTGTTCAGCTCTCTGGGAGCCAATCACAAAGTTGTTGAGGGTGGAAGAGCTTTGTCACTGACAACAGGTCACCATTCCCCAGACCGATCAGCTAATTATTCCTGACTGAGTCCAGTCGTACACATGCCTGGCTCTGGCCTGTCTCCACTGCTTTAACAAGCAGCAGTGTAAATAACACTTGCACTGAGAGTCAGGTAACTTGCTTTTAAAAAGTGCACCAATCCTTTCCACACTTATTGGTTTTTAGAACAATTTGTCTTTCATTTGAGTCCACAATCAAAAGTACAGAAAAATAAAAAAAGATGATGTTTATAGATTTTCTTTCCTAAATGACATTAGTGAACACAAAGGATTTTTATGGCAATTGACAATAGTATGTATTCGCCACTCGCTTTTAATTCCAGATCTTTTTTTAAATTCAAATTTCACCATCCATGTTAGTGGGATTCGAACTCATGCTCTCAGAACATTAGCCTGGGATCCTGGATTTCCAGTGCAGTGATATAACCAAAACACAACTGCCTCATGCTGCATTTGTCCTTCTTGGTGGTAATAATCATGGACTTGGGTTGTACGGTCTAAAAAGCCACCGCAAATTGTTGTAGGGTACCCTTTGCACGGTACATAGTCCATTGGTGCAGAAGGAATGGATGACTAAGACTCTGAACGTGGTACTTAATAAGTTTTGTCTCCAATAAGTTTTGAGCTCCTTGAGTGTTGCTGGAGCTGCACTCATCCAGACAAGTGTGAAGTTTCACATCACACTCCTGACTTAGATTAGATTACTTACAGTGTAGAAACAGGCCCTTTGGCCCAACAAGTCCTCTGAAGAGCAACCCACCCAGACCCATTCCCCTACATTTACCCTTTCACCTAACACTATGGGCAATTTAGCATGGCCAATTCACCTAACCTGCACATTTTTTGGACTGTGGGAGGAAACCGGAGCACCCGGAGGAAACCCACTCAGACACGGGGAGAATGTGCAATATCCACACAGACAGTTGCCTGAGGCAGGAATTGATCCCGGGTCTCTGGCACTGTGAGGCAGCAGTGCTAACCGCTGTGCCACCGTGCCGCCCACAACTTATGCATTGCAGTCTCTGAAGGGGTTTTGGGTAATCAGGAATTGAGATATTCACTACAGAATATCCAGAATGTTCCAGTTGCGGTATTTATGCTGCTATTGCTTTTGACTTTCTTGGGCTCCTCTTGCCCAACAATGTCAAGAGGGGGTGTTTCGATTCTCTCTTACTGGGATGTTCATTATCTGGCTGCCTATCAACCAAAGGCCGGCCATTCAAAGTCATGGAGTTGCTAGTGTTGGACTGGGGTGGACAAAGTTAAAACTCACACCACACCAGGTTATAGTCCAACAGGTTTCATTGGAAGCACATTAGCTTTCGGAGCGACGTTCCTTCATCAGGTGCTTCATCTCACAACCACCTGATGAAGGAGCGGCGCTCCAAAAGCTAGTGCTTCCAATTAAACCTGTTGGACTATAACCTGGTGTGATGTGATTTTTAACTTTGTTGCCTTCAGGCATAGACTACGGAACTCAGTGTACTCTATAATGTGACATAGCAACCAGGAACATCCTATATGTGCGTCTTTTTCTTATCTGAAGAATTTCATTTTATTTTTCTCTTTTTGAGTATAACAAGGATATTGATTTCATCACGCATCAGAAAGATAACTTGCCTGAAGCAACAGCCTTTGCTCTTTATCTCTCTTTTCTCTGAAACACCTCTCATCAAAATTTGAGAGGTGTAAACTCAATGGAATATCTCTAACAGATTACTATAGGAGAACCTGAAATCTCCACCACTGTCTTCAGAAAAGTGAATTCATCTGGCGTGACTGACCCAGTTAGACACCCCAACCCCAACAGTCCTTAGACAAAGTGTCTTTGACTACAGGCTAACATTTAAACAAAATGTGAGTAATTATTTCTTTCCTGAATTTGACTGTTACTTAACCAAAATACTTTAAAGATAGCATTCTGTAGAGTTTTGTATTTTTCCCCTGACTTGCAAGTGTATGTGTAAATTTGTATTGTTTAACCCTTTTGTTAATAATCTTTGAGTAAGTTTTGTTTGCACGAAGTTAATTCTTTGGTTGTTACATAGGGGCCTGGCTGAGTTGTTCCTGGCAGTGAACTATACACAGAGTGATTAATGCAATTGGCAATATTGCCACTTTTTATATTTTAAACTTTGATAAGTGGAGGAATGGGACAAGAAAAGGAATCAGATCACTCACACGTATTCCCAGCCCCCAAGTGGATCACGAAACCAATTAACATCCACAACAGCAGTGGAAAGACTAAATGGAGAGTAGAAGACACTAAATTGTTAGTTTTGACTAAATTCCATATAATTATGGTTTTATAAGTTATTTTATGAGCATATTAAGATTATAATTTCCAGAAAAAGGCTGCAATTACAATTGGAGAAAAGATATGTATATATGTACATAAAATTGAGTTAGTTTGTTTTTATTTAGTCAACTTAATTAAAAAACACATTTTATCATGTTTCTAATTCCTAACTAATAGCAGTTATTGGTTTGGATGATTTTAATAGATGGGTTTTATCACAGAATGTGCCATCACTATCTGCATTGAACAAATGTCTGAATTAGATGCATAACACACACTATCAACATCGTAG
Organism: Chiloscyllium plagiosum; assembly: GCF_004010195.1. Classification (NCBI taxonomy): domain Eukaryota; kingdom Metazoa; phylum Chordata; class Chondrichthyes; order Orectolobiformes; family Hemiscylliidae; genus Chiloscyllium; species Chiloscyllium plagiosum. The sequence continues at coordinate 11,620,922 of NC_057718.1, read as the reverse complement.
GGGTTAGCATTATCTAGAAACTGAACTGGCCCAGCCATCTCAACACAGTGGTTACAACAGCAGGTCAGAAGGTAGGAAAACTGTAACTGCTCTCACCTCTTCAGTCCCCAAAGCCAATATCTACAAGGTACAAGTCAGAAGAGTGATGGAATATTCCACTTGTGCATCTACCGACAGCACATGGACTGCAATGGTTCAAGGAGGCAGCTCACCATCACCTTCTCAAGGGTAACTAGGGACGGGCAATAAATGCTGACCCAGCCAATGATGCCCACTTCCCACAAGTAAATTAAAAACAAAAGTAACAGCAAGAAAACTTGCTCTGCCTCATGGCAAAAACCACTCCAACAACCTTAACATGATTTACACTTCGTCACAAAATGATAAGATTCCACCCTATACAATGCAAGCTGTACCTTTCTCTTTCTGAAGGACTTCCTCGATTTAAAGGAAGATGAGGGATTTTTCTGCAATTCTATAGACACCATCAGTTTGTGTTAAGCAAGTTGATGCTTTGGATAGAAAAATTGTGTATTGTTCTTATGCAATCACACATTGGATCTGGGAAGTGTGAGATGTCTGGCTGTGCAAGCCAAAAGGATTATTGGGGATGTTATGTGTGCAGCTCTCCAGGATCCTGTCATTATTTGATCTTTCTGTGTAAGTCCTCTTTCCCAGACACTGAAATATTTGGGAAACCATAGAACTGGCTGTTGAGTGAGTCTGTTCTCCTTTGTGGTTCATTGGGTAGCACTCATGCCTGTGAGTCAGAAGATTGCGAATTCAAGTTTCACTCTGTGAACTGATGCACAAAATCAAGACTTATACTCCAGCGCAGTGCTGAGGCGTTCTTTGTCCTTTCCAATGTAAAAAATTCCAAGGTACTATTCCAAAGAAACAACAGAGAATTTCTCCCCAGTCTCTGAGCCTACACTTATCCATCAATCAACGTCACCTGAAACTGATTATAGTCATAGGGCCAAAGAGTATAACAAGCTTCATGTTGTGTCCCTACCTCTGTGCTACCTCTGGGTCATGTCCCACCTGCTCCCGAAGCATGAAATAGCATCTCTGAACAGACTGATTCGAAAATAAATACATCCAGTATTGCAGCATGGGAAAAGCCCCTTTCGGCCTATTGTGTCCACCTTTCTACCGTAAACACATTCCCTAGCATTTGGCACTTGGCCTTGAATTCAATGGAATGTCAAGTGCTCATCAAAATAAGTCGTAAATGTTGCCATGTCTGCCACCATTTCAGACCGTGAGTTCCAGATTCTCTCCAACTCCTGGGGGATGTAATTTCTCGTTAAATACTCACTAAGCCTCTGCCCTGGCCTATACTTAATCCTTACCACCCTCCTGGAGTAATGGTACCACCTTAGATGTCCTCTGGTCTTCCAGCACTTCTCCTGTGTCCAGAAAGGATTTGAAAATTAATTTCAGGAGCCCTGCAATTTCCCCCCATATCTCCCTCAGCAGCCATGGATGCACCTCATCTTTATCCAATTTTAAATCTGCAGAAACTGCTGATGCCTCCCCCTCCATCTCAAGGTGAATTTGTTCAAATTTATGACAGTCACTGTTGCTGATTTCTATACCACCATCTTCCTGCTCTTTAGTGAACACAGGTAACAAAGCAGTCATGTAAACCCCACCTCCATCTCCTGGATCCACATTCTCTTCGCCACTTTTGTTCCTAATGGATCTATGCTTATTTGTCCTCTTGCTTCAGATAGACCAGTAAAATATGTTTCGATTATCCTTTATTTGCCCATGTGGTTTTTCACACTGCTCTTTGCATTCCTAGTTTTTTTCTTAAATAACCCTCAGCACTTTCTTTAATCCTTTAGGGTTTCTGCTGTTTTGAGTCCTCTGTATCTATTGCATGCTTTCTCTCTTTCTTGAGTCTATTCCTGTAACAATCCTCAGCAGCCAGCGTTCCCTGGAATTCTTTGAACCTTGCCCCATCGCCTTTACAGGAACATGTTGGACTTGCATTCTCACTATTCCCTTTCTAAAGAAATCCCACTGCTCGGATGTGGATTTTCCAAACCAGTAGATGCTCCTTGTCCCCTTTGCCCAGATCTAGCATCTGAAATTTTGATTGTCCTGCCCTCAGTTCAGAACATTTATTTCCTGTCCAACTTTTCCACAATGACCTAAAATCTTAGAGAGTTAAGGTCACTATAAGAATCTTTCCCCCTCTGCCACAACTACCACTTGCCTGGCTTTGTTTCCTAAAGTTCGGTCCAACACTATCTCCTCTCTTGTCGGAATTCCACGCAATGGCTTCGAGAGCTCTCTTGGTCACATTTCAAAATTCCTACGAAGCCTTTCACATTCTGTCTATCCCAGTTAATATTGGGACATTGAAATCCTTCTTACTGCCCTGTTTTTAGAAACATAGGAACCGGAGTAGGCCATTCTGCCCCTCGAGCCTGTTCCACCAATCAATGAGATCATGGCTGATCTGTAGCCGAACTCCATGGTCCTGCCTTTGGCCTGTATCCATTAACACCTTTGCTTAACAAAAAATGATGTATCTCACATTTAAAATTAACAACTGATCCTACATCCACTGCCGTTATTAGAGGAGAGCTCCTAACCTCTGCCACCCTTTATTGGTCTGGCCTTACCTCTCAGACTGTGCCCCTAACTCTAGAATCCCAACCAGTGGAAATAGTTTACCTTTCTCTACTGTGTCTTTACCTGTTAAAATCTTGAAGACTTCTAAACCTTCTAAATTCGAGAGAAAACAGGCTTAATTTGTATGATCTCTCCTCATAATGCCTGAAGTCCAGGTATCATTCTTGTAAGCTTGTGTTGTACTCCTTCCAGGGCCAAGCTGTTCTGAAGGTTTGATGCCCAGACCTGCTCACTGTGCTCCAAGCGGGTTCGAACCGGGGTTTTAAATAACTGCAGCGGAACATTTGCCTCCTTGTTCTCCAGCCCTCTCGATATAAAGGCCAGCGTGCCATGAGTTTTCTTGATTATTTTCTGCACCTGTTCATAACATTGTAAAGATCTATGCACCAGAACCTCCCAGTCTGTTTGGACAACCACAGTATTCACCATGATAACATCTAGAAAATACCTTGATCTATCCTTTCTTGGCCCAAGCGGGATAACCCTAGACTTGCTTACATTGAACTCTACTAGCTGCAGTTTGGCCCATTCACTAAATCTATCAATGTCCCTTTGTGATCGCCTTTACTGTCTACAACGTGGCCTAACTAGGTGTCAGCAGCAAATTTGCATATATGACTTGCTTTGCCATTATCTAAGTTCTTCCAGGTCTCTGTGATTAGCCTACATATCTATCTTTTTAATCTTTACTTGATTCTTTGGGGGTCTATAGTACACTCCCTATAATGCAATTGCTCCCTTTTTTGTTTTACAGACTTCTAAGACATCACTCCTTCTTATTGCTGTAACTGATCACTTGATCAAAAGAGCAACACCACCTCCCCTTCCACAATTATCTCTCCTGTCGCGATGAAGGAATAATGAGGGTTTGATGGCCACACACACACGCCAACTACATACGCACATGGGGCTATCTTCCTACAGTTCAGTTAATTGATATTTGCTGTCATATCTTGTGTTTAATCCAGTGTGAAATACATGGATTGTTAGAATTCACATCATGCACAGTACTATTGTGCTACTAGCTTTTTGAAACACCATGGCACACTGGACAATTGCAACAGATAATCCAGAAATCTAGACAAGCTCATTTTGTGGTCCAGGTGAAATGGAGCCAGATGTGATGTGGTCAGTTGGAAAGGCACTCTGTTCGGTTACGACCTGCTGAGCTACTGGAAATCTTAGCCGCACATTTTTAATTCTCTGCCTGATGCACTTTGTTTCTTTTTGCCCCCACATCCCAGTCAAGACTAAATAAAATGCTGTTGAGAAAGATCCACACACATAGTAATTGTGTAATCATAGAGACCTTCAAATAACTGTTTGCTCTTTCATATTCAATAAATTAAGAGGCTGGGTGGCAGGTCTACAAATAAATGTCACATTCGTCACTCTAGATCCAGCATGGCTTCAGTGACTCAGGGTTCTCTACAAACTTCAGCTTCAGGGCAATGTTTACAGGAAGGCCGTCAACTCACAGGGAAACAGTTTGCTTGGTTGAAAAATAATGTCCCATGCCAAATGCACAGCAATTAATCAGCCTAAAATAGGAGATATTAATTAGAGTGCAGGAGTTATTGCCAGTAGATCTTTGGCAGCAAGTTGCATGTAGCAGGACAGCCTGTTTCCCCCATGGTGTGGGTTACAGTCCATCTCCACAATGTTAACCTAGCTGACGCCAGTCGCACTCCAAAATGATTTGACTCATTTTTGCTCATCATCAGTTGCAAACAAGACTTTTTGCACGACTGTTGACTCTGCTCCAAATGTAATGCTCTCTTCAAAGAGGTTATGTCCTATGTCATGAGGGACTGAGTTTAGTCGGTATTTCCAGTGTCCTTGTGATTACTTTGCAGAACGTGTCTCAGTCTTTGTAGGCCTCATATTGATGTCATCCGTGGCTCAGTTGGTAGCCCCCTCACCTCCGTTCACAAAGTCCCAGTCCAAGATTTGAGCAGGAAATTCAAGGTGGCCATTTCTATTGGAGTACCGATGGAGTGCAGCCATGTTGGAAGTGAGATCTGTCAGCTGAGATATCTGCCCTCTCAACTGGATGTAAAAAGATCTTGTAGCATTATGTGGAAGAAGAACAGAGAGTTCTCCCCATTGTCCTGGCCTATAAATGTACCTCACTCAGCGGAGGTGCTATTGCAGTGATAATGTCACTAATCCAGAGCCCCAGGCCTGTACTCTGGGAACGTGTTCAAATCTCACTTTGGCAGATCTGGAAACTTTGATTCAATAAAAAAATCTGGAAATGGATGATTACCATTAAAACCACAAATGATTGACATTAAAACCCATCCGTTTCACAAATGTCCTGAAGGAAATTTGCAATCCTTACCTGGTCAGACCTTCATGTGACTCCAGACCTGTAGTGACGTGGCTGACCCTTAACTGCCCTCTGGGCAATCAGAGATGACAGTAAATGCTGGGTCTAGCCAGAGTTATCCACTTGTTCCATGAGCAAGTACAAAGAAAATTATCACAATCTCAGATTATTGGGCAATGCTGTTTGTGAGAGCTTGCTGTGTGTAAATCGTCTGTTGTGTTTTCCTACATTACAACAGTGACTTCACCTCAAAAAAAGACTAGGTCGGCTATAAAATGTTCAGAAGACTCAATGGTTGTGAAAGCTATGGCATAAATACAGGTCTTTCTCTCTCATTTACAGCTCCAGTGGCATTAGATGACCCTGAGAGGTTGGAGACACAGAAGCAGCCACTGTTTGAAGATTATGCTTTAATCTCCAATCTTTCCTCTGAGCTGGAAACTGGCTACACTGCCTCCTGCCTGAAGGCCTGCTGCTATTTGCAACATAGCTGCCACTCACTCCAAGGGAGGGAGACCCAACCTCCTAGAGGTCATTACAAAGTTGGAAGGGGAGTGATAGGGTGGTGTTCAGCTGTCAGCCACTGATATATCTCACAAGATCTTCCCAGGAACCCGCATCATTTTTTGCAAGCATTCTTTATCTTTGAAGCGTGTAGTATCATAAGAAAGAGGAGCATGTGTGGGCCATTCAGCCCCTCAGGTCTACCTTTTCATTGAATAAGATCATGATTGTAGTCTCAGCTGTTTTCTACTGCCTGTGCCACATGGTCTTTGACTTCTCTCTTTGTTGATTGGAAAGCTGTCCAACTCAACCTTGACTATTTTCGTGGCCTAACCTTCACTGATGGCTCAAGGAGAGAACTCCAAACACATTGGACCCTCTTCATTGGTCTGAGCGAAGACATGGATTGGGGGGTTTTGGATGGCCTGAAGTTTACAACTGTAAGAGTATGGCAGGTTGGTCAGGAATGTGTTGGAATAGTCAAGTCATAGAGTCATAGAGATGTACAGCACGGAAACAGACCCTTCGGTCCAACCCGTCCATGCCGAGCAGATATCCCAACCCAATCTAGTCCCACCTGCCAGCACCCGGCCCATATCCCTCCAAACCCTTCCAATTCATATACCCATCCAAATGCCTCTTAAATGTTACAATTGTACCAGCCTCCACCACATCATCTGGCAGCACATTCCATACCCATACCACCCTCTGCGTGAAAACATTGCCCCTTAGGTCTCTTTTATATCTTTCCCCTCTCACCCTAAACCTATGCCCTCTAGTTCTGGACTCCCCAACCCCAGGGAAAAGACTTTGCCTATTTATCCTATCCATGCCCCTCATGATTTTATAAACCTCTATAAGGTCACCCCTCAGTCTCCGATTCTCCAGGGAAAACAGCCCCTGGCAACATCCTTGTAAATCTTTTCTGAACCCTTTCAAGTTTCACAACATCTTTCCGATAGGAAGGAGACCTGAATT
>NC_057718.1:11608895-11614444 GCF_004010195.1 Chiloscyllium plagiosum | reverse complement strand
CTCCACTTTCAAGGAGCTATGAACCTGCACTCCAAGGTCTCTTTGTTCAGCAACACTCCCGAGGACCTTACCATCAAGTGTATAAGTCCTGCCAAGATTTGCTTTCCCAAAATGCAGCACCTCGCATTTACCTGAATTAAACTCCATCTGCCAAGTGATAACAAAGGCATAAATGCGGGCTTCCATTTTGGAAGGTGAGGTGAGAGAGAAAGAGGTTTGCCGGTGAGTGGGGAATGGAGCTTACTGTGTTGCAAAAAAAGTAGCTTCCCTAATATTTTATTGGAGCAAGCTTTTCCTCATCCATCGTGTTGGACAATCAGTCTGTCAATTCAAGGATCCTGGGAGGGTTAAGAGAGCTAGATTTGGATGGTGTCAACAATAGATATACGCCTAACTGGTTGGGGCTCTTCAATTCCTTCTTTGTACCATCTATATCCACTGGGTCCGCTGTGGATTACAGAAGTCCTCCAATCTCTCTCCTGAAACTTCTGGATCATTGTGTTCAGGAAGGAAACTTGCCATCTTTACATTATATGACCTGCATGGGACTACACACCCACAGCAATGTGGACAACTCATGAAGGCTGTCTGAAACGGCCAACTATTTATATCAAACTGCAGCAGTTCAAGAAATACCACTCCCCGAGTGTCAATTGGGGATTGTTAATAAGTGTTGATCTTGTCAGCAATGCTCACATTCCACAAACAAATTTTAAGAAATGATCCAAGGGATCATTTGTGGGTGGCACAGTGGTTAGCACTACTGCCTCACAGTGCCAGAGACCCGGGTTCAATTCCTGCCTCAGGCGACTGTCTGTGTGGAGATTTGCACATTCTCCCCGTGTCTACATGGGTTTCCTCCCACAGTCCAAACATGTGCAGATTAGGTGAATTGGCCATGCTAAATTGCCCATAGTGTTAGGTGAAGGGGTAAATGTAGGGGAGTGGGTTGCGCTTCGGTGGGTCGCGCTTCGGTGGGTCAGTGTGGACTTGTTGGGCCGAAGGGCCTGTTTCCACATTGTAAGTAATCTCAGCTCCACGTTTGTTTTACCTGTCAGCCCAATCGCTGCTGTCTGGAGAACAATCTTTGCTCTTGCTGATTTGTGTAAAGAGGCAGACTTTAAACAGATTCAAAGCTCTTATGTGTTGGGATCCTTACATTTGCCCAATCTAGCCATTAAACTGTAGGAATGTAAAGAAAATCCTTCCGTTTCAGATGTCGTACTTTAGAAAATACTTACGTACCTTGCAAGCTAAAAAAAAACTGTTTAGCTGTCCAAGAATGACTTAATAAACTGCTTCTAAATGTTCCAGGATGCAAAGAATGACTGGTAGATTATTTCTGGATATTTGTGGTTATTTCATTGCCAACAATGAAACACATGCTCCAATCTGATGACTGCAAGACCACTCATTGTCTGAGTTGAGAGTTTTTGTAATGCCGTACATATTGCACTCTTTCTCGCTGCTTCACAGCGCACACTAAGAGATTTAAGAAGAAAGTGCTCCATTTATTGGAGAATTTTTCATCAATAAGGTTCTGACCGTCTCTCATTGAGATAGATAGATTCTTGATCAGTCAGGGAATCAGGGATATGGAGAAAAGGGCAGGAGAGTGGGTTTGAGGAGAGTTACATAAGCCACGATCCTATTGAATGGTGGAGCAGGCATGAGGGGCTGAATGGCCTGCTTCTGTTCCAATTTCCTATGCTCTTATGGTCTTATTACATCTGGCTACACTGTACCTTTGACTGACTCAAAATTACAGATGGAGGCCATTCAGCCCATTCTGTCTGCACTGGCTATTCAAACGAGCACCATTACCTCATGCCAATCTCATGTTTTCTTCCCCATATCCTTGCACACTATTTCTATCCAAATATTTATGCGATGCTCTCTAAAATGCCAAAATTCAACCTGCCTCCCGCGTGATCTAGGGGTTCGGGTACATATTCCCTAGAAAGTGGCCTCACAGGTAGACGGGGGGGATGAAGAAAGTGTTTGACATGCTTGCCTTCATCAGTCAGAGCACTCAGTACAGGAGTTGGGTCATCTTGTTGTGACTGTATAGGATATTGGCAAGGCCATATTTGGAGTACTGCGTACAATTCTGGTTGCCCTGCTTTAGGAAGGATGTTACCAAACTGGGGTGTAAGGGTGCCAATAAGGATTGACAAGGACGTTACAGAGACTGGAGGGTGTGAGTTATAAGGGAAGGCTGGACAGACTGGGACTATGTGCTCGGGAGCATACAAGTCTAAGGGGTGATCTTACAGAGGTTTATAAAATCCCGAGGTGCATAGATAAGGTGAATACCCAAGGTCTCTTCCCCAGGGTACAGGAGTTCAAAATTAGAGATTTAAGGTGATGGGGAGAAATGTAAAATGGATCTGAGGGGTACGTTTTTCACACAGAGGGTGACGCATATATGGAATGAACTGCCAGAGGAAGTGGTAGAGGCAAGCACAACTATCGCATTTAAAAGACATTTGGAGTGGTATGTGGATGGGAAATGGAGTGGGTTGGGCCAATGGAGGCAAGTAGCACTAGTTCCGTTTTGGAAACCAGGTTGGCATCTGGAAGCGTGTGAGCAGCAGAGTTTCACAAGCTCAGTGCTGAGTCCACTTTTGTTTGTGTTTATAGAAATGATTTCGATGAGAATATAGAAGGCACAGTTAGTACGTTTGTTGACGACACCGAAAATGGGGGCATAATAGACAATGAAGAAGGTTATCTAAGGTTACAAACTGATCTTGATCAATTGGGTCAATGGGCCGAAGAGAGACAGATGGAGCTTAATTTGGATAAATGTGAGGTATTGCATTTTGGTAAAACAAACAAAAGCAGGACTTATACAATTAATGGCAGGACTTTGCACTGTAGGACAGAGAGATCTAGGGGTTCGGGTAAATAATACTTTGAAATTTGTGTCACATATAGAAAGGATGGTTGAGAAGGCATTCAGCTCACTTGCCTTCATTGCTCAGAACTTTGAGTATAGGAGCTTGGACATTATGTTGAGGTTGTACAGGACATTAGTGAGGCCTCTTCTGGAACACTGTGTCCAGTTCTGGTCACCCTGTCATAGGAAGGATACTACTAAGCTGGAGAGGGTTCAGAAGAGATTTGTCAGGGATGGAGGGTTTGAGTTACAAGGAGAAGTTGGAGAGGCTGGCACTTTTTTCACTGGAGTGTAGGAGGTTGAGGGGTGGCCTTACAGAAGTTTATAAAATCATGAGGAGTACAGACTAGTTAGATGGCAGGTGTCTTTACCCTAGGGTGGGGGCTTTCAAGAGTAGGGGGCATATTTTTAACATGAGGAGAAAGATTTTAAAAAGACATGGGGGAAATTGTTGTTTACACAGAGAGTGATTTGTGTGTGGAATGCACTTTCAGAGAAGGTGGTGGAGGGATATGGGCCAAGCGCAGGCAGGTGAGATCAGATTAGTTTGGGATTATGGTCATCATTGACTGGCTGGACAGAAGGGTCTATTTCCCTACTGTATGACTCTATGATTTATAGAATGGACCAATTGGGCTGAATGGTCTGTTTGCTGTTTGACTCAATGACTCTATAACTCAATTCCCAGGTGGTGCATTCCATCCCTAGCCTTCTTCCTATATCACCCTTGTTTCTTTATCAAGTCACTTTAAATCTGTACCCTGTTGTACTTGTTCCTTTTACACATGGGAATAGTATCTCCCACCTTTCTTAAGAAAACCTATGACCCATGACCATGAGCAGTATTGGGTAATGTCTGTCCTGTCGTGGTCCTTTCATTTTCTCTTTATTTCTGATAGAAAATTCCCAACCCAAAGTTTGGTTTTGCAAACATGCTGCGTTCCCATCTGTCTCTTGAAGTTTTCAATGGATAGGTTCCCAGAAAACTTCTGCGTACCCCCACTCCAGAAGGGGACCTCTCAAGCTGGGCCTGGGGTTGCTTTGGTTAAACCTGAACATAAAATAAGAGGAATTCACAATGCAGTTGCAAAATAAAATACAGCAGTACAAAATAATGTCATCGTGGTGATGGCCAATTCTGAGACAGGCTCTGGGACTGTTTCTCCATGCTAAGACTGAGCCAGAGTGATGAGTGACATGGAGGTGGTCTGAATAGCAGATTTTTATTGATTGAGTGATGTACTTGCCTCTTTTTCAATCACGATTCAGACGCTTTATCATCACCGTGGAAACAGCCAAGGTACCCACCACTAATAATGATTTAGTTTACTCTATTGGAAGCTGCATGTTGTCAGGGCTCACCAGGAAGGAATTACTGGGAGCTACTCTCATGTTGGTCTGGTTGGCCTCTCATTGTCCACTCTCTGTCTCATTGTCCACTCTCTGTCTCAATTTCCACTCTCTGTCTCATTGTCCACTCCTTCAAATCTCTGCTCCCCATATCCTAATACACAGCAAGTTCCCAGCACTTGCTTGTACTCTGTTCACTCACCTACAGTTGCTCTGGGTCCAACAACATTGAGTTATTAATCTCTTGGCCACATATTCAAATTTCTCGTGCTCTCGTATCTCTATAACTCTGCAGTCCCTCCCCAATCCTCCTGAGATCTCTGCGTTCATCCAGTTAAGGTCTCATGTACAGCTGATTGTTTTTTTTGTCCACCATTATGGTTAAACCCTCCTTGGCCTGGGCTTCAAGTTCTGCAATACCATCCCAAAACCTCTCCATCTCCCTTTCCTCCTGTAAGACACTCCGCCACACCTAGCTAGCTAATCAAATGGATTGCCGTGGTTGAAGAAGGCAGCTCACCATTATCTTCGCAAGGGGCAATTAGGAATGGGCAGTAGATTCCAAATCCATCAGCAAAGCCCACATTCTCCGAATGATTAAATAAATAAAAGTCATTCATCTGTCCTAATATCTCCATATGTGGCTCAGTGTTATATTGTTTTCTGTGAAGCGCATTGCAATGATTCACTATATCAAAGGTGCTAAATAAATGCAATGGGTTGTTGTTGATTCAGCAACATTTGAGGATAGCATTTTGGGTAAAGAAGCATATAGAATATTTGCCTTCATCCACTGAGTATTAAAGTTGGAAAGTCATGTTGCGGCTGTACAAGACTTTAGTTTGGCCACATTTTGAGGATTTAGTCCAGTTCTGATCGCAACAATTGGAAGGAATGGAATCCCTGGGGAATGGTGCAAAATAGCTTTAGCAGGATGTTGCCTGGATTGGAGTGTACTAGCTAAAAGGAACGGTTGGACAATCTTGGATTGTTTTCACTAGAGTGTCGGAAACTGAGAGGTTACCTGAGAGAAGTGTCTAAAATTATGAGAGGCCGAGGAAGGGTGAATAGTCAGAGTCAAGAGTGTGGTGCTGGAAAAGCGCAGCATCTGAGGAGCAGGAGTCATAGAGTCATAGAGTCATAGAGATGTACAGCATGAAAACAGACCCTTCGGTCCAACCTATCCATGCCGACCAGATATCCCAACCCAATCTAGTCCCACCTGCCAGCACCTGGCCCATATCCCTCCAAACCCTTCCTATTCCTATCCCCATCCAAATGCCTCTTAAATGTTGCA
>NC_057718.1:11577185-11608441 GCF_004010195.1 Chiloscyllium plagiosum | reverse complement strand
CTCTTATGCTCGCATCCAAATCATTTGTGTAAATGACAAAAAGTAGAGGACCCAGCACCGATCCTTGTGGCACTCCACTGGTCACAGGCCTCCAGTCTGAAATACAACCCTCCACCTCCCTCTGTCTTCTACCTTTGAGCCAGTTCTGTATCCAAATGGCTCGTTCTTCCTGTATTCCACAAGATCTAACCTTCCTAACTAGTCTCACATTGGGAACCTTGTCGAACGCCTTACTGAAGTCCATATAGATCATATCTACTGCTCTGCCCTCATCAATCTTCTTTGTTACTTCTTCAAAAAACTCAATCAAGTTTGTGAGACATGATTTCCCTCTCACAAAGCCATGTTGACTATCCCTAATCGGTCCTTGCCTTTCCAAATACATGTACATCCTGTCCCCTCAGATTAAGAATCAACGTTTTGGACATAAACCCTTTGGCTGACTCTCCTGCTCCTCGGATGCTGCCTGACCTGCTGTGCTTTTCCAGCATCCCGTTCTCGACTCTGATTTCCAGCATCTGCAGTCCTCCCTTTCTCCTGGATAGTCAGAGTCTTTTACTCAGGGTGGAAATGTTAAATATTAGGGGGCTTAAGTTTAAGGTGAGAGGAGAAAAGTTTAAAGGAGAGGTCCGAGGTTAGTTTATTGTGCAGAGGCTGGCAGGTGCCTGGAATGTGCTGCCAGGGTGGGTGATGGAATCAGAAATGATAGCAAGGTTGGAGAAGCATTTAGACAGCCACGTGAACAGGCAGGGAATAGAGGGATATGGGAACATGAGCAGGCAGATGGGCTTAATTTTGAATAGCATCATGGACGGCACAGACATGGTGTGCCAAAGAGTCTGTTCCTGTGCCGGTCTATGGAAGGGACTGTGATCAACCAGGACATTTGGAATCATAACTCCACACGAGTTAAACTAGTGGCTCAGCAGAGACGGGGGACACGTCAGGAGGAGTCGCAAAACAATGGCTGGCTTTTTAATTTCCCCTGCTTGCTATTTCTAGCACAGCCTGTTGATGCTGAATTCCGGTTTGATTTATTTTAACTGTGTTGTTAATCCTTTAAGTGTGAAGGAAATGAAAACACTGTATCAGAAATAAACAAAAGGCCACTGCGGCTCTGTACATTAAAACCGGACAAACCCTGTCTCAGAAAGAGCAGTCCTCTTTAAGAATTCTATCCTGTCAGAAGGAATGTAACCCAACATATTTCACACAAAGCGTCTGAGGCAGCTGAGCTGGAATCCAGTATGAACAAGTCAACACGATTCAGTTTGAGGATTTGATACTAACAATCTGGAAAATGTTTGTTGAAAAGTGAGAATGGAAAGACTGTTTATCTAGTGATCTCTCTTGATAGCTTCCATCTCATTTTGAGCAGAAAAGTGAGAGAGTCCCGTTTTCCGAGATCACTCAAATAGTTGGATGACGGGTGCAATTCCTTTCTAGTAACCTCAGCTTACTGCTTGGATGGTTTATTTTTCCTCATTTGTTTTGCACTGTCCAAGTTAATGTTTCTGTTTAATACACGTTAGCGAGAGGGAACAGGGTGGCCATTACTTCATAGTCAACATCCACGGGAAAGCCAGGTGGGCACACTCTGAATGTGGGGTCTGGCCTGTGGCTGACATATTACCATTCTCCTCGAATCTTCAGGAGGTCACAATGGAGACCGATGGCTTGTATTTTTGGTTCGGTGAAGGGTACTAAAGGAGGGTAGATGAAGTCAAGGTGCAGGCTAGCTAAGCAAATAAAATAAAAATCATCAAGGGTTGCATGCATTCACACCACCTTCCACCCCCAGCCTCTAGATAATTTCAGACTCTGATTTTGGAGATTCCCATGAGGTGTACTCATATAGCCTGCTCACCATTTTGCTTCCTATGTTTAACTGGTCAAACAGGTCAGCATTGGAGTGGGAAAGTAGCGGTCAATGAAATATAATCACAATACCCTTGTGATCCTTTTAATCTTGTATTTTTCTTTCCAAACAGTTTGACTGTTCTGAATCGGTCAGCATTGGAGTGGGAAAGTAGCGGTCAATGAAATATAATCACAATATTCCTGAAGAAGGGCTAATGCCCGAAACGTCGATTCTCCTGTTCCCTAGATGCTGCCTGACCTGCTGCGCTTTTCCAGCAACACATTTCCATCTCTGATCTCCAGCATCTGCAGACCTCACTTTCTCCTATAATCACAATACCCTTGTGATCCTTTTAATCTTGTATTTTTCTTTCCAAACAGTTTGACTGTTCTGAATCAATTTATTGCAAGCAGGGAAGACTTAAAGAAAGTTGCTTTATTGGATGCTTGACTAGATTGTGATGACCCGCAAATGGTTTAGTACATTTTTGCTTTCCAAGTGTGTTTTATTTTATGATTCACACATGGGATGTGGGCGTTGCTGGCTAGGCCAGCATTTATTGCCCGTCCCTTGGTTATGTTACAAAGAAAACATTTAACAGTACAAATCTAAAATTAGGTGCCATAAATATAAGATTATTCACTTTAATTAATCCAACGGCAAGCTCAGGAGAAACCGGGTTTGAATGTGGGAAGTCACTACCAGGAGTGGGTGAAGTGGATATCATAGAAGCATCCACAGTGAAGGTAGGTAGGCATGTGAGGGAAAAAAACACAGAACTATGGGTAGTTTTGGGCAAGAGGAGATGAGGTGAAGAGCAGTGAGTGGAGGTAAATATTGTGATATTTATGGGTCGAAGATGATACCACAATCATCTCTTTGACAAGATCTAAGGCCTTTTTATTAAGAGTAGCCGAGGAACAGCCATTAGTGAGTCCTAACAAGGGAGGATTTGTATTTAGCAAATATAGTTTACTCCACAATAGCAATATAAATTACATGGGCTTGTTAGACGGCGTCATGAAGAGTGTTAGTAGACAGAGATGACACATCCGTCCAAAGCTGTGTTACTGATTTCCCCCTGCCCAAGCCAGCGTGACTTCATCAGGTTGCTTCATGGAACCTCCACGTTGACCTTGTCAGAACCATGACCTTCGACAAAACACATGGAGCATAAACCGGGCATGAACCTGTTGGAGCAAGTGGCCTGTTCCTGTGCTGTATGTTGTATGTAAGCCTCTGGGTGGAATTCACTGAGGGTGCAAGGGAACACAGTGCCTACCACCATCTGTGATACTGCCCATTCTCCTGGAGTCCCGAGGAAGTCAAGCCCCTAACTAGCTCCTGGCTATACAGGGGGCATTTAATTCTGGGACAGCCCCCTGTAAAAGGGAAACCTTGACCCCAAACTCCATCTGAATCTGTCCATGAGAGCTAGCTCCACCAGGAGCAGGGGCTGCTGCTGACAGTATAGCTCATTCACCAATGGAAAATGAGGATGGGCTGGGACTCAGGGATTTGTTGAATAAAGAAGGGAGGGCTATCGGAGGAAAGGGCCTAAATTGACTCTCCATGGCCCCCATTTATCCTTATGCTGGATCCCCCAGTCAAGAGAACCTCCCACCAGGCTGCAAGAGAACCACATGGGATTTGCTTCCCTCCACATGCCAGTTGCCCTCAGCTCAAATGCCAGTGACTCTGGTAATGGCCCTGAATGGGAATTGATTGCCCCCGTTAAAGGGTTCAGTTTTCAGGCCCAGAATGGGAGGATCATCCTTGATCCTTTCCACCCATAATTAGAGAAGGAGAGTAGTGGGTTCCTGCCCTTCTACCCAGTCATGCGGGTTTGCCTCCACCAGCTTTACACCCACCTCCAGAGGAGGTAGGTCATAATGAGGGGCATTGCAGCCAGTCCTGTGCCTCGACGTGGTTTCTGGTGGCACCAGCTCCACAGTCCAGCAATCCCTTTGGTTCAATCTGGCAACAGGAACCCTAGCGATTGTCTAACATCTAATCGGGGTCAGTCTGTTGGTGGCCAATGCAGCACTCCGACTACGGGTGATGTACCACAGAAACATTAAACATAGAAAATAGGAGCTGGAACCCAGCCTAGTCTGCTGCACCATTCATTATGATCGTGGTTTGACATCCAACTCAATACCCCCGTTCCCTCTGTTCCAAGTGCTACATCTAACCCCTTTTTGCAATCATTCAATGTTTTGGTCTCACCTGCTTTCTGTGGCAGAGAGTTCCACCGTCTCACCACTCTCTGGGTGAAGACATTTCTCCTCATCTCTGTCCTAAATGTATCCTCAGACCTTGATGCCTGGTTCTGGGCTCCCCCACCATTGGGAACATCCTTGCTGAGTTCTCCTTGTCTAATCCAGGTGGGTTATATAGGTCCCTCTGAGATTCTCCTGCATTTTTTGAACTCCAGCGAATATACTCCAAATTGATTGGAACGTTGCACAGTGCAGTGACCTCTGGGAAGGTAGCAACAGCTCATTGACCTGAGGTGAAGAGATTGACCTGTGACCCCTTGAGGCTTGACTGGCCCTCAATGTTAAAATAAGCGGTCAGCTTCAGATTACTGGGGCCAATGTGGTGGTGGGTGTGAAGTCACTCGTCTGTTGAATTTTCTTCCATTGAATGAGGAGTATAAACTGAGATGAGTTGCAAACACAGTAATGTCTCTGAATCAAAATGAAACAAAGCTGACCACTTGATGTTCAGCTAAAATATTGGTAGATTTGTACGTTTGTATATTCTATTTATTTGCTGTTATCATATGTGGTATATAGGTTCTACGTTTGAATATTACATTGAGATTTATAGGGGAGATGGCAGTTCAATGGTAATGTTACTGGGTTATTCATCCAGAGGCCAACCTAATACACTGAAGCTGAACTCCCACCACTCAGCTTTCTTATGCAATCACGGGATGTGGGCATCACTGGCTGGGCCAGTACTTATTCCCATTCCTACGTGCCCTTGCGGAGGTGGTCATGAGCTGCCTTTTGAATCACCGCAGTCCATTTGGTTTTGATCGACCCACAATGACATTAAGGAAGGAATTCCAGAATTTTGACACAGTGACATTGAAGGATATATTTCCAAGTGGCAAATCTGTGGAATTCTCTGCCACAGAAAGTGGGTGAGGTCAAAACGTTGGACGTTTTCAAGGAGTTAAATGTAATTCTTAGAGTCAAAGGGATCAAAGGGTGTGGGAAGAAAGCAGGAACAGGGTACTGAGCTGGATGATCAGCCATTATCATATTGAATGGCAGAGTAGTCTCAAAGGGCTGAATGGCCTGTCCTATTTTCTACGTTTCTATGTCAGGATAGCAAATAGTTTTGAGGGGAACTTGCAGATGGTGGTGTTCCAATGTATGTGCTATCAATGTCCTTCTAGATGGCACTGGCTATAGGTTTAAAAGGTGCGGTTTTAGGCTCTTTGGTGAATTCCTGCAGTGCATCTTGGAGACACATTAATGCTCCTGAGCAATGGTGGTGAAGGGAGTGGATGTGGTGCCAATCAGCATGTGGTGTTAAGCTTCTGAAGTATTTTTGGAGCTACACTCATCCAGACAAATATAAAGTACTCCATCCCACTGCTGACTTGTGCCTTGTGAATGGTGGACAGATACTTGGGGAGGCAGGAGGTGAGTTACTCGCTGGTGAAATTTAAATTCACTTAAAAAATCTGGAATAAATAAATCATGGTGGCCCTGATAACTCTAATCGATTATTGTAAAAAACCCATCTAGGTCATCAATCCTCTTTAGGGGAGGAAATCTGTTGTTCTCACCAAACCTCCAGGCCCATAACAACTGATGCTTAGCAAACTCTTTATTGCTCTTTGAGATGACCCTAGCAAATCACTTAAATAAACGAAAGAACTGCAGATGCTGGAAATCTGAAACAAAAACAGATTGCTGGAGCTCAGGCAGCATCTGTGGAGAGAAAACAGAGTTAATGTTTCAGGTCCATTGACCCTTCTTCCGAAGAGCCTGCTTTCTCTGCTCTAGCAAATCACTTGTTCCGTTCAAGGAAATTTAACAATGAGCAGCATCCTGCAAAAATAATCAAGAAAATAAAAATTCCTTTGTACTGTGAGATCGAAGTTGGGTCTATAAGAGATTTATTGCCAGAAAGTGATGAACGTTTTGCCACATATATCTTCACTTGGAAAGCAAGCCTTGTGACTTGAGAATAGAGGAAGGATTTTCTGCATAGTTGTTTCTTTGACTTCGAAAATAGATGTTGGTATTGTTCTCCTTAAAGTAAAGGGGCTTTAAAGGAAATATGATAGAGGTGTTCCAGTTTCTGTGGGACTTTACAAAATAGATAAAGAGATTATTTTCCACTGTGGGACAGGTCGATATACATGGAACATAGATTTGTCAAAATAATTTGTCAAAAAAATCCAAGGGGTGGGGAGCATCGAAGAAGATTTGTTTTAAAAAATACAATAAACATTTATGATCCAGAATAAGATTATAAGATGCAGTAGCAGAGGAAGGCCATTCAGCCCATCTAGTCTGCTCCACCATTCGATAAGAACACGGTTGCTCTGAAAATTCACAACTCCACTTTCCTGTGTTTTCCCATGTGGTAACCCCTACAAGGCCCATGGGGAATCACTAATTAATCTCCTCATGAAGCTCATGTGTATGAGTTCCCTTGGTAACCTGTCTGTCTGGCTTGAACTCATCACCTAAGCCCTTTGTAAAGCAGATTCAGGGCTGGGTCTGTGGAACTATCTGTCCTGGGCTAGAGCTAGCTTATGGGTGCCATGAGTAGTGGCTCTATTTTGATGTTCAACAATAATCGATAGAACATAGAACATTACAGCGCAGTCTAGGCCCTTCGGCCCTCGATGTTGTGCCGCCCTGTCATACCAACCTGAAGCCCATCTAACCTACACTATTCCATGTGCATCCATATGCTTGTGCAATGATGACTTAAATGTACTTAAAGTTGGCAAATCTACTACCGTTGCAGGCAAAGCATTCTATACCCTTATTACTCTCTGAGTAAAGAAACTACCTCTGACATCTGTCCTGTATCTATCACCCCTCAATTTAAAGCTATGCCCCCTCGTGCTCGCCGGTGACCAGAACTGTACACAATACTCCAAGTGCAGCCACACCAGAGTTTTGTACAGCTGCAGCATATCCTCATGGTTCCGGAACTCGAACCCTCTATTAATAAAAGCTAATAAAATGTTCCTTTGCAGTTAGGTTTCCTATGTTCGTACACCAATAGCAGGACTATTTAGTTTGGGGACATGGTCAGTGTGGACTAGTTGGACCAAAGGGTCTGTTTCCATTCCATATGGCCCTATGACTGTATACCCCTTGAATCCCTTTTACTGATTTAACTCAGCCTTGAATATACTTAATGACCCAGCCTTGACAGCCGTCTGTGATAAAGAATTCCACAGATTCACTACCCTCAGAGAAAAAAGAAATTCTTCCTCATCTCTGTCTGAAATATACAGCCCCTTATTCTGAGATTGTGCTCTCTGGTCTTAGACTCTCCCACAAGGAGAAACAACATGTCCACATCCATCCTTTTAAACAATGAGTTCTGGATCTCCACCACCCTCTGGGTGAAAAAGAGTCCCTCAACTTCCCTCTAAGCTTTCTGTAAACTTTATATCATGCCCTCAGTTACTGAGCTCCCTGCTGAAGCAAATTGGTCCTTTATTCCTCCAACCATGCCCCATATACACTTCAATTAAATGTTCCTTCAACTTCCTCTGTTCCATAGAAAACATTTCTAACCTACCCAATCTTTTCTCATTACCACAACTCTGCATTCCTGTCAATTTTCCCTTCGTGTGATCACATCCTTCGTGTAATGTGGTGAACTAAACTGCACGCATTCTCCCTGGTATTGTCTAATTATGATATTGTTCTACAACGACCTCCGTGTTCCTACATTCTTGTAACCTCCCTGCTCCTGTTTTCTTGTTTATTTACTCGTGTCATCCCCACAGACAGGCCCTTGGTTCATTGTTTGCTGATGCTTCATCCCGAGCTGTTTTCTTAGCAGCGTTAGTCAGTGGTGCTTATTTTCCCCATTACCTTCCACTCTCATGGCCACAGTGAGCTGGTAGGTCCCAGGTTCACCTTAACTGGAATGAGAATTGACCCACTTGTGTTGGCATTATTCAGAACTACATCTAGGAATCCAAGCTCACCAACCCCGACACCGCCCCCCTCAAACTACCTCATAAATATTGCTAATTGATCTGCTCAGAGATGTTTTTCTGTACCTCTGGAGCAGGTGGGATTTGAACCCGGGCCTCCTGGCTCACAGATATGGATATTGCCCCTGTGTCACAAGGGCCTTCCAATCCATCTTATGTTCTATATCTGGACTTATAAAGGCAAATATACTGTGTTCTTCCTTGACCACCATATCTGTCCTCCAATCTTTACGAATCTATGCCCACATATTCCTAGCTTCCTCCATTCCGTTATGCCCCTTAGTATATTACCATTCACTAGGTATTGATAACCTTCCCCAGGTGGGTTACTTCACACTTGTTCAAGGTGAATCCATTTGTCATCATTCTGTCTATCTGACTAGGTCACTGATATCTTTCTGCAATCACGCAACTTTCTTTTTCTCTATCAAGTTCTGTATTACCTGAGAGCATCTTACTGGTACATTGAAGTAAAATCATGACACAAACACGTAAAACTTTTAGGACCCGGTATTCTGTACATCCACTCAGTAAACAGCAAAAAAGAACACTTGTTAACTATTATCCATTGCTCCCTAATTTTAGATCCAGTTTCTTACTCACTTTTGGATGGGATGGGTTTTGACCAGAGTTGAAACTTTATTGCTGGACCAGACTACATCATGACCTTGTTAAGAGATTTCCTGAAATCGAACCTGCTCTCCTCATGGATCCCATTGTAATCTCATCAAAGAAAATGTAATTAAAACTGGTCAGACCCCACCATTGCCTAAACACTTCTATGAGATTTTCCTAGATTAATCAGTGTCACTCTAAATGAAAACAGGGTTAGATTGACAGGCCTGTGATTTTTCGATCTATTCTTGATTCCCTCTTTAAACAATAGCACAGGTTAGTGGTTTCCTATATCACACCTGTTTCTAGAGAGGATTAGAAAGTGATGGTCAAAGTCTGTGCTACCTCAGCCCCTTCTTCAAGCAGAGACATGCTGTCTGGGCCGAATACTATATCCATTTTCATAGATGCTAAACCCCTTAATATTTACACTTATTTGGCAATACTGAACTTAGGTATTGCTGATAAAAGACACATTTCGGTGAAGCTTATTGGTTGCACTCATCAGGACAATTCACAAGAAAACCAATCTGAGGGGGAAACCAACACTTACACAGCATGAGAGAAGCGTGCTGATTGGTAAACTAGTGGACTCTGATTGAGCTGTCACCATGGAGCATTTACCATTAGCACTAATTGACAACTAAGTGCCAAGTTTTGTTTAAATTTTAAACCTGGCACCTTGTCTCTGACTGGTCTGACACAAGAACAGCAAACAACCATCCCTATTTTGTTGAGTTGTAACAAGGTAATGCTTACAACATATTCTCTCTGTCTGTAAAGAGTGAGGCGCTGTGCATTAATGTAGTAAGCGTCCAGTACACACAAGTATATACATGAGCCTAACTGACAATCTTAAACTGGTTGCCAGTGTAATACCTTACACTTTCAGCACTAATCAGAAAATGTTGCATGTTTGCAGAATCACAATCAAAATTAGACACACTTTTGTGAGTTGTGTGAGCTCAGATTGGTTGGGTACAGTTGCTTGTGGTGAACAGCTGGAGAGACAAGATATTTGATACAAACAACCAGACATAGGTTATACGATGAGTCCGACAATCAAACAATTCTGAAATTTCACGCAAAATAGGATACACAACACTTTGTGAAAAATTGATAAATATGTATGGTAGCTTTAACGTTTTCGCTATTTCTAGGCAAACCTGGTCTTTGGACCAGGAGAACATAATCGTATTCTCAGTGTTACAGTAACCTCATACTGAGATGGAGAAGACAGTTTAAAAAACACAATAATACATGGAAATGATGTACTGCTCATACCAGATTTCTCCTTTCAAATGTACAAGACATTGGAGTCATTACCAATTTTTACATGTTGTCCCACTGGATTGGGAATCTAGCCATTAGACAATTAAACACAGTCCATGTTTGAGAAATATTTGATTCACCAGAATACCAGGAAATTTTAAGAAGTGTGGGGAATGTGGTAAAGCTAAAGAATGTTCACTATCCTCTTAACAATAAATCATCGCTATGGTGGGGAAATAAATATGGTCCTCATTTTATTGCTGCCAGACAGCTCTGTGGTTAGTCCCTAGCCTTCTCCTTGGATGGAAGCGCACGCTGCCTAACACTCAGATAATATTAATAACATGTTCTTTATGTGAAATGTACCGCTGGAAATGTCAGATTAGCACCTTTGTGAAAAAAGAGCAACTCATACATGTTTACCTCCAAGTTACACTAAAGACAGCTTGCTGTCAACTGCAGATTATCACTAATGTCACCGAAACAAAGCAATAAACTGTGGCCCACAGCTTCCTCAATTTGACTGTGACATCTTTAAGACAAAAGTGCTTCATCCATCACCCAATATTCCTGGGTATCCTCATTTATATAGACCGTGACACAAGTATTGGTGCAAAGGGTCTGTAAGCAGCTGATCATCCAGGAAATTTCTATGCAATGTTTCACGAGCACTGGTTAGCCAGTGCTGTTCAGCAGGAGGTCAACAGTTCAGGTCACAAGTGCAGTCTCACTTCTAGTGTCATTATCACTTAAGTGCAGCGTCTATAAAATGATTTAACCTCTTGGCAATTAAATGTGGGATTACGCATTCATTCTATCCTTCTCAGTTCAACATGACAGAAAGGGGTCAATTTGCAACTGAGACAGCCTATCAAGAGAATGAACATTATTTATCTCTCCAGATACTCATTGTTATTCCTAATGTGTAATAAAAGGACATTGAAACAGAAACTATTGTCAAAGAAGCACATCCTTTGGGTATCCCAAGTATAATTATATCCAAAGGAATTTCCTGCCTGAAATAGAAACTTGTCTCTTTTAAATGCTGCAGGGCCTGTTGAGTGCTCCCAACGTTTCATGTTTTTTATTCAATATATAAGATTTCTAGCATTCTGCTTTTATTTTGACTTTGTATCCAACTGAAATAAAGCAGGTTGCAGTATTATTGCTCTGTCACTAAATGCCAACAATCCCTGTCTTCACATGTGCATCAATTCAATAAAATAGGATCATTTTTCAGACCAATCAGTGTCAACGTGCCTGGTTTGAAATCTAAACAAAACCTGGCAATTAACAGTCAATCATCATTAACTGGTGCACACTCAATGGTAACACGTCTACTGTATAGAGTTCACTTGCCAACTTCCTCTCTCTCAATATAACTGCTAGTTTTCCTCTTTATTGCTGTTTTTGTGAATTGTCCTGAGGAATACAAGACAAAAACTAAATTTGACAGAATGTGCCCTTTCTCAGCAATATTAAGAGAGCTGTAACAAACCTATTCTGCTCATGACAATTGAGCCTCTCTTCTGCCAAAGACACTGTTCGGGTATCACTCCTCATCTGATATCAGTAACATAGACTGATATCAATAAGAAGGTTGTTGGCAGTGAATTGATCCAAGACATTTCAGTTAACACTGTCTGGCATTGTGACAGCGGACAGGACCAGAACATAGCGCAGCATCCACTCTTTCTTGACAGAAGAAGCTGGGTTTGTTCTCCTTGAAGGAGAGAAGCTAGATAGAGTTATCATAGAAACATTCAAAATTACATTGGACTTTCATGAAGAAGAAATGGAGAAACTGTTTCCATTGACAGGTGAGTTGGTAACCCAAGGTCATGAGTAATTGACAATAAAAATCAGGGTGAGTAATGGGAAGGAGCAATAGTTTAACGAATAGATTTTTTGCCGAGTGAATGGTGATGATCAGGGGTGCACTTCCTGAAAGGGTAACAGGAGGACCTTCAATCATAATATTCAAAAGGGAATTGCATATTGAGAACAAAATTGTCCTCTCCAGAGACGTGGGTTCAAATCCGATCGGGGAATTGATGGGACATCAATCCAATTACTAAATCCTAAATGCAAAATTAGTCATGATTGTGATTGGTGTTTAAAAAAAAACATCTGGTTCACTTAAGTCTTTTTGAGGAGGTAATCTGCTGTCCTTACCTCATCTGGCTGGTATATAACTCCAGACCCACAGTAGTGTGGTTGACTCTTAACTGCCCTCTGAAATGCTTAGCAAGCCATTTGGTTCAAAGACAATTAGGATTGGCAATAAGTGCTAGCTTTGCCAGTGATGCCCTCATTCCACGAACAAATAAAGAAAAGTGTAGAGGAGAAATCGAAGGAATGTGCAGGGGGGTAGACTAATTGAATAACTCTGTCAAAGAACTTGCAATGTTGGTTGTTTTGTTAATATTATGCAGAATTACAAATCATTTTACAGTACATTCAGCCCAACAGGTCCAGGCTATTGTTTATGCTCACAGAAGTTCCCTCCTGCCCTCACTAACCTCGCCCTATCAACGTACAGAGGAACCTCGATTATCTGAATAGCACGTGCAGGAAGTATTTTGTTCGGATAATCGAATGTTCGGATAAGCGAATGCTGGATAACAGAGTTTTGCCAAGCATCGGGACCTTACGATCTTGTTCGGATCATCCAAAATTCGGATAACCGAATGCTGGACAATTGGGACGCCTCTGTATCTTACTTCTTTCTCCTTCATGGATTTATCTCATACATGTTTACCCCCAAAGATAACTCTGCTATTGCAACTCAACCACTCTGTGTGCTCTCTGTTTCCAAATTTTAAACACTGCTATTGATATTCAGTAACGTTCTGCTCTTGGCCTATTTGCAATGTCACGCTTGAAGCCCAGACAAACTTCTTTGCTAAGTTTTGAAACTTTTCCCCTTTATTTTCTTTCACTATTGTTTACCCTCAGTAACTGTAGTTTATTAACATCATATTAATAGTAAATGACCCAATTGCCATAAAAGCTAAAGAAAACAAAGTACCATTAAGGCTAGCTGAACTTCATACGCGTATCTGATAGTGATTGAGAAATTTTGAACTAGAGCTCTAAGAATTATGAATCTGTTTACTCAAATGGCTTCCTGTAGAATGTTCTTTAATGGAGCCACAATTGGCTGGAGCTGATAAAATATTTTATTGCTTCATATTTCAGACACCCAGGATAAATCATTGTTGGCTTGATCTAAAAAGAGAGAAGCAGGAGGAGAACAGGATTTACGAATGGAATTTTTTCCCACTTTGCCATTTTATAGATAACTCATCTGACAGAGAGTTGTAATCAGAATGTTCTCATCAAGATCTC
Organism: Chiloscyllium plagiosum; assembly: GCF_004010195.1. Lineage (NCBI taxonomy): Eukaryota > Metazoa > Chordata > Chondrichthyes > Orectolobiformes > Hemiscylliidae > Chiloscyllium > Chiloscyllium plagiosum. Next base: position 11,595,125 of record NC_057718.1, on the reverse strand, counting down.
TTATCATTATTTATGAAGCTGACTAACTCAAAGTTACCTCCATGTAGAAACAGCTGAAGTGTAACACGGAGCTGTGATTAATTTTTCACACAGTCGAACATAATTCTGATCTTGGTCCATATGGTTATGATACACAGGTCTAAGCCAGAATGTCCCAGTCAGCTCTAGAATGTGTTATTCTGTCGAGTGGGTAACCTGGGTTGACTTCATAGATGAGTGGAGATGGAAACTGAGTCACAGACTATTTGCTGGCTTCCTTCTTTTTAACTTCTGGGGCACAGGTTGAAGTCTAGCCCAGTCTGATGGATTACTTCGAATTTAAGTACAGAATTGGGCCATTCATAGGGACAGGAGTAGGCCATTCAGCCCCTTGAGCCTGTTCCAACTTTTAATCAGATCATGGCTGATCTGTGACCTAACTCCATATACCTGCCTTTGGCCCATATGGTTTACTATCTCTGCTTAACTGTGATGTATCGATCTCAGGCTTAAAATTAACAACTGATCCAACATTCACTGCCAGAGAATTCCAAACCTCTCCAATCTTTTGTATGTAGAAGTGCTTCCTAACATCTCTCCTGAACGGTCTGATCCTGAATCTCAGACTATGCCCCTAGTTCTAGAATTGACAACCAGTGGCAATAGTGTATCTTCATTTATCCTTTATTTTCCTGTTAATATTTTGAATTTAGTCAAACTGATTTCTGCCAATGTTATTCCCCCACTTGGACCTCCTCCTGTCTCACTCCATCTACCTAGTCCGTTTCTCCTGTAGATGTTGTCTAGTTTCTCTGAAGCACCTTTATGCTGTTTGTCTTCACTGCTCCATGTGGCACCAAGTTCCAGATTCTAAACTTTCTCAGGGATAAAAAAAGAGGCAAGAGAACAGAAGAAATAAGGACAAAGGAACTTAGAGTTGGAGAAGGTATGCTCCACTATTCAATAAAATCATGGCTCATCTTCTGTCTTAATGCCATTTTCCTATACAATCTGATATCCCTTTTTAATATGTATAAATCTATCAATAGTTGTCTTTAATACACTCAATGACTGAGCCTCCAGTGTCCTCTGTTGTACAGAATGCTACAGACTCACCACCATCTGAGACAATATTCTACCTCATCTCAGTTTTGTTTCAGATTAGATTCCCTACAGTGTGGAAACAGGCCCTTCGGCCCAACCCACCCCTCCAAAGAGTAACCCACCCCACTTGGACTAATGCAACTAACAACTATGGACAATTTAGCATGGCCAATTCACCTGACCTACGCATCTTTGTGATTATGGGAGGAAACCGGAGCACCCGGAGGAAACCCACGCAGACACAGGGAGGATGTGCAACTCTACACAGACAGTCACCCGAGGCTGGAATCAAACCTGGGACCCTGGTGCTGTGAGGCAGCAGTGCTAACCACCATGCCAAATAGCCTACGTCTATTCTGAGACTCTGTTGTCTGATTCTAGACTGACTCTGCTCCCAGACAGGGGGAACACACCATTCTAAATCCACCTTAGGCAAGCCCTGTTAGAAATTTGTTTGCTTCTGCGAGATCATCTCTCATTCTTCTCAACGTAGAAAATAAAGGCAACCATCTATTTAATCCATCCTCAAAGGATGATCTCTTCCTCTCAGGAATTAAACTGGTGAACATCTGCTGGATTCTCTCTGTGGTGGGTATATCTTTCTGATGATAAGGAGGCCACAACTGCACACACACCAGAGCTAGACGAGGCCATTTGGCCCTTCAAGCCTATCTCATAATTCAACAAGGTCGATCTTTCTACCTCAGCTGTACCTCCTCCCTTTATTCCCAAATCCTTAATTCCCTTTGCATCTCAAACTCAATTGATTTCTGCCTTGACTATATTCAACCCAGTGAGAATTCATTGCCTTCTGTTGCAGCAAATTTCAAAATTTCACAACCCTTTGGATAAATGTCTCCTCGCCTCCGCCTTACATTTCTCCCGAATTCCGTTCAGGATGTATTAGCGTCTTGTATTTGTGAAGAGTCATTATGGTTCCCACCACCCCCCCCCCCCCCCGCCTACACACACACGGGAAAATACCCTCTCTGCATCTACCTGTGCAAACCGTGTAAGAATTTCAAAGACGTTTGAGTCCGTTCTCACACCCCTCTTTTATTGAGGGATTGAAGCATTTTCTTTCCCTGCTAACTTAAGGAAGACAAGCCTGCATAACACTTCATCCAGTCCTCCTCGCGGGCAAAGTTCCACAGTGTGAAACTATCCCATAATTCAGAACAAATTGGCACCGAGCTAGCAATACACCTCATAAAGAACGCTCCTGTGGGAACTGTAACATTCACACTGGCACTGCATGTGGTGTGCTGCTGGGGTGTGTTGCTAGGAATGCAATGAGGGAAAATGGTTTGGTGCCTGACCTGTGCGGTACCTGACGATGGGACGCTTTGATGCTGGGAGCTGGGTGCCAAGCGTAGAAAGGTGTTGAATTCCTCAGCCTCATACCTTGACAGACAGAATTTGTTGCCCTCCACTCTCCCCCACACCAGACATTACAGAAATATGAAAGTGGGAGGTTTCTGCTGTTTGCAGAACATTGTCCTGATGCAGCAAATATGACGTGCTGATTGCGTAGAAAATAATACATTCCAAACCTGTTCTGTCACTCGAGTCAGAAACAGGAGTTGTTTTGTTTCCCACTCAACAAGAGTTAACTCCCTGAACCAAGCAATGCTCTCTTGACTGCTGATCTCTTTGTGATTAAACAATTGCCCTCAGTAGCCAACTGAATCGAGTGAAGCATAACATTTGGAAAGGACTGATTGGGTTTTAATTCCTCATCTGTGTATTTTCTGTATGTCTGAGTTAGGTTTACCTCACTGTGAGGGATCATTTCCTGATACGATGTCATTCCTCATTTATAAACCGCAAACGTTGGAGGTTATAACATAAGTGAAGCAGGAATGGAATTATACAGACACCCGTCTCATCAAAGTTGCTTCAAGCAAAATATTTAATAATACATTAATATAACATTTACAGATTGGCATGTTGTTTTAATTGGTTTATTCTAAAGTTTGGGTGATTCAAAATGTTTAAGCACCTACATAAATAAACAACTTTGAGTTGTCAAAGTAGACTGCAGAGTGGAAGGAATTCCTATACATACAATGGGGCAGGATGGATACTGGATTTACACTGAGAAATATTATTGACTGCTTATTGAACTATATTATCACTTTGAAACAACTGTACTTTGTGCAATGGTCAACAGAGGTGATCATCCAGTGAAGATGATAATCCAGTAGATGAGTTAATCCAATGAGGGTGTTGAAACCAGTGAGTGTGATAATCCAGTGGAAGGGTTAATCCAGTAGGGGGTGGTAATCCAGTGGAGAAACTAATCCAGTGAAGATGTTAATCCAGTAGAGGGGTTAATCCAGGCAAATTAATCCAAAACAGGTGAAATCCAGGTGGTGTGTTAATTCATTCCAGATGTTATTCTCAGTGGATAATCTGATCTGGTGGAAATGCTAATCCTGTTAGTAAAATATTCCAGTGGAGATGCTTATCCAGTTATGTAGTTAATCCAGTGGATCTGGCAATCTAGTGGATGACTTAATCCAGTAGAGAGGCGAATCCAGTGGAGATGAGTTTCCAATTGTAGAGTTAATCCAGTGAACACATGGACCCAATGGGGATGCTGATCCAGTGGAAGAGTTAATCCACTGTATGTGCTAATCCAGTAGATAGATTAATCCAGTCGGGATGCCAGTCCAGTCGGGATGTTACCCTAATTAAGGTGAGGGTCAGCGCGTGAGGCAGAGCAGGAGCTGTCCGAACGAATGAAGAAACTGAACCCATTTCGCAGCGGCTTGGAATTGTTTCTATCAGGGGGAGACCTGTGAGGGTGTATTGGTAGCTGCGTTAATGGAGACAATCGCTGGGAATGCAGATAACCCAGTGTCCAATTGACTGATCTCCAGGAACCCAGTGTGGGTGAAACACACCACAGCGTGAGAACGGAGGGGGAGCACAGTTTCAACATTTATTCACACAACCTACAAGGCCTCTGCTCGGCGGTTATTGAATGGGGAGCACAAATTTGGGGTTTCAACCTATTATATTAATACGACATTAACTTACATAAACATTGACTGGTAAAGCGCTTTATAAATGGACTGAGACTGGGAGAGAGTCCAGCCTTCACATTGACAGCGCTGTAATTTTGAGGACGGAAAATCGCTGGGATGTCAAGCTGTGTACATTTTTTTACTGATTTTGTTTTTATTCAAGCCAGCAGCAAACAAAATAAATGCACTTTCGCGGGGAACAAGGTGATTTGTGACCACTGGGCACCCAAGAAGCAGGGTGTGTGTTCATAGCTCTGAACCCACCGTCAAAATCCCCCAGGCAAAAGGGAGAGCTCACATTAAACTTGTTTTTTCTCTCCACGTGGTGAAACCGTGTGCTCTGCTCGATCCGGAGCGGCTTGCTATGTTTTTTTTTGTGATATTAAAATATGACAACAGCTACACTTATCCATCAGACTGTCTACATTTCACAGACGAGGTAAGTGTGGCGTGGGGGATTGGGGGTAGCTCAGTCCCTCCTCCACTCCACTCCAAGTGAAAACTGAGTGGATTTTTTTTAATATGAGGTGTTTAGGGGAGGGGGGGGGGGGTGTTAAGAGGAGAAGGTGAGGGTTAACAGGAGCCTGGATTTCCCCACACCCACGGGGGAGGGGAGGCTGCAGGAGCGAAAAGCCTGGGGTTTCTGCAGGGCAGACGGATTATGTAACTTGTCCTGAAAGAATGAATGAGCTGCATTTCCTCCACCACCCCCTCCCCAGCTCCCCAACCAGCCTGATTGACAGCAGCCTCCCCTCAGTCTATATAAAGGGCAGGCCGGAGGGACGATTCCGCCAGTACACGCTGTTGAACACACAGCAGCAGCAACAGCAGTAGCTCAGGCTGTCCCAGCATTGTCCGGATAGCAAGACTTTTCCCCATCCCCTTCTCCCACCTTCCCTTCCCTCTCCCCCAAACCAGTGACTGGGCTACAACTGGAGAGAGAGAGAGACGGGACAAAGTTGCTGCTGAGCTCCGACGCAAGGTGAGACAATATTTATTCGCATGACATACTTTTAAAAAATAATAATACTGCAACTTTCTTTTAAATACAAACTTTGCTTCGAAAACAAAGGTACACGCGAGCTTTGTCTGTGTGTGTCTGTGTGAGAGAGACTGTGTGTGAGAGAGTGTGTGTGTGAGAGAGAGACTGTGTGTGAGAGAGTGTGTGTGTGAGAGAGAGACTGTGTGTGAGAGAGTGTGTGTGTGAGAGAGAGACTGTGTGTGAGAGAGTGTGTGTGTGAGAGAGAGACTGTGTGTGAGAGAGTGTGTGTGTGAGAGAGGTGAGAGTGTGTGTGTGAGTGTGTGTGAGAGAGACTGTGTGTGAGAGAGAGAGTGTGGGTGTGAGAGAGAGTGTGGGTGTGAGACAGAGAGTGTGTGTCGGTGTTTGTGTTGCAAGTCTCCCCCAGTGTGGAATTGAGTCGGATTCGCGGGTTAGTGATGCGGATTGTTTTCCTGCCATTAAATGTTGCTGTTCACTTTAAACAGGCGGGCAATCCGGAGTGGTGTGGGACGTTGTGAAAGGGGGGGACTCGGATTGAGACTGCTTTGTGAAGGTGCCCTGTCCTCCTGCTGGCCAGCCTGATGTTACTGAGCAATGGGATGCTGGCCTTGCTGCCTGTCCTGTTGGCACTGGGGGTCAGGAGTCAGCCCCTGGGTAAGTGTCCCCCAGCTCCCCACCCTCTCCCCTGAGCTCATTCCCCTCCCTCATGGTTACATTATTGTTGGGTCTCACTAATTTGCCCTTCTTTTCCTTCCTGCTCCCCCGTGTCCCTCCAGCTGTTCCTCGGGATGAGAAAGCTGTCTTTGACCTGTTCGCCATCAGCAATGTGAACAGACAGACTCCGGGAGTGAAGCTGTTCCGAGGCCCCGACCCCCGCAAACCGGCTTTCCGCTTCTCCCGGTTCGACAAGATCCCGGCTGCCTCTGGGGACCAGCTTCAGGCCCTGCTCCGCCTCATGAACTACCATGAGGGCTTCATCCTGACGGCCACTCTGAGACAGGACAGGAAGACCCGGGGCACCTTGCTGCTTATCCAGGGCCCGGGCTACAAACGCCAGCTGCAGATCGTCTCTAACGGCGTGGACAACAGCCTGGACTTGCAGTACTCGGTGGAGAACACACAGAACCTGGCCTCCTTCCACCATGTGGACATTGCTGACTCCCAGTGGAAGAACATCACTGTCCATGTGAATGGAGAGAATGCCAACCTGTATGTGGACTGTGAGCTAGCGGACAGCTTCATCCTAGACGACCCCATTTATGAGCAACTTAGTGCCACCAACGGCAAACTCTACGTGGCTAAAGGACTAACACCAGGCAGCAACTTCAGGGTATGTATCCTACCTCCTTTTCTGACAACCTAACACTGACATAGCTGGAGAAATTAGATTCTTCAGCCCAACTGTCTACTCATATAATTAACAGTATTCAGTCATTTCCAATGTTTTATCTAATGGTTTCCAAAATGATATTCCTTAATGAGAAATGGATTTGCTTTTTTCAATACCTCAGTCCTAACTCTTATAAATTAAAGGTGTTTCCATTCTGTCCTCAGGGCTACTTGCAGAACATGCACCTAATATTTGGCTCATCGATAGTGGATATTCTCCAGAGTAATGGCTGTCTGCAGATAGGTAAGGTCTGATTTCTTGGCTGCTGCTGGGTGCTAGAGGTGGCTTCGAATTGTTTCTCAGCTTTTGAGTTGAAACGCAGCAGTGGGAACGCACTGGAACTCCGAAGGGGCTTGACAGGGTGGGCACTGAGAGGTTCCCCAGCTCCAGCTGGAGAATGTACAGCACGGGGCACAGCCTCAGGGTAAGGGGATGACCACTGACACTTAGAGGGTTGTGTGGCTTCGGAATCCTCTCTCCCAGAAGGCTGTGGATGCTCCAGAGCAGAATGCACTTAGGATGGCGAGAGGCAGATCTTTGTCCTTTCAAGTAATTGATGGAGTGAGCAGGAAAGGCAAGGACAAGATGAACCGTGATGAATGGGGGAACAGGCTTAGTCGGCCAAGTAGTTTACACCATCACTATTGTTATGTTCTCAAAATGCAATTGGTCTCTGTTAAGCGTTCTCTATTAAATTATGCAGACATGATTTAAAGCTAAAGGCAATGTGACAAAAAAAATGCAGTGGTTACTGAAACTTCTTCTCAAGGTGGCTGGGTCTAAAGGGATTGCAAGTTATGTTCCAGTTGTGTAGATCTCTGGTTAGGCTGCTGCTGAATTACTGCACTCTATACACCAGACATTGTACCTCAGAGGGATGTAGTGACCAGAGGGGAGGTGCAAAGTAGATTAATCAATGGGATGGTGCCCTGCTGCGCTTATGGTGATCGATCCAAGGGTGTAATTGGGAGCATTGGCTGCCATCTGATTGAGTGGAGCTGTTTGCCTTGGCCCCAGTCAGAGAGCTGATCACAGATCACAGCAACAGTTTCCCATTTAATTCCATTTAACAAACAAGTGGATTTAGAAAATGCTTTCGAAGTTGGGGATTATTTATGGGAATTGTTGGAGAACTAAAGAGAGGGAACTGCTGTCTCCAGCTTAGAATATATGTGTATTATCAAAGTGGATTGTTTTAAAGTCTCTCAAGGTTGATTTGCTTTGATGACCTGGTGGTTGGATTGGAATACGATTTAATAAAAAGTATGTGGATTGTTTATCCCTAAAATGTTAGTACTGTAGTTATACCAAAATATTAATTGATAATAGCAGGATATAGAAGAGTATTTCAGTCCTATGTACCTATTGTAGAGGACAGCTCTGAACAGTTTATATTGTCAGGATAGCTTTAGTTCAAGATCAGTAAAATATTTTCAGACAGAAATAGCAAAGACCAATAATAAAAGACAAAATGACGTGATGGTAGGGGAAATGTTGTTTTCCATTTTGCTGGCCTTATTCAGAGCTTTGTGGAGGAACCAGCTTAAACTTCAATCAGCTACCTCCCCTTACAATGAGGAGCTCCATCATCATTCCTGTAACTGGCTCAGGACTTACACCATGTATTATTTGGTTTCCAAATTGGTTTAACCATTCCCTGCGCTAGGTGGCAGACAACTCCATAAAGGCAAAGCAATAGGCTGCAGATGCTGGAAGTTTGAAGTCGGAATCTGTTAGAGAGGGCAGCTGGTGTTAGCATTTCAGCTCCATTTCTGCCGACTGGAATTCTTGTCCGTGCGTTGCTTACTCCACTGGTGCTGCCTGACCTGCTGAGTGTTTCCAGCATTCCTAATGCCGAGAGTTAAACTTTATCAAAAGCTTAAGCCTTTATTAGTTCCCGGGTCCAATCACTCTTTTTAGGTGGATATCATTTCAAAACTTTGAACCGTTTTCCTCCTCAGGAATATCTTTTGCTTTTCCCAGTGTGGACAAACCTAGCTCCCTTTATTCAGAGACTCTCATACTTATCATTAAAAGACTGGACATCATTGGAGTCATTTTGTTGAAAAGATAGTTCCACTGTTGCTTTTTGGAGCAATGACAACAGTTGCTGTATCTGCGTTGATATTTGTTATGTTTCTGCCAAATTACTACAAGTCAGGTACCAGACAGTAAAATAATAAATTAGGGAGATCAGTCACTAGAAGCACCAACTGTCTCCAGATATCCCCAAGCCTTTTAAATATTTGTTAATCTTTCTTGCGAAACCATTATGACAGCAGGAAATGTGCATCGCCGAGAAACGTTTTGAATTCCTTACCAGTAGACACTAGCCTCCATCTTCATTTGAAACACATTACAAGTGGTTGAGCAAGTGGCTCAGTGCACCAGGGTTCATTCCCAGCATTGGGTGACTTTGGTCTTTGTGGAGTTTGCATGTTGTTACTGTGTCTGTGTGGGTTTCCTCCCACTGAGCACAAAGATGTCTGGGTTAGGTGGGTTGGCCGTGCTAAATTGTCCTGTAGTGTTCAGGGATATACAGGCAATTTGGATTAACTGTGGGGGAAGGCTGTTTGCAGGGTTGATGCAGACTAATAGTCTCTTTCTACACTGTGTAGAGATTCTATGAATCATTTCTAACTCCAAAAAAAGATTTGAGCAGGCAACACAGAGAAAGAGAGAGGGAAACATAGAATCTGAATTAATGTTTCAGATGGGTGACCTGTTGCCAGAACACTGGATTATGGCACTGAAGTGTGAACTCTGTTTCTGTCTCCGCAGTTGCTGCTTGAGCTGCTGAGCATTTCTGGAATGTTTTGTCTTTGTTTCAGACTTCCAGCATCTGCAGTATTTAGAAAGACAGGTCAAGTGTTTTCTAAAGGGAGGGAGTAAGGAACTGTGAAGGGACAGCCGTCCCAATGCAGACATGATTTAAAACTAACGACAATGTGAAAAAAAAATGCAGTGGTTACTGGAAGTTACAAATCACACAACACCAGGTTATAGTCCAACAGGTTTAATTGGAAGCACTAGCTTTCAGAGCACTACCTCTTCATGAAGGAGCGGCGCTCTGAAAGCTAGTTGGACTATAACATGGTGTCGTGTGATTTGTAACTTTGTACACCCCAGTCCAACACCGGCATCTCCAAATCATGGTTACCAGAACTACTTCTCAAGGTGGCTGGGGTCCGAAGGGATTGGAGGTTATGCTCCAGTTGTATAGATCTCTGGTTAGGCTGCTGCTGGATTACTGCACTTCATACCGTACACAGGGCATTGTACCTCAGGAGGGATGTAGTGACCAGAGGGGAGGTGCAAAGTAGATTCACCAGAATAACAGAATGATTATCGTGTAGATTCAGCCCATCATGCCTGCAATAGGTTTATCACCCAGTGCTTATCTCCTGCCTTTTCCCCATCCTACTGCATGCTACTACTATCCAAATAACCATCCAGTGCTCTCTCGATGCCTCAGTTGTACATGCCTCTGGCATATTTCCAGGCAGTACTGTAACTACTCACTGAGGTTTTTCTTACATCATCTTTACTTCATTTGCACATCTTTATAAAAACAAAACAATGTGAGGGTTAGAGTTTAATGACTAGATTACAGACATGGTGTAGCATTCTGCTATTTTAACGATCTAAGTGAAAATCCCTGAATGTAACAAGGAGTGAAATAAGTGTGCTCACTGCTGATGGAGTAACCTCCTGAGTCTGATCAGTCTGCGGCTGGTGCTGACAGATTGACTTCCCTTTTATTTGCTGGCATTACCTTCCTTTTATTTTATTCAGACTCTGCTCTTTCCTTAGTGGCTGTACTTTGAGTGACTCCCCCTTTCCCATGTCCTCTATTGAGATGTACAAGATTCTTAGGAGGTTTGACAGGGTTGTCGCAGGAAAGGTTGTTACCCTGAGGTGGAAACTTCCACAACCATAGGGCATCATCTGAGAATACGGGGTGACCTACTGAAGAGAGGCCTGAGGAGGAATGTGGGGGGGTGAGTCAGAGCGATTCTCTATTGCAGAGAACGGTTGAGGCCAGGTCATTAAGCATATTCAAGCCGGAGAGGTTTTTAAATCAGAAAGGGAATCAAGGGAAATTGAGGATTATCAGATCAGTCATGATCTTGTTGAGAAGTGGAGCTGATCCGATGGACTGAATGGTCTCCCATGTCTTGTGGTCTTCTGAATTGAAATAGCCCTGCCTCAGTCACCACCGTAGGCACTTGATGTCTAGGTCTTTCATCCAATACCGAGGGAGCCCTGTGCAGTGCCAGAGCTGGTGTGATGCTAAGCCTGCCTCCCCCCCTCCCCTTTGTTGTTTCAATTGAACATAAATAATTCGGCTAGCTTAGAGAAGACAAAGGTCAGAAGGTGATCAGCAACTGGAAGGCTGCTCTGAAGAAAAGCTGAAGAATGAGCAGCGTTGGCAGCAAGTTAATGGTAGTACGTAGCATCATGACAATATAGCAGAGGCCCTTCGGCCCATCATGTCTGTACTGCCAAAGGTTTACTACACTAGTCCCACTTCCCCACACGAGACCCATAACCTTGACAGTTCAAACACCCCATGTGCTCATTCTACACACTGTTTAAAGGTTGGAGGACTATCTGCCTCAGCTCCCCCTGCCACCCACAAAGGATTTACTCAAACCTCATTTCTTTCACTCAAAAATACTGTCCCCGTGTAAGGTTATACCCTTTAGCTAAGGGGGAGCAGATTGATGTTGCGGGTGAAATGGTCTGTCAGGCCCCTTAGCTTTAACCCGCCCTGCAGCCTTGCGTTTTCTACTTTCTCCCGGTCAGTCACGTCTTACCTAAGGTCATGAGATCGGCTCCACGCCAGGACATACTCAGCGTCGCACGGTTCCCGTTCACGCTGAGCAGTGTGCTGAGCAACTGAGCTTGGTGGCGACGTAGGAACCCACTGTGAGGCAGAGCTTTGAAACCACCACTGCTGGCAGTCATTACACAGTTTGTCTCGAGTGTGGCTGGCAGGATCCCAGCAGGCACACGTGCCAATGAAAAAGGCACCACTTGCTGACAGCGATTACTCATTGTCATTCTCTGCGGGCATCAGCAGCAATTTGGTTTTTGGCTCATTGGTGCCCGGAGGGGAGGGTGGGGGCGGTTGAGGGAGGTTGCTTACATTCCCGCTTGGAACATGTCCTCACCAAACTGTGAAATGGGAGCTGTTTTGTTGTGGCAGTGTGAGACAGTGGCTGCCTTCTGTTGGAGCTCAGGCCTGGTCGAGAAAAAGCCTGCTCGGTTGTTAGTCTCCCACGCTGTGTCATTACGTGGGAGCTGTCTGTGTGAGCCGGCTGAGTTCAAAAGGTTAATAAATGGAAAACTGCCTTCATGACATGGAGGCAAAGCCCCAACTGGAGATGGCTATTACAATGGCATCCCTTCTCCCAGCCAGATAACGACCCATGCCACCGCATTATTTCGAAACCTTGTGTTTTTCCCAGCCATCTCCTGTGCAGAGGACCTTTGGCAAACCCAGTTTGACAGCCTGTGCAGACCACCTCGTCCACGCTGTTAGCAACATCCTCAAAAACAGCCAGCTTGGTTTGACGTGATCTCCCTGACTCAGATCCATCACACAGTGGGGAACCAAGCTGAACAGAAAATGTACAGAAGAGAACACGATAAAGAAATAAATTAGTCAGAAACTTAAGATTTCTGCGCTCCCTTTCCCAAGGATATGAACAGTGGGAAGGTCAGCTGCAGAGGAAGGGTAAAGACTCTCAGGAACAGGCCAGTATGATCCTGTGCTGGATCTGCTGGTCATATGGAAATGTCACCGGACCAGAAATCCAGAGGCAAATGCTCTGAGGACATGTGTTAAAGTCCCACCATTACAGCTGGTGGAATTTAAATTCAATTAATTATGTCTGGAATTATAAAGCTGGTCTCTGTAATGGGGACCATTAAACTATCGATTTGTTATAAAGACCTGTCTGCTTTGCTGATTTTCTCTGAGGCAGGAAATCTGCTATCCATACCCAGTCTGGCTTACACACAACTCCAGACCCATAGCAATGGGTGGTGTGAGTCAACACTTAACTACCCTCTGAAATGATGGAGAAACTCACTCTGTTCAAGGGCAGTTAGGGGCAGGGAACGAATACTGGCCCTTGCCAGTGACTCCCACATTCCATGAAAGAAAAAGAAAGTAAAGAAGAGGGTTCCCTGAGGAATCATCCCCATGTCCTCATTAAAGAAAATACTGGAGGATAAGGGCTTGGTCACTATTCTACCACTTGTTAAGGTGCGTCATTGATGATATCAATACACGTGCAGCTGGAACCTAAGAGAGAGAGATTGCAATAAAATCCTGCAGCAGTCTACCTTGCAAAGAGTTAACAAGAACTACAGCATGGAAACAGGCCCTTTGGGTCAACTTGACCATGCGCCCAGTTTTCACAACTAAACTAGCCACATTTGCTTGCGTTTGGTCCATATCCCTCCATACCTATCCAACTAATAAATGTTTATTAGCTGGTTTCCAGCTCTCTCCGATTGAAGCCATGCAGACCCCCAAGAATGGTATTAATGCAGAGGTTGTCATGCAGAGAAAATTGGAAAGTCTAATAATGGAAGGAGGCTGTACCTTATAAAGCAGGCAAGATCATGTTATCTCAGTGGGATATGTCTAATGTATACCAGGGAAGTAAAGGTTGAGGACAATGGAAGCACCATCCGTAGTCATTTAGTCACCTTTGGATTTCAGATCAGTGTGGGAATTCTGGAGGAGTGCGCGATAACGCTGTCCAGTGGATGGGTTGGCACATGGGCTGGGGAAGACAACAGGACTGCTGAAGGGATTTCATAATAAATCTGTCAGAAATGGATTTGGAAGCAGTGAATTAGGCATTCAGGTCAATTCTGATCAGGCAATTTAGAGCAGTTACAACGCAGTGGTAGATTCAAGATGCAAAGCTTTTCAAATCTTAATATGTTTTCCAAAGCACAATTACCATTTACATCATCGTAATTTCTGTAAGCATCCGGACAATATTGGGAAAAGCTCAGGAGGGAGTTCAGTGTTCCAAATGCCGAGTTTGAGTTCCGGCTTATCAGGACTTCTGCGTTCACATATACTGACGTACCAGGCAGGGTAGGTGGGCAGTTATACAAATCCCTGCAGGCTGCAAGAGAAAAATAGTACATCTGGGATTTGAGAAAGATGGAGGCAAATGTAACTCTGGACATCAGGAATAACTTGTAACATCAGAGACTGGACAACTTCACAAAGGTCCTTCAGCTAATTTTGTAGCAGCAAAGATTCAGTCAGAATCCAGTTGGATGAGGTGATGGCATTGTGTGGGACTTTGACCTTTTTGATGGATACCTTGGACTTGCACTTGTCTCATCATCTTATGAAATGGACAGAACCTGCTTTGTGAACACCCAAGTTTTCAATGCAGTGATGTTGGAATTGCAACTCATACTCTTGTGTACACAGTGCATTCCCAAATTAGGGGTCTTGACGCCCAAGAGAATAGAGCCGTGTGCAGACATGAGACTTCCTGAGCAACCAGCCAGCAAAGCTGTGCTCTTGGAGACTGAAGTAAAATGTGAGGTTGGATTGTAGTCATAGCAGGCCTGATTCTCTGAACATTGCTGCTGCCTAGTGAGACTTCAATTCTAGAGGACAGTGCCTCTGAGCTAGTTGTTCAGTGTCATCGTCTTTGTATTGAATATTACTCCTCGAAAACGTCTTGTTCACCGAACGTTAACAAAACACCTAGCTTCAATGAACAGTAACCTTGCGAGTGGCGATATCTGATTGCTGTGGTTGGGTGTAGCACAGACTGTTCCAAAGGTAATAACCTCAAAGGCTGTCCATCATCTGACCTATGTCGCCCCCTTTTTGGGAGGGGTATGGTCAATAGAAAAATGGGATGCTTCTATAACAGGGAGAGCAATTTCCTTTGTGTAAACTTTTTAAAAGTAGAAGGAGATTTTCTGAGGGTAAAGCACTGCTGTGGAGCCTATGTAGTCATTGACCCTCAAAGTTAATTTCCCATGCTCAGTTCTCGACTCTGAGTCTCGTATCTATGGTCACTCATTCTACATCCCCCAGCAACTGGAAACCGTGTGCTTCTAACCACCCTGTCCAAATCTTTGGAAATTGTAAAGACTTCCATCATGTAGCCCTGGACTTTGCATTCTCCGTTTTCTTTATTTTGTAAACGCAAAGCCAAGTGATATCCTCATTTGTTGAATTTAAGTTGATTAATCCAATACTTTATCTGCCAAAAGGAAAATTTTTTGTTGTATTAAAAAAAATACTTGGCCTCCTTGTAAATGTTATCAATCCTTGATATTGAGGTAATCATTGCAGCAGTACTCTTACCCAGGTAGCTCAGAAAGCAGCTCTGGGGCTTTGACCTAACAGCCATGACTAAAACCAGCTTTTAATTCCAGATTTACAAACAGAATTCAAATTCCAGCAGAGAGCATGATGGGATTTGAACCTGTCTCACCACAGCAACAGCTTGCTCCTCTGTCGTTCAAAAAGGTGGTTAGTCACCATTTTCTGGAAATTCGGACGGGCACCATCGACAGCTACACCCTGTGAACAAATAAATTTAATACAAGCAGGTTGTCTGAACTGTTGCGCATTAGTATAACATGTTCTATTAACACCCTGTTATTGTAAGCCACTGGGTAATGATGCTCAGTTAACAAACTGGTGCAGGTGCAATGGACAGACTGGCCTCCTTCTGAAACAATGCAGCCATTAACACAATATTTACTACCTACACAGATTGATAAATGTATTTCTTTAACAAAGTATTAGAGTATTTACATTGCCCTAGAGTATTGTTATGAACTAATTTGCCAGCTTTAATAGTTTTACATTAACTTGGGGTCAAGTACAATTCTGGTACAGTAATTATAATCCATTAGGCTATCACTTTAAGTTATATTTCCTTTTTTGTTATTAAAGGCATTTGCAATCCACAGTGTACAGCACCATTGCTGATGCTTTTCTCTGCCAGCTGGTTGACGACGGTGAAGATATCTGAATTTGCATTTGGTGTGTTATAGTGAGAGAGAGCACGAGAGACCGAATAAACTCTCTCTCAGACCTGATATTGGATAATTCCTTCAATATCTCAGCAAAGCTGACAAATGCCAAAGGAACAGAAATGGTGAAGATTGCTGGGGGAAGAAGCTGTGGCCCTTTTAGTACCTGACGAGATGGCATTGTAAAGTCCGTGGCAATGTGAATTAGGCAAGAGGATTGAGAGTAGCACACAGGTCACTGCAGAGGAGGTCAATAGGAAGAATAGGCATGAGGGACATGAGGATGAGGGAGTACAACTCCTTCTGCCCAAAATAAATGGAGCTGTTAAACTGTAGGTGACATCTGTGGTAACTAATACTCACAGATCATAAGCTGGTGCCCTTCTGTCATTATAAGTGGTTGTCTGTTTTGGATCTGGACTCTATAAGCTATGGAGGCTGTATTATTGCAATCGCACCAATTCCCTGAAATGTTTCTGTGATATTCTTAACTAACATAGGAAATAGTGAATGCCATATAGTCCTCAAGCCTGCTCTATCAATCAAGCTGAGCTACCTCTAAATCTCCTTCATACTCTACCCCCATTATCCCTTTATTCCCTCGGTGTTCAAAACTCTATCGACCCCTGACTAACATGCACTCAGTGAGCGAGCATCCTCCACAGAAAGATGACAAAGTGGAAAACGCAGGAAGGGTCAGAAGCTAGATTGTGAAGATGAATGATGTGTTGAGAACAAGAAAACTCAATCTGGTAACAAGTAAAAGACTCCTAAGATGCCACCTTCTGTTCACTGTCCTGTGTGCCTCAGCAATCTTTACTACAATAGTCAAGATCATGGAGAGAAAGCAGAAATGTGGATGCCCAGAGACAGGTTTAAACTAAAGAGCTGTTTGAATTTCCAAGAGTTAGGGAGTCTCAAAAGCAACATCCAGAAAAGAAAATGTCAGCGTTTCAGCCTTTTGACCAGAGCTGGAAAGCAACAGAGATCTTTTCTGGTGGGTGACAGAAGGACAGGTTAAATGAGGGGGTGACCAAGATGTATTTGGATGATAGGTATCACAGTTGTACAAGCATGGACATGTGAAGGTGGCACAGACAGACCAGTGAGACACATCACTGCTGTGGACCTGGTCAGGGTAGCTACAAGGCAGGGTGAGAGGGCACCCATCACTTCCTGAGTGGAGAAAACCAACGATTCTTAATTCTTTGTCTGAAGATATTTCTCTTCATCTCAGTCTGAAATAGCTGATTCTAGGTACAGTTGCAACATTATCATTCCCTCAGGTATCATTGCAATATTGGCAAGCTGTGGAATATCATTCTGACATTAATAATACACCAGATTATCATCCTGGTATGTATTAATTTCCTCAGTAATATTGTAATATGATCTCCTAGGCTATCATTGAGATATTATGTGGACATGTGTCTATTTTGTCTGTCTATTCTGTATCATTCTGACATTAACAATTCACACTGATATTCTGAGAATTGTCATTGTCATGGAGTTGTGAAGATCTGCAGCACAGTATAAGGCCCTTCAGCCCATCATGTCCACACCGGTCAGAAACAACCATCTAACTGTCATGTTATCACTTGCCACAGTTAAAATTGTAATGTTCTCAAGAATCATAGGGAGATGGACAGATCTCTGGAATGATTTAGCATTGTTGTCATTTCCCCAGGCTATCCCCAGGTTCCTGAGTATGTTCGTAGTTTCGATTTGAACGCACATCAGAACACCATGTGGTATAAAATGACAGTTTGTAAGCATTCTTCACACATTGGATCCTTACAATTGTTATTCGTTAGGCTGACAAAGTTGAATGTGCATAGATTGGGTACTGCCTGTAAATGGGATTCTAACAACATGTTATGAGATTGGTGAGGCCACGTTGGAATATTGTGTGCGATTCTGGTCTCCCTGCAACAGGAAAGGCAAGGACTGATTCGGGATAGTCAACATGGTTTCAAAGGGTTTAGAAAAGACATATTAGGATATCAGTATAAAGGAAGTAGGAGTATACTTAATAGGGAAATCAGGAGAGCAAAAAAGGGGACATGAGATAGCTTTAGCAAATAGAATTAAGGAGGATCCAAAGGGTTTTTACAAATATATTAAGGACAAAAGGGTAACTAGGGAGAGAATAGGGCCCCTCAAAGATCAGCAAGGCGGCCTTTGTGTGGAGCCACAGAAAATGGGGGAGATACTAAATGAATATTTTGCTTCAGTATTTACTGTGGAAAAGGACATGGAAGATATAGACTGTAGGGAAATAGATGGTGACATCTTGCAAAATATCCAGATTACAGAGGAGGAAGTGCTGGATGTCTTGAAATGGTTAAAGGTGGATAAATCCCCAGGACCTGATCAGGTGTACCCGAGAA
>NC_057718.1:11565368-11575588 GCF_004010195.1 Chiloscyllium plagiosum | reverse complement strand
CAGAGGGTGGTACGTGTAAGAAGTGAGCTGCCAGAGGAAGTAGTGGAGGCTGGTACAATTACAACATTTAAGAGGCATTTGGATGGGTATATGAATAGGAAGGGTTTGGAGGGATATGGGCCGGGTGCTGGCAGGTGGGACTAGATTGAGTTGGGATATCTGGTCAGCATGGAGAGGTTGGACCGAAGGGTCTGTTTCCATGCTGTACATCTCTATGACTCTATGACTCTATCAGGGTCGGAGGGTTTGACCTACAGGGAGAGACTGAATAGGTTGGGGCTGTTTTCCCTGGAGCATCGGAGCCTGAGGTGTGACCTTATAGAGATTTATAAAATCATGAGGGACATAGATAGGGTAAATCGACGAGGTCTTTTCCTTGCTGTAGTGGAGTCCAAAACGAGAGGGCATAGGTTTAAGGTGCGAGGGGAAAGACTTAAAAGGGACCTAAGGGGCAACATTTTCACGCAGAGAGTGGTGCGTGTATCGAATGAGCTTTCAGAGGAAGTGAAGGAGGCTGGTACAATGACAACATTTAAAAGGCATCTGGATGGGCATGTGAATAGGAAGGGATTGGAGGGAAAAGGGCCAAATGCTTGCAAATGGGACTGGATTTATCTGGACTATCTGGTTGGCATGGATGAGTTGGACCGAAGGATCTGTTTCCATGCTGAATCTCTCTGTGACTCTATATCATTTTGATAATGTTGTTCATAATTTTGTCATCATTGGACTCATAATTCAGGATTTTTTAATTGAATTCAAATTCCTCCATCTCCTATGATGGAATTTGAACCCAGGTCCCGAGTACATTAACTGATCTCTGAATTAACAGACTAATGATAAAAACGCTAGGCCATTGCCTCCCTTAGTATCCCCCAGTGCAGACTAATCTCTTTAAACTGAGCGAAGGTGGAAGCTATCGTTTGAGTTTTGCATGAGCTAAACAAATATGAAATGGTACCTGCTGAATGTTCAGGATGATATGACAACTATGCATGTTCCATATCAGGGTATCCGTATAAATAGACGTTCATTCATGACACATTCAAAGGCCATGTCTTAACTAGTCGTAACTGTAAGAACTAATTCGGCGAACCTTGGAAAATTTGAGAGGAGTTAGCAAATTATTGGGTAGCCTGGGTTTCTATTGCCCACTCAGGCAGAAATATCAGCTAAAGTGACAAGTGTCACCATAGTCTCACCAGACCATAAGGCTCCTCACTCATTTGAGAGAGAGATGACTGGTGGTGGTTTGACCTGAGGCTCAGCACACCTCAGTTAAGGGGAGAGGTTGAGTCCTTCATTGTAACCACAGCTAGTGTGGGAATTGAACCCACGCTGTTGGTATCACACTATGTTATAAACCAGCTGTCAAACCTACTGAGCTAACCAACCAGACCAAGAGTAGGGAGCTGAATCAATTCTGAGTTGAAGCCCAGTGATAAAGAAGACCTTTGAAAGCAGATGTGCCGTGGGGTGTGCGTTGAACGAATTAATGCCAAATTGTTGCTCGGTGCTTGCCGAGTCGATTTTCCTGCTCCTCGGATGCTGCCTGATCTGCTGTGCTTTTCCAGCACCACTCTAATCTTGACTCTGATCTCCAGCATCTGCAGTCCTCACTTTCGCATAGTATTAGCCCAGGTTTAGGCTGGGTGTCTGTACACTGTTTGCATCACCAATCCTGGGAATTATTTAGCTGGTTGTATGGACCTGCATGGACTTGCAACTGGAACAACCCATTGTTAGTGGGCATTTTGAGTCTGTGACTTTTTACACTCTATCCAGAGCTTGGTGCTGGAACTTCCTGGTTCTGCATGTGATATCTCAAACAGCCCATCGATACTGATAAGAGAGTGGCTTCTTACCCAATCCCACTGTCTACAAACAAATCCAGGATGGAGCACAGGTCTTCAATAATAATTCAACCTTTTATTTACAGACAAAAAGAGAAATTGCTCTAAATGCTCAGTGGATGTGGCAGCATCTGTGGAGAGAAATCAGTTAATGTTTCAGTCCAAGTGATCCTCAGGACCCTGAGAAAGGGTCACTCCGTTCTGAGGAAAGGTCACTCAATCTGAAACCTTAACTCTGATTTCTCTCCACAGATGCTGCCACATCTGCTGAGCTTTTACAGAAATTTCTATTTTTGTCTCTGATTTATAGCATCTGCAGTCCTTTCGGTTTTTATTTAGCCTTTGACTTAGACCTTGCCTTAATGCCTTGGCATACATGGTTCATTAACCATCAGGATATGCACTACGCCACGTGTTTTTCCAATTAGCTGGTTGGAATTTGGTCTGTAATCCTGTATGGAAAAGCAAGGATGTGGTGGAGTTCATTAGTATAACATTCTGTACCAACCTTCAAAGGATCATGAGGAAGTAACAGCACAAGACCTGTGTTTATATTCCACCTCTCTCCAACTCTGACCATCCCAAAAGCACTTGACAGCTGGTAAAATGTTTAGTGCTCTCACTATAACGTAAAGCACAGCAGCCCCTTTGGGCACAGAGCAAGCTCCCAGAAGCAGCAATGCATTAATGACTAGATAAGCTGTTCCTCAGCGATTGTAGGATAAGGTTCAAATGTTGGACCAAGACAGCAAGGAGATCCCTTCGATTCTTAACCAAAAACTGCACTGAAATCCTGAGACAGCAGATAGGGTCTTGCTGTAACCCACCTCAACCATGAAACAGCTGTTTGGGTAAAGCAGCACTCCATCAGTAGTGAGGCAGGAGTGAATGAACTCCACAGTCAGGATAATGCAGAGTAGAAATTGGAGTTGGTGTAAGAGAGAGTTGAGTGCCTTGCTGGGGAAGATCCGAAACCTTTCTCGATGGGGTGCACTGATCCTTCTTCTATCTCATGATTTCATTTTCATTCTTGAATGGAAGTGACTCAAAACTAACATTGTCGGCAGCATAGCATTCTGCATATGTAAGGACGTTGATGTCACGGTTTGGTGGTTGTACTTCTGTCTGAGGGAGTTTAGCAGTAATAATGTAATATTTTGTCAGCGGCAATATTTCAGACTTAGCAAGGAGATTGAAGTGACGAAAGGCTGGTGTGTGTTGAGTTTCCAACCGTTGGCAGTGCAGTAGTCTTCACATAAAGGCATCTGCCATAGTTTTTCCCTGATTATTACACTTTCCACTTCCCCCACAGTGATTTATTTTGGATGCATGCTGGCTCTGGAATCTGGTCCCTAATGATTCTCCTCCTAATGCGAGAATTGTCTGTAAAATTGGCTGTTTTGGTTGCCAGTGAGGGCTGCAGAAATAGATTCACTGTGCTGAGTCCATTAAAATTCTGCTGATGCATCCCCTGAACATATTCCATAAAAACCAAACACTTTGGCAACTACAAGGGAAACGTTAGCAACTGTTGCTGGGTGGCCATTTTGAGTTTTTTTTAAAATTTCATCCTTAGAACATGGTAATGGGATGGTGGTGCACTAATGTGACTGAACTAGTAATCCATCAGCCCAGTCTAACTCTCTGGGTTGCAGGTTCAAATCCCATCATGTCTGCTGCTGGAATTTAATGAATAATTCTGGAATTCTAAAGTTAATCCCACTAATAATGACCACAGCATTATTGAGTGCTGTCAAAAACCCATCTGGTTCAGAAATCTGCTGTAGTTCCCTGGTCTGGCTAACACATGAGTCCGGACTCTGGGCTGCCACCTGAATTGGTACAAGGGCAATTGGGAACAGGACAACAAGGTGCTGCTCTTGCCAGTGATGCCCAAGTCCCACACAAGAACAAAGAAAAAACTATTGCTATAAAATGTCGTGGTAAGGTGCCTTCACAAATCCTGCAGTCCATGTGGCATAGACACACCCACACCCACACTGCGTCCTGTCACAGTCGGGTATGGCTCAGTGGTTCTCAGGGTTAACCGTTGCTTGAGAGTCACAGATAGGCCGATAACACAAAAGGTAAAGTTATCTTGGAATTCCTTGCCCAGTGAAGTCGTTGACGCTACTTCGGTAAATGTGTTTAAAGCTAAGATAGATTCCTTTGAGCGGCACGGTGGCTCAGTGGTTAGCGCTGCTGCTTCACAGCACCAGGGTCCCAGGTTCATTTCCAGCCTCAGGTGACTGTGTGGAGTTTGTACATTCTCCCCGTGTCTGCGTGGGTTTCCTCCAGGTGCTCTGGCTTCCTCCCACTGTCCAAAGACGTGCAGGTCAGGTGAATTGGCCATTCTAAGTTGCCCGTAGTATTAGATGCATTAGTCAGAGGGAAATGGGTCTGGGTGGGTTACTCTTCAGAGGGTCGGTGTGGACTTGTTGGGCTGAAGGGCCTGTTTCCACACTGTAGGGAATCTAATCTGGAATTAAGGTAGCTGAGTCCCTGAAAAGATCAGCCATGATCTTATTGAGTGGTGGAGTAGGCTCGAAGGACCCTGCTCTTGCTCAATCTTTGTTAAAGAGAGACCATTGAGGATCACCGTAAGACATAGATGAGGTCGAGTCCTTCACAGTGCACTCAGTCAGTAACAGGAATGGAACCCATGCCGTCAGCTGTTATTCTACATCGCACACCAGCTGAGCTAACTTATCCCCAGGGTCCGTTGGTACCTGATATGGACAGCAGATTTCCTTTGCTGAAGGACTTGGTGAACCAGATTGGTTTTTAACAAGTATCCAGCAGTTTTACGATCATTCTTAATGAGAGCGGCAATTTATTCCAGATGTTTATTTAATTGAATTTAAATTCCCCCAGCTACTGAATCAAACCCGTGTCTCCAGAACATTAATTCGACGAGTGCCAGTTATCATGTTTTTTTTAGTTCACTCGCGGCACATAGGTGTGTCATTGGCTGGCCACCATGTATTGCCTGCCTTGATTCTCCTCTGTGTTTCCTACCAGACGACTCGTGTTTTATAAAAGCACTCGAGCGTGATGAGTGTTGATCCTGTTGTTCTTACTTTTCTGGAACAGCTGAGGCAGCGAGTAGCAAAGAAAACCAAGAATTTGCCGGAGTCAGCCCCGCCATCAAGAGCGATTTCATCGGGCACAAAACCAACAAAGTTGTGGATTTCTGCGACCACTCCTGCAGTGACATCGGAAACATGTTCAAGGAGCTGAACGGACTGAGGGTCCTTGTCAGCAACCTGGCGGACGGACTGGTCAAAGTGGTATGTGCCCCTGTTGTAGCGCCAACTGTGAGGGCACATTCTAAGGCTGGAGGCACTGCCAGAAAAGTGCAGAGGGATGGGGCAATTGTCGAAATCCCTTCAGCCACTCGTGGGCAGTGGGCGTCACTGGTTGGGCAAGAATTTATTGTCCATCCCTAGTTGCCCTTGAGAAGGTGGGGGTGAACCCTGACTCACACCACGTGCTGTGGGTTGACCCCCAATGCCCTTAGGGAGGGAATTCCAGGATTTTGACCCAGCAATAGTGATATATTTCCACGACAGGACGATGAGTGGTTTGATGGGGAATTTGCAGGTGGTGATGTTTCCATGTAACTGCTGCCCTTCTTATTTTGATGGCCGTGAGTTTTTGGGTTTTGGAAGGTGCTATCTGAGGAGCTTTAGTGAATTCGGTGAAGTAAACCCCGGGGAGGCTGAAAGCTATGGAGCTATAGGGAGAGGTTGAATAGGCCGGGGCTGTTTTCCCTGGAGTGTCGGAGGTTGAGGCATGACCTTGTAGAGGTTTCCAAAATCATGAGGGGCATGGATAGGGTAAATAGACAAAGTCTTTTCCCTGGGCTGGGGTAGTCCAGAACTTGAGGGCATAGGTTTAGGGTGAGAGGGGAAAGATATAAAAGAGACCTAAGGGGCAACTTTTTCACACAGAGGGTGGTACGTGTATGGAATGAGCTGCCAGAGGAAGTGGTGGAGGCTGGTACAATTACAACATTTAAAAGGTATCTGGATGGGTATATGAATAGGAAGGGTTTGGAGAGATATGGGCCAGGTTCTCACAGGTGGGACTAGATTGGGTTGGGATATCTGGACGGCATGGACAAGTTAGACCAAAGGGTCTGTTTCCGTGCTGTACATCTCTATGACTCTATGATTATAACTGTGCATCTGTACATTCAACTTATAATGGGCATGATCACCATTAACCGTAGCTGTAATGTAATGAGTAGCATCAGGAAATTAGATACAGTGTAGTGAAAAAGGAGTGACAAACAAGGATTTAATTAGATGACACAGAAACATTACTTCACCTGGAAATCCTTTCTTTTCGCAGACCGAGGAAAATGTAATCATTCGTGATATTCTCGATGACACTTTGAAGAACGTGCGACCAGGACAGTGCTGGCACAGTGGGCGTCTCTTTGACAATGAGGAAGAGTGGACAGTGGACAGCTGTACCAAATGTACCTGTCAGGTGAGGCCAGTGTTCCCAGGTTTCCCCTGGCTTTCCAACACCCTCCTCGCAAACACATGGATCGATGAGACATTATTTTGTTTCAGCAGTTGTTTATGTTATTGCTGAAAGGAGACGGCTGAAGGTGTTCATCTTGCAGTCATGAGGACAAGTGCAAGAATGCCAAATCACAAACGAGCGCATCAATGTATATTTCACAGGAAGACTGTGCTGATTGACTCTGATTGGCTGACGTATTGCCATGGAGAATATGTTCAAGCCTTGCACCTTTTTGATTGAATTAACTAGGAGCCTGGGGAGCCTGTAATATCACCTTGGCAACACATTGACCAATCAGAGTTGACCTGACAACCAGTTCCCCCTCCATTATAAATTGTTGGGATTGTTTGAAATTTGACATTCTTGCGTTTGTTCTGATGAGTGCAAAACATAAAAATCTTTCAGCAACGTCTTTTTTTTTCAGTGAGAAGCTAAAGTTCTGCATGACCGAGAGACAGTTAATCTCGCAGAAGTGTAATTTCCTAAATTGGTGAGGTGGAAATGTTTTCCAAATTTATGAAGTAATTCATGCTGTAATCAGGAAGCACAACTCTTTTGGATTTTGTTCAGTTGTACTAGATATTTGATGTCATTGTTTTAAAGTTACCTCAAAGGTATTGTAACTAATTTCAAAAAGTATTTCTCGAGGGAAGGCAAACATTTAGTCCTGCTCCTTTGCTTGATTGTTCAGCTTCTGGTCTGTGTTAACTGATGTTTACTGCAAACTCTCGTCAACCATAGTTTCTCAACATTGGGGAGTGTGAGCAAGTGGAGGTATCTGTGAAAGAGGGCAAATTCCACCAACGATGGAACATGCAAAGTGTTCTTGCATTAGCCAGTCCTTGTAGGAGTGAACTCCATCTTCACCGCTGTTTGTGTGAAACTCTATGTTGTGACAAATTCATATTTAGTTTCTGGGTTTTACCATTCAGGGGAACGCCTATAATCTTTGCTTTCCCTTGCATAACCTCTACTGGGACCCCACCCACTCCCCTTCCCCGTTTCCTCTTATTTAGAGAAATGATCAGAAGATTTTTCAATCTTTCCTGATCAATACAAGATCTCAGTTCTGGAATTGTTCCAATCAATCTCCCCTGCACCTTCCCCATTATCCTCTTCATCCGTTAACCATTCATGGCAACAATCCGTATGTGGTCTAACTGACGTTCTACACAAATTTAAATAATTATGTTGCTTTTCACTCCCATCACAACACAAACTATCTCCAGAGTTTTAATGGCCTTATTAATCTGTATCAGTACCTACTCTGTGATCGCCTGTACCCTCTCCACTCTGCACAATTCAGGCTTTCCCTCTGTGTGATTCCTGTGTTTTTCTCGGTCCCATAGTGCACCTCTTCTCCTGTCTGAGCTTCCACTTAACCCCAGGGGAGTCAACCCAGATTAACGTGTTTTCTCCCACGCAAAACTGTCGCAACATCAAGTCCAACAAATGGCCAATGAAACAGAGACAAAGAGTAGCATAGACCTTTGTGAAGGAAGAAGGTGAAGATGTTGAGAAAGGTGAAGGATATGGGATTAGTTCAGACAGATCTGGCTGTGATCTAACACCAATACATCCTCAGGAGGAGAAGGGAGCACCTTATGGGCTGTAATTTCTATTAATCAGTGTCTTACGAGCTCTCAGATTCTTCTACTTTCTGATGCTCTCTATCGTCCTGTTCCAGCACCCACTGGCCCTTTATCCTATTTGTTTTCAGCGTGAGTTAACTTTGCAGCGAGCTTTCTTTGTGACTGTGACTAGTTCTGCTCGTATTATCTGAAGGATTTTGAGACTTTGGACAAAGCACAAAAAAAAAGATTCAGAAGAGCCGTGAGGACACACTCATTAAAACAAAAACTAAGCAGGCTGCAGGCAGTGAGGGCTGCTGAAGCTTGAAGCCAGAGTCAATAGATGTGGAACTGGAAACGCAGAGCGGGCCAGACAGTATCCGAGAAGAGCTACAGGGAGAGGCTGAACAGGCTGGGGCTGTTTTCCCTGGAGCGCCGGAGGCTGAGGGGTGACCTTATAGAGGTTTACAAAATTATGAGGGGCATGGATAGGATAAATAGACAAAGTCTTTTCCCTGGGTTGGGGGATCCAGAACTAGAGGGCATAGGTTTAGGGTGAGAGGGGAAAGATATAGGTCGGCATGGACGGGTTGGACCAAAGGGTCTGTTTCCATGCTGTACATCTCTATGACTCTGAGCAGGAAAGTCACCGTTTTGGGCCACAACCCTTCGACAGGACTGGGGAGGGGGAAGGTGCCTAGAAATATGTGGAGGGAGGGAGGAAGGCGTGCGGGGATGTGTTGGTGTGATGGTGAACCTGGGGATCGCAGTGGGAGAGAGACTCCTTGAGCTTTCTTCAGAGGGCGGAGGAAAACTTCGGAGTGTTTCCTCTGAGGGAATAAAAGGGTAATCTGATCAAGGTCCTCCAGATAATGAGGGGGTTAGCTCGAGTAGAAGAAGGGATGCTGTCGTGATATGGAACACGGTACGTAAGGAATTGAGGTGAATAGCATTCGAGGCAAAGATGGATAAGCACTCAAGGGAGAAGGGAATACAAGTTTATTGCTGGAAAATTGCACATTCTGTCAAAGCTTGTCATCTTACACTCATCAGGACATTTCACAAGAAAACCAATTTAACGGGAAACCAACAATTTTAAGAGAAGAATGTGATTGGTGGACTCTGTGTAACTCTCCATGACATCGCCTCTTCCAGCGTGCTCTTGCCAATCAATTGCCATTCTCCTCTCATACCGTACCATTTGGTGTTGCCATTAAATTGGTAATCTTGTGAAATAAAAACTGGACAAGTGGCTGATGCTGCAAATCAGAAACGAAAGCAGAAATTGCTGGAAAAGCTCAGCAGGTCTGGCAACATCTATGGAGAGTTAATATTTCGAGTTGAGTGACCCTTCCTCAGAATTGTGTGAATTGTCCTGATGACTGCAAGATGAAAAGCTTTAACAAAGTGTGTCTTTTTCAGCGGTGCTCAAGTTCAGTATTACCAAATGATGATTTGATTGCTAGTTTATGCTGTCAGAGTTAGATGGAAGTTAGAAGGAGGCTGATCTGGAACAGGAACGTGGTATGGATCCGTTGAGTTGAGTGATCCATTTTTTTGTGCCGTAGACTTTGGTGACTTTTCTCATGACATGTGGATCCTCTCTCTCTCTTCGAATGACTTTGCCTCCTATTGATGCCTCAGCCAGATTTCCTACATATGTTTTATGCTCAGCTGTAAAGTCAATAAATAGGCAATAATTAGTTTCATCTGAACCATCGGCCGGATTCCTTGGAGTTTTTGGGATCCACTGTAAAAGCTGGGGCTGGGAGGCGCAGTGGAGAGTCGGTGTAATAACCACACCACCAGCTCCTGGCCTGGAAACACAAACCACACCAAAGAGTGAATAATGACTTTTAAAATCAGATTTGTAACAGATGTAACTGAAGTCTACGAAAGGTTTCGATCATGATGTTTCCAATCAGTCTTCTTATGTCGGAGGCAGCCCTTCCAACGGCTGTGTGTTTAATCATTATCGGGCCACAGATCTCAATGCATATGTTCCCCGGACTCCTGGCCAATATTTACCCCTCAACCAACAGCACAAAGGAACAGTCAATCTGGTCATTTATCTTGTTGAAACTTGCTGGGCACAGACTGATTGATCGATTGTCATGACTGCTCTTTTTCAAAGGTATATTTCCTGACCTAAAGTGGTGTGGGGGCAGGTTGAGGTTCTGAAAGGTGGATTATAAATTCAGTGCTTTTTATTCTCCCCCTCTCTCTTCCTCTTTCTCTCCTCCCTCTCTCTCTCTCCCTC
>NC_057718.1:11542100-11565321 GCF_004010195.1 Chiloscyllium plagiosum | reverse complement strand
TTCCTCTCTCTCTTCCTCTCTCCCTCTCTTTTCCCCTTTCTCTCTCTCTCTCTCTCTTCCTCTCTCTCCCTCTCTCTTCCTCTGTCTCTCCCTCTCTCTTCCCCTTTCTCTCTCTCTTCCTCTCTCTCTCCCTCTCTCTTCCCCTTCCTCTCTCTCTTCCTCTCTCTCTCCATCTCTCTTCCTCCCTCTCTCTCTCTCTCTCTCTCTCTCTCTCCCTGTGCATTAAGCCCCAGTCTGCAGTGTGGACGAGGCTGCCTATCCCTCTATGATCGTTAGGCACCAACTCTCCTTGCTCAGTGCCTCCCAGATTAAAAACTGTGCTCGAGGTGACGGCAAAACCCCTGTTCTGCTGCGATGTTCTTCAGCACCAACCTGAGGGAGTGCTGGTACTTTCTCAGCTGTGCATGTGATCCAGAGCTTGAAGGAAGTTCATGTGAAACACCTCGCGATGGATCACAAATCGATGCAGCACAAAACGAAGCCTTTTGGCCCATCAACGTGGTTCTGGCTCTTTTGAAAGAGCAATCTAACTGATCCCATTTCCTTGTGCACTTCTCCACAGCCCTCCAGAGGTTTCCTTCTAAAGTAATTCCCTAATTTCCGTTCAGTAGCTACTGTTGACTCTATTTCCACCAACCTGTTCATCAGACCACGGGTTCCAGATCACAGCCCACTGCATTAACAAAAAACGCCTCTTCATTAACCACTACTTTCTTTGAACACTCAGAGCAAATTTCCTAATTAAAAACAAAATTGCCTTTTTTGCACTGACTTCAGTATAAGTGTCTTAAAAGAGCACACATTCTCGCACTCACTGTCTCATGCATGCACTTACATACTCTCACTCCCTCTCCCCCTCTCTCTCTCGCACACTCTCTCCTACACACACTTTCTCTGGATGATGCCCAAACTGCAGTGCTGTCCCAGTTCCACTCTCTTCCTGCTTAGCTTCAATGTCCACATAAGCTGCAGTTCAGTCTGTATGGTGTGCTTCACCGCTGAACGCACAGTGTCGTTGCATCTGGATGAGCCAGTATAAAAACCAGAAACTCTTTATGAGACAAAGAGTCATAACCCAGAACTTGATTATTGTGGGAGAGAGAGAGAGAGACACCATCAAAGCTTTTTGACTCGCTCTCAGCAGGACATAAGGCAAGAATACCAAACACATGGTCACAAATTTGGCATTCTTGCTCATATCCAGACAATTGCAAGATAGAAACCTTCAACAGCAGATCGCCCTTTTGCAGCAGACTTTCAGTCATTGGGTTCAGCTCTTTTATTCTCCGAGATACCTCTGTCTTAATGGCAGTTAGTGCAGGTCCCAACCTTCAGGTCAAATGCTACAAACGTCAATGGCTGCACCCTGCAGGATGGACCATTCCCAGCCTGCATTGCAAATCTCATTAGCTGGAACATAAAGCTGGGAATAAATCAATTTAAATATTTGGAATCCGAGGGAAGTGCTGAACCTGGAGGCTCTCTTTCTTATTTGGGTGTACAAGTTAAAAGGTTCAATTCTTTCAATTGTCAGTCATGCATATTTGGCACCATGTGTTTAAAATTCAGGGAAGCAATTCCATTTTTAATGCGACTCATATTGGCACTTTAAAATCTCTTTCGTTGAAAGAGATAATACAGAGCAGATCTCTGCGTCTGAGAGGAGTGAAGCCCTCAAGTAATTGCAATGAAACATCGGGAAACTGATCTTGTTTCCTCTTGTGCTCGGAAATCTGGTGGTCATCTGAGGAGAGACTCTGAGCGTGTGCATCTGCAAGAAGCCAGCTCATGAGGTTCTGACCTTCAGGATGGGGGCAGTTATACGGTCAAAGGAAGTACACTCGGGGAGGGGGGGAGGTGGAGTTACTGGGACTGCCCTGACAGGCGGTTGAGATTTGGAAGCATTATACCTGCATAAACCACTCTCAGATCCCACGATATTTTTTAAGCTGCATGTTTGATTTTTAGTCTGAGGCTACCCCATACTGAGTTATGCAAGGAATTCAGGTCCTGCTGATAATTGAAAAAGACCATTTTTTTTTAAAACAACATACTCAGACATGAAGTTCATCCCATTTCAGCATTGCCACCTGAGGAGTAGAAGTGCAGAAAATACCGACATTCTGGTCTTTGAGCCTGCTCTGCTGTTCAGAAGGATATTGGCTGTTCATCCACCTCTGTCCCCTGTTCCCACTTTCATCCCCATACCCTTTTATCCCTTTAGCTCTGAGAACTATATCTAGCTCCTTGAAAACAATCAGTGTTTTGGCTTTAACTA
The DNA here is from genome assembly GCF_004010195.1 of Chiloscyllium plagiosum. NCBI lineage: Eukaryota > Metazoa > Chordata > Chondrichthyes > Orectolobiformes > Hemiscylliidae > Chiloscyllium > Chiloscyllium plagiosum. The sequence continues at coordinate 11,563,043 of NC_057718.1, read as the reverse complement.
CTTTCTGTGGCAGAGAATTCTACAGGCTCCCCACTCTCTGGATGGAGACATTTCTCCTTGTCTCAATCCTAAATGGCCATCCCCATATCACTAAACTGTGAGCCCTGGTTCTGGACTCCCTGGCCATTACGAACATCTTTCCCCTGTTTACCCTGTCCAGTCTGTTACAGCCTTATACAGGTTTCTATATGAACCTCCCTCATTCTTTGGTGATCCTAACCAATCAAGTCTCTCCTCATGCGTCACCCCTACCATCCCAGGAATCATTCTGATAAACCTTCATCGCACTCCCTCCATCGCCAGAACATCCTTCCTCGAATAAGGAGACTAAAACTGCACACACTACTCCAGGTGTGGTCTCACCAGCATGGACACAGGCTGTAGCTCACACCATCTCTCCCCAACACCAAGCCTTTGCAGGACTATTCCTGCTCCATAGCACTTTGGATCTTTAATCTCCCTTGCCCTCTTACCTTACCTTGTCCCATTGTTTTGGTCCATTTGTCCCCACTGCCCTTATTATATTACAGCATAAAGCTATCCAGTTTTGAAAAGGAGTCATTAATTCTGTTTCTCTCTCCATTGAATCTGCCAGACCTGCTGAGTTTCTCTAGCACTCTGTTTTTATTTTGGATTTCCAGCTTTGCTTTTGTTGTAGGTCATTGTACCAGCCTCACGAGCGCTCTCCTGGATGTCAGAGCTTTCACAGCATTGAAAAGGCTCATTGTCTCTGTGCATCTAGCTATTCCAATTCCATTTTCCTGCACTTTCCCTGTAGCACAGGAGTGAAGAATTAGCCATCGTGTGGGCTGTTGACAACAATGGCAAGTTGCATTTAGATGGCACGTTTAATACAGTGTAACATCCCAAAGAAAGTTTGAAACCGGCGCTTACTTTGAGTTGATCTTGGAACTTGAGTGTCACTGGATCATAGAATCCTCGACAGTGTTGAAACAGGCCATTCGGCCCAACAATTCCACACTGACCCTCCGAAGAGTAACCCGCCCCTCGTTACTATTCAGTTACCCTGACCTACACATCCCTGAACACTACAAGCAATTTAGTACAGACAGTTCACTTAACTTGCACATCTTTGGATCACGGGAGGAAAATGGAGCACCCAAAGGGAACCCACCCAGACGCAGGGAGAACATGCAAATTCCACAAGGACAGTTGCCCGAGGCTGGAATCGAACCTGGGTCCCTAGTGCTGTGAGTCAGCAATACTAACCATTGAGCCACCGTACCGCCCATGGATATAGACTAGCATTTATTAATCCCACTGTAGAAGGTGGTAGTGAGCTGCTGCCTTGAACCACTACCATCACTGGGGTGGAGGGGCACCCACAGTGCTGTTAGACAGGGAGACCTAGGGCCCTGCGGCCAGTGTGACACTGAAGGAGCAAGTCACATCAGGAGGGTATGAGGGTTGGAGTTGCTACAGGCCTGCAGGTTACCTCCTTCTGAGTGGGCGAGGTGTGGGTTTGGAAGGAGCAGTTGTAAGGCCCTCAGAGGTGTTAGGCCACAGGAGGCACATTGTAAATTGTATAAGAGCAGAGATCAAAGAAAAGGTACAGAGCATGAGGATGAAATTCCAGAGAGAAGGGTCTGATGTCTTGGGAGGATGTAATTGGGGATGTAAAAGAGACCGGAGTCTGAGAAATGCAGTTATTTCTGAGGTGGGATGAGGGGCGATTGTTATCGGGATGGAGGAGGGGGGCTGGTGGATGGGAGATGTGAGACTGTGGGGAGGTCTGGACATAATTTTTAAAAACTACTCAAGGCAGCTAACATTGAGGCCAGCATTAGGTTGGCACACGCGGAGAGTGCTGGGAAGGGGAGGTGGAGAAATAGCGCGAGGAGTTAGGATGCAGGACCCCAGAAAGTGAGAATGATGGGTTAGATGACATCTCAGAATAAAGTAATCTCACCATAGCCCCATCCTCTCATAAGAGAGAGAGAGTGGGGTGGGGCGCGGTACTGGGGGTGGTTTAACCTGAGGGTCACCGTGGCTCAGGTGAGGAGGGTGATGGAGTCGGAAGGAGCGACCTTATCCAACATGGGCAGTGAATCCATGGCGTTGGTGTCATTCTGTTCTGGTCACCTGAGCCAGAATGCAGGGCTGTGCGACAGTTACCCAGACTGAGAGCGGGGCTGCTACTTTCAAATGAACAAAGAATAGAGAAGGGTTTCTCAGGAATTCAAAAGGCTGACCTTCCTTTCCATCACTGCAGGACTTCAGCATCATCTGCCGGAGGATCACGTGCCCGCCAGTGTCCTGTGCCAATCCGTCTTTCATTGAAGGAGAGTGTTGCCCTTCCTGTCTCCGTAAGTATATTTCTTGAAATGCGGAGAGTTTGATTAGTTGTGTTGCCGTGCTGGAATCAGGATTTAACCCCCCAATGACATGCCATTTCAAGGTAACGTTCCTGCTCTCTCAGGTAGAGAGATGACTAGTGGTGAGTTTAACCTGAAGGTAAGACTTACCACAGTGATCTCAGCTGGTGTGGGAATCAAACCTGTGTTGTTGGTGGTACTGTGCATTGCAAACCACCCATGCAACCAACTGAGCTATCCAGCAAGATCAGGTTGTGAATCCCCTGCACCCTCAGGTGGATGTCACAGTGATTATCTCCTAGTGTCCCAACCAGTGTTTATCCCTCAGTCAGCATCAATGCAAAAGATCATCTCCTTGGACATCTCTCCTGCCCGTTCTCAGTGAGGCTGCTGGAGGTTTCACTTACTCCATAAGGAACACACCTTCCACAAGGGTGACATGAGAAAGGCTGTGCTTAAAACAACAAGTGCTGGAGCTCACAGTGGGTCAGACAACATTGCTCCCTCTCCATGGATGCTGTCTGACCCACAGTGGGCTCCAGCATTTGTGGTTTTCAGTACAGATTCCAGATCCTGTAGCAATTTAACCCCTACATTTTGAGAAAGGCTTTCTTCTTTGAGAATGCCATTTTTAATGTGGAGTTTTTATTTATAAGGATTCGTTTTCACGGTGACAATAAGGAGGGAGGTCAGAGTGGATCATCGCGATGGGTCTGGGGTGGGGGGGGGTGGTATTGCTGTGCGGGCAAGTGTTTGAAGGTTGTAAATTTCGAAAGGAGTTTGTCCCTGAGCCACGGGTGAAGCTAGCCTGGGGAAGCCACAGAAAACTGGTTATGCTGCGAGAATTCTGTGTGTTTTGTCAACCTGATAACCACAGAGCTTCAGACAGGAAGCAACTGAGAGGAAAACAAGAGAAGCATCCGAACGAGGGATGATCTGGATGAATGACCAAAGCTGTAACTTCTGCTCAACAGCAAGTTGAGAACAAGCTGCGAAGCAGTCGATGACACCCCCCATTCGTCAACCTGCTCCTCCTGGTTACCTTTACAGCCTGCAATTGGGACTCCACACTGACAGCCAGTCAATGAGCCTCATGTTTACAAGAATGGTTCCGGAGATAAGGAATTTCAGCAATGAGGATATATTGAAGAGGTTGGGACTGTTCTCCTTGGAGAGAACAAGGCTGAAAGATCTTTCAAAACCTGGAAGGGTCTGGACAGAGTGAATCAGGAGACGTTGTTCCTACTTGCAAAAAGATCAAGAAGCAGAAAGCCCAGGTGTCAACTGATTTGCAAAAGGATCAAGTGTGGAGTGCAGGGAGAAATACCTATTCACTCAGCAAGTAGTTAGAGGATGGAAAGCACTACTGAGAGAAATAGCTGATTGTTTTGGGTAAAACTAATCTGTATGGGGAGAAAGCAAGGAACTGGCACGAGGTAATGATGCTCATGCAAAGAGCTGGTGCAGACACGATGGACTGAGCAGCCTCAGAAACACCTCTGAGATTCTGGAAGGCTGGGCATTGGCATTCAGAGGTTAGAATACTGGACTGGAGGTGGACAGTCTGTTCAGTAATTTGCAAAGCAGGGAGTCTCTAAGGACCAAATCCAGCCTCTAAACTCCAAAGCCTTGTCCTTCTCGACGAAATTGGTCATGGTTTCGGAAGGGGCTGTCTAAGTACCTTTCATGAATTTCTGCAGTACATCTTGTAGATAGTACACATTGCTGCTACTGAGCATGGAGGGAGTGGTTGCTTGTTGGAGTGGTTGCCTTGCTATCACCAATCAGAGACAATCTAACCACCGTCCCTTGACAGTCAATGGTGTTACCATCACTGAATCTCCCACTATCAACATCCTGGGGGTCACCATTGACCAGAAACTCAAGTGGATTCACCACAAATAGTGACGTCAAGAGCAGGCCAGAGGCGCTGAGTACTGTGGTGAGTAACACATCTCCTGACTCCCCAAAGCCTGTCCATCACTTGCAAGGCACAAATACTCCCCACTGACCTGGATGGGTGCAGCCCCAAAAACACTCAAGACGCTCAACACCTTCCAGGACAAAGCAGCCCACTTGACTGGCACCACATCCAGCACCTTCAAAAATTCCCTTCCTCCGTCACTGATGCACAGCTTATACAAGATGCAGTGCAGCAACTCACCAGGACTCTTCCAACAGCACCTTCCAAACCCATGACCACTTCCATCGAGAAGGGCAAGGGCACCCTGCAAGTTCCCCTCCAACACACTCACCGTCCTGACTTGGAAATACATCCTACATTCCAAATCCCAGAACTCCCTCCCTTCCAGCTTTCCAGGTGTTCCTACTGCATCAGCTCTTCACCTTCTTGTCCAGGGCAATAAATCCCAGAGGAAGGATCAAAGAATACATTTGTTGTGTGGTCTGGGGTCTGTCAGGAGGGGAGGTGGGAGAATGAATCTTGTTTGGAAGTTAGAAGGTTACAATCAAGCAAAAGGATAGGCAGCCTCCACAATGTCTTCACCACATTGGAATTTACACAGCACCAATCTCCAACTCGGGCTGACCTTTTGCAGTCAATGGGGTGCTTTTAAAGTCTTCAAATGTCAGAAAGACAGCAGCAAGCCTCCCACCAAGAGTAATGAGATCATGACTGGCGAGCTGCTTTGATCATGTCAGCTGAGAGAGAAATTCTGACCAGAGCCAGGGAGAATGTTTTGTACCATTCTTGGGAACCCTGAGGTCATTGGCATTCAACTGGAGAGGGGCAAAAGGGGTCAAGGCTTAATGTCTCACACAAAAGAAGGCGGCTCTGACAGAGCAGCCCTCCTTCAGTACTGCGCTGATGAATGTACATCGATCTCAGTCACTGCAGGCTCAGTTTTGGGTCATGATTATGACCATAATTGGATTCAGAGTAAGGAATATCAAAACCTTCCAAAGGATTTGGCGGTGTGAACAACTCCTGTTATTTATGAAACCCGCAGATTGTTAATAACAAATATATTGCCGCTTGTAACATATAGAGAGCCTAAGTCCTGTCAAAACATGGAATTAATGACTTTTTGCATGACGGGTGCATGGCTGTTTCAGCTGCAACATTTTGGAAATAAATCTGTGATTGTAAGATTGAGGCCATTAGCACATAGTTTGATGCCTATCTCAAATCCTGATTGGACAGACTGGCGATTATTAATTATTGTCTCAGATTAGAAAGCAGTTTTGAACCTTAGAAGCTGCTGACTTGAAAGAGTGAGTATTGTTAGAGGCTCATGCCAAATTGCAGAGTTTCTTCAGAGAAGGAAGGATTGCAAGTGTTGCCTTCGTGCGAGAGGCAAACTCGCTGATAGTTTCAGGTCAATGCGAACAGGCCAGGTCTGCGAGCTGGTAAACAGAAAAGGCTGAGAGGGGGACCGAATAAACGTCTTAGAGATTCTGGGCGGTTTTGGTTGAGTGGCCACCGAGAGAGTGTCTCCTGTTGCGGGGAAGAGCGGAATGAGGAGCCATCAGGATGGGACCGTCACGCAGGAATCCAGTCAGGATATCAGAACAGACTTTCTTTATTCAGAGAGTGATGAGGATGTAGAACTCCTTACTACATGGAGTGACTGGAGAAAATCGCATCAGTGCGTTTACCGGAGACCGAGACAAATATTTGAGGGCAAAGGGAATCTGGTTTAAGTTGGTGGATTCAGTTGAGGAAAGGTGGGAGGAGATGCTAACATGGATTTTTTGGGCCAAATGGCCTATCTGTGAAGTAGATCCACTATAACATGCATAACCCATGTACTAATCGTTGTGAATGATCTGGCGCATTCTCTGCCGGAATAAATCTTTTTTTTGCTTTCTGTTTCACCTCTTGTACTGTGTTGCCTCAATGACTGATTTTCGAGATGTTACCCAGAAGGTTCAGTGGATGGACTCCCACTGGAGGCAGCCAGCCTCTGTCTTCCACAATCTGCACACCCATTCCCCCCCCAACCTGGGACGATCTTCAACCTGATCATTGCCTGCCCCTCCCCGCCAATTTCCCACTTCTGCTTTGATCAGCTCAGAAGAGCTCTTGCACTGTGACCTCTGACCTTTCAACTGAGCTTCTCAGTTCGTTTCTTCTTCAAACAAACAGCAACAGGGTGTTCTTTTTCCTCCTGTGTTCTCTCCCCAGTTAAGGACAGTGAAGACGGATGGTCACCTTGGTCAGAGTGGACGGAATGTTCTGTCTCCTGTGGCACTGGGACCCAGCAACGGGGACGGTCATGTGATCCCACCAGCAGCCGCTGTGAGGGCCCCTCCATCCAGACAAAATCCTGCCAGTCAGTGGAATGTGACAATCGGAGTAAGTCTCACTCGGTGTGTGTGCGTGTGCACGTGTGGCTGTGTGTGTGCGTGTGCGTGTGTGGCTCTGTGTGTGTGTGCATGTGTGGCTGTGTGTGTGTGCGCGTGCGCATGCTTGTGCGTGTGTGACTGTGTGTGCGGCTGTGTGTGCGTGTGCGTGTGTGGCTGTGTGTGCGCGTGTGTGCCTGTGTGTATGTGTGTGTGTGGCTGTGTGTATGTGTGTGTGTGTGTATGTGTGCGCGTGTGTGTGCGTGCGCATGTGGCTGCGTGCGTGTGTGTGCGTGTGCATGCGTGTGTGTGCATGCGCATGCGTGTGCGTGTGTGGCTGTGTGTGCGTGCGCATGCGTGTGCGTGTGGCTGTATGTGGCCGTATGTGTGTGTGCGTGTGGCTGTGTGTGCGTGCGCATGCGCGTGTGTGTGTGGCTGTGTGTGCGCGTGTGTGTGTTCGGGGAGCAGTTGGGGATTACTTGGGAACCACACAATCAGTCTGGCTGTGGTGGCCAATGAGCCGGCACACACCTTGCTGCTGGGGTCACTCTTTCTCAGCTGTTGTTAAATACCTTCGCTGGCTAGGCCAGCATTTATATCCCCAAGAGTCATATTGCTGTAGCTGCAGAGCCAGCAGTCACACATAGGCCAGATTGGTTAGATATCCTTCTTTAAAGGACATTGACGCCAATCAACAGTGTTTACTGTAAATTTAGATTTCAGATTGTTATTAAATTCAGATTCCACCATCTTCCATGGCTGGGATTTGAACCCAGGTCCTCAGGACATTAGGGCTCTGGAATGTTGGTCTAGTGACAATACTACTACCCTAGATTCTCCCCTGGCCCTTTCCTGAAATATATCAGACACCAGTTACAACTGGGAAGCCCAGGTGAGGGCTTTGACTGAGAAAGTCAAAGCCTTGTGGTACATCAGTGTGACGTCTCCAATGTAACCAGCAAGTGGAGGTTGAACACCCAGTTCCCCTCTCGGACAGACCCATCAAAAACTGGGGCCAGAACAGCAGAGGGATGGGGTGGTTAGTACATCAGGGTCCAATAACCAGGGTCCTCGGAGCTCCCTGTGTTCATGTAAATGGCAGGGACCCAGGCCTACGGCAGCACTAGGCTCAGACTGGAGTCCCCATCCCAATCCTAATGTCAGATTTCACCTGTAATATCCGATTGCAGTTTTTGTTTTGGGATATGTGATGGCGGGTGTGGTTAAGAAGAAGGAGATGGGTTGGAATGTAGTCATCCTTCACCCAAGCACAATCCGCCCAACAGGTTTATTCCATTGGGAGCAGTGATTAGAAAGTTCTGCTCCCACAGAAGCTGCATCTGATGCCTCATTGGCTCCCGTTTCCATGGGAACAGAGAAGCTATGATGTGGCACCTACTCTAATGCCTAATGGAAATCTCAGCACAGTACATCTACAGGGCCCTCTCCCTACAGCCACAGCACATTTTACTCCATCAAAGAACTCGAGTAAATTGGTGAAGAGTTTAACGCCCATCCCTAACAGCCGTTGAGAAGGTGACAGTTTCTGCAGCCTGGTGAAAATGAGACAGTTGTGCTGTTAGGGAGAAGTTCCAGGATCCTTACTCAGTGATGATGAAGGATCAGTGGTATAGGCCATGTCAACACTGTTGAGAAGACCATATGACCAGAAGTAGGCCATTGGCATGTTGAGTCTGTTCTGCCATTCAGTGTGATCATGGCTGATTCAACTCCACCTTCCTGCCTTGTCCCCATTAAGCTATGATTATATTCAGTATCCCTGCCTTTGATAGGTCATGTGGCTGTCTCAGTCTGCTTCTCCCTGCCATGCCATAGAATGCCTACAGAATCCCAACAGTGTGGGAAAATGCCCTTTGGCCCAACAAGTCCACACTGACCCTCTGAAGAGTAACCCAGCCCTCTCCATTTCCCCGACTAATGCGTCTAACCTATACATCCCTGAACACTATGGGCAATTTAGGCTTGGCCAATTCATCTAACTTGCACATGTTTGGACTGTGGGAGGAAATCCAAGCAGACACGGGGAGAATGTGCAAACACCACACAGACAGTCACCTGAGGCTGGAATCGAACCCAGTGAGGTAGCACTGCTAACCACTTGAGACACCGTGCCACTATATGTATAAAATAAATGCTTGGGGTAAGTCTTGATTATCTTCCATTCAATGCATCAGTTGATCTGTTGTCAATTTGGGCAGCGGTGTATATGTCACCGTCTCGTTCCCTGTTGCTGATGTGAAGATTTGTGTCTTTAGTTCGTCAGGATGGTGGTTGGAGCCACTGGTCTCCCTGGTCACCGTGTTCAGTCACCTGTGATGAAGGCATTACCACCCGCATCCGACTCTGTAACTCACCGGTACCACAGCTGGATGGCCAGGATTGTCAGGGGAACGGACGGGAGACAAAACAATGCATAAAAGCTCCATGCCCCAGTAAGTCCACTCCTGTGGCTGTTTGGCTGCTACTCCTCTGTGTCTGCTTTGAGGTAATGTTCGGTTTTGGCTTATGGTTTCAGCTATGGCCTAGCAGTTAATCCTCAATGTGTCACGACTGTATTATTAAGTTGCTCTTACCTACGATCAACAGGGTCTGAAAAAGCGGACACTGGCAAGTTCCTGGTGGCACACTGTAGGCAAGTGGGCAGAGAGTTCAGAAGAGATGTATCAGCCTGGTATCCACGCTGAGGGAGCCAAGTTCTGTAGAGAGGCAGGAAAATGAAAAAGTGGTGTCCTTCAAGCGGGGAAGGTTAAGTGGAGATTTGACAGACTCATTCAAAATCCTGGAAGCTTTTCCTAGAATAGGGAAAATCAGTCCACTCCAGAGGGTCAGAATCAAGGCACAGTTTAAGGTAAACAGTGAAAGATGCAGGTGGGATTTGAGTTTTTTTTCATGCAGCAAGTTATTGTGATCTGTAATGGATTTTCTGAAAGACTAATGGATGACATTCAGTAGGGAATTGGATTCATAATTAAAGGGGAAACGTTGTCGCGCTGTGGGGGAACAAGCAAGGGAGTGAAACTGAAATTAAAACCTCTCTGAGAGCCAGCGCTATACTAGCACGATGAGGCTGAATGGCCTGTTCCTGTTCAGGAAGGTTCTATATTTCTGTGTCAGAAAATGGTGGGAAAGCGTGATGGCAGATCTGTCAACATCTGAGGAAAGACCAGATTAAAATGTTGGGCAGGTTTCAATGTTGATACGAAAGGACAGAATGAGGGCACAATCCCAGACAGGGCCAAGACCATATCCCTCATCTCTTCTCACGTTGCATCCAGGATATGGTCTGAGGCTTCCAAAGTCTTCTGGGCTGCCAGAAAGATTGTTTCAGTTGTTTGTCCCCCTTTTGACTTCAGATTTTGGGTTTACATTTTCATTCATTTAGAGTTCGGAGATCAGGAATGGGTCTCTTTATGAGCCCATTGTGTCAACTGAGAAGAACAGCGGGCTCCTTCCCCCCACTTTGTTCCTCTGCTATTGATGGGCACCAGAAAAATCATTGGGAGTCAGTTTTCTTGGTCTGTCTATCTGTGTCACACTTGCTGCCCCCACGCATCAGGCTGCCTTGTGAAAGACTTCACCAGCCTCCTCCTCAGATCACCGGCTCACTGACTGACTGGCTGCCTTGTTCCTTCACAGTTGACGGTAACTGGAGCCCCTGGTCCCCATGGTCTGTCTGCACAGCCACGTGTGGCGGGGGATTGCATGAGCGCAAACGCACCTGCAATAATCCAGTGCCCAAGTACGGAGGCAAGAAGTGCCTGGGAGATGCCAAGGACAGTAAAATATGTAACAACAACGTCTGCCCAATTGGTAGGTGGAAGCACGTGGGACGTGATTTTTGTTTTTGGAAGGCGCATGGCTATTTCCTTTAACTGTATTTATTGAAAGATGTTCATTCTCCGAATGCTTATTGCCTTTGATTCACTTGCTCAGCCACTTTTGAGATGAGTCAATCACACTGGCCTGGAGTCATGAATGAATGGGCCTTTCTTTCTCCCCAGACCAGGTTGGTAAACCTGTTCAGGTTTTCTAACAATCCAATCCAGTGGATGAAATCACTGAGATGGTTTTGATACTGTGGCTCTCTACGGTCACGAGAGCTTCTCACTTTCTCTTCCTTTACACATTGTTTATTGAAAGCTCATAGAAAGCAAGCAATCGTAATTTATAACATTGTCATGAGATGATCATTAAGTTAGAGATCATGTGCGAAATGTTAAAATGTTGTGAAGATTTCAATATAAAAGTAATTACAAAATGCAGTTCTCCTCTGATGACGGAGTAGGAACTGGGAGGTCTGTCTCACTCTCCAGTTTCTCTGAGGTCATTAAGCCATTTGTTGTCGGGTTGTTTAGATTAGATGAGATTTCCTACAGTGCGGAGAGTCCACTCAATTCTCGAACACTATCTATTGACAGACGGGTGCCTCTCCAATCCATGCTTTGCTGGGGTGGAGTGCAGCAGTTCCCCAGATGGCTCTTGGGATTGTGGGCCATGTCCTCCTGGTTACCGGGGCAACGGGACATTCTGCGAGGACATCAATGAGGTACGGGGACATCAGGGAGGCAGTTGGGATTCAAAACATGGTGGGCCAGAGATCTCTCGGAACCCTGCTGATCTTTATTTGCCTCTCTGTTGCAGTGTGATGAAGTCTCTGATGTTTGCCACCAAGTGAATGGAGTTCAGCGATGTGTCAATACGGAGCCCGGGTTTCACTGTCTGCCCTGCCCACCGCGTTACCGAGGGAACCAACCCTTCGGCTTGGGAATCGAAGTGGCCAAGACCAACAAGCAAGTAAGGAGGGCACAAAGTGGGATCATTAGGGATAAAATAAGCCTTCAGTATTACAGCCGTGTAGATTAATATGGCCTAGAAATTGGATTGGATTTTCAGGCTGCAGGTGGCTGAGAAATGTCCACAAAATGGAGGGCAGGATGTGCGTTTGTGTTTCCAGCAGGTTGTGGGTCTCCCACCTTTTACAGCAAGTACAAACACACTGGGCAAACCACTGGGCTTAACCCCCAAGGTCACCTCCCCTAGGGTGCTTCAATCAGCGCCCAGCGCCGAAGCACACGTGTATCCCTGGCTCCATATTTCTGACATCATTAGTTAGTTCCCTGTGGTAGTCACAATGTTTGGAGCTCAGACTGCATGTCAGATCAAATGCTTTTGGATTCAAAACTCAAGCCCGAATTTACTGAGCCTTGATCACCGTACGGATAAAGTAAGTACGAGCAACTTAAAATGAAAATGAAAAGCAGACAGACAGATTCATGGTTAATTGACCAATGCACTATTGGCAGCACAAACAGGAACTCTCTCTCAATGTGTTAGCCTTGGTCCGATGGTTGCAGTTCTCGGGCTGAAGGTTATAGTCTGAAGTCTCACCGTGGAGATGTGAGCATGTGGCCCATACAGACACTCTACAGTTATGTCCGATGCGTGTGACTGCTGTACAATCGGAAGGGCTGTCTTTCAGATGGGATATTAAAATTGAGGCTTCTGAGGTGAATTTAAAAGACCCTTTCGTCACCACTTCCAAGAAGAACAGGGATGAGTATTTATCAACCAGTATTTCAAAAGCAGATTAGCTGCTCATATTCACATTGCTGTTTGAGGGAGTTTGCTGGACGCAAGATGGCTGCCACATGCGTCACATTACAACATCTTCAAAAAGTACCTCACTGACTGAAATCCTCAGGTAGTGCTGAACTGAGGGGAGGTGCTACATAAACGCAACTTCTTTCTTTCAGTCTTTACTCAACTGATGTATTTCATGCCAAAAAGAAACTAATTTCTAAGGATAGTGTGTTCCCTCAATCTGCCTCTAGCATTGTACATAAGACATTAGGAATAGTATGGCTGCAGGATGGTGTAGGTTTGCTAGATATACCTATTGGGTGAAAATGGTAACTTTAGGCAGTGAGCACTGGAGTCCTCTCTATGAACCTATCCACTTCACACCCTCATTCTGAGTCTTAGAAGCTCCACAAATCTTACCTTTCATCAATTGGCTGATCCCCTTGGCCTAATATGTTCCTTGCATGGATCAGTGTTGGGTTTTGTCTGTTATTGCTCCTGTGAAGTGCCTGAGGGACATTGTCAAAAATTGTGGTGCTGGAAAAGCACAGCCGGCCAGGCAGCATCTGAGGAGCAGGAGAGTCGACATTTTGAGCATGATCCCTTCATCATTCCTGACCAGCTGTGCTTTTCCAGCACCACACTTTTGGACTCTGATCTCCAGCATCTGTAGTCCTCACTTTCTCACTGAGGGACATTGTACTCGCTCAATATCTCGGTTCAGGTTGTGGCTGTTACTGTGACCCTGGTGTGTTTGTTCCCGCAGGTCTGTGAGCCCCATAACCCGTGTAAGGATAAGTCCCATAACTGCCACAAATATGCCAGGTGTATCTACCTGGGTCTTTTCAGTGACCCCCTGTACAAGTGCAGCTGTCGGATCGGGTATGCTGGGGATGGCATTGTTTGTGGAGAAGATTCTGACTTGGATGGCTGGCCCAATGAGGAGCTGGCTTGCACAGCCAATGCTACGTACCACTGTAAGAAGGTAAGGACATGGGTAACACAGGGGCATTCAGAATACAAGAGGTAGGTGTCAATAAACATGCAGAGTGGATCTCCTGTGAATTTTGATATCCTTCAGTGTGCAGTGGTGTACTTCCCTTGAAAGGAAGATTGAGGTAGTCACCTCTGAAAGATGATAAGAATCTAATAGTATAGACAAAAATATGTTTACAGCACAGAAGTAGGCCATTTTGCCCATCATATCCATGCCAATTAACAAAGGTCTGACTATACTAATCCCATTTTTCAGCTTCTTTTCCCCAGCTCTTAGCCCATAGCCCTGAGGTTCTGGCAACATGAGTGAACAACTAAACACTGCTGACAAACTATGAGGGTTTGTGACTCAACCATCTTTTTCAGGCAGTGACTCTGACTCTACCTCCACCTTCAGGGTGAAAGAAAATTCTCTTCAACTCTCCTGTTAACCTTCCTTTAAATCAATGCCCCCTGGTTATTGACCAATGGGAAGCAACTGATAGAAGAAGAAAAGATCTGGGGATATAGATATGCAAATGATTGTTTCCAAAGACATGGTCGGAAGGACCATTAAAATAAGTGCAAACAAAACTCTTGAGTTCATTTCTAGAGAGAGATAGAATTGAAAAGTGAAGTTACTTTGGACTTGTATCTAATTCTGGTTCAACTGCATGTGGAATGCTGAACCTCCATTGGACAAGAAGGGCATAGAGCACTTTTGCAATTTTGATCGCAGAACTGAGTGGTTATAAAAGTCAGGAGAAAGTGAACAGGCTACAGCTAATTTCCCTGCAAGGAAGTTGATCTCAGGGAGGTGTTTAAATTCTGAAGGAGCTTGATAGGGTGGGAATAGAGAAGATGTCTCCATGTGGTGGGGGAATCAGAGTTTGTGATTATAGACACAATAGTCACTCATAAATCCCATTACGAATTTGTAAATCCTATAAGGAATTCTGGAGAATATTCAGAGTGGTTAGAATGTGAGGCAAGCCACCACAAGGAGCAGTTGAGTGGATTGTTTTTTTTATTATTATTTAATGATGGGATATGGACATCACTGGCTGGGCCACCACTTCTTATCCATTCCTAACTGCTAATGAGAACGTGAGCTGTCTTCATGAACTACTGCAGTCCCTGTGGTGTACAGAAGCCACAATGCCGTCAGGGAGGGAATTCCAGGATTTTCACCCAGAATGGCGATATATTCTGAGGTCAGGACGGTGAGTGGCTGAGAGGGGAACTTGCAAGGGTTGGTATTCCCATGTATCTGTTGCCCTTGTCCTTCTAGATGGAAGTGGTCATGAGCTTAGAAGATTCTGTGGTGCGTCTTGTAGATAAGTACACATTACTGCTACTGAGCATCAGTAACAGGTGGAGGGAGTGGATGTTTGTGGATGTGGTGCCAATCAGGTGGGCTGCTTTGTCCTGGGTGGTGTCAAGCTTCTTGAGTGTTGTTGGAGCTGCCCCCATCCAGGCAAGTGGGGAGTATTCCATCACACTCCTGACTTGGGCCTTGTAGATGATAGACAGATTTTAGGAAGCCAGGAAGTTACTCACTACAGGGTTCCAGCCCCTGACCTGCTCATGTAGGATAGACGCATGCAAGGTAAAGTTAAATAAAGGCTTGAAGGAGAAAGGAATAGAAGGATGTATTGATGGGTTTCGATGAAGACGGATCTGGGAGAAGCTTGTTTGGAGCAGAAACACCAGGAAAGACCTGTTGGGTAGAACGTCCTCCTCTTGTACTGTACAGTTTTGCACCAATCCATCAGAATGGCAGAATTACGCACCCAGCAATCTGATATGGTACAACTATTCAAACAAAGTAACACCAAGGCTCGAGTGGCCAGTGATACGTCACATGGTCAGTGTTCGAATCAGTGAGACACTTGGTGTGTATTTTGGAATTGCAGGTTAATCTCGGGGTCAGACATTGAGACACGCTGAATTGACAGTGAACATTTTTTACTGACCCATGACGTGCACACAGCCTGTGACCCTGATCCAGCTTCACGTGGGACAATTCCAAAAAAGATCATTTATCTTTTTATTTTAAACAAATTGTCCGACAATCTTGTTTCCAGAGGGAAAAAGAAATGAGTCCAGAGCTGGAAAACTAGAAAGAGAATCCACCATCCTGTAGCTATCATGTGGGTGAGAATAGACTCCAGATATGTTCCACATTTTGAATGGAGAGTTTTGACGCCAGTCATGTCGCTGGAGAATCTTCCAGCCAGCTTCCTCCAGGCAGAAATCTTCCACCCAACAATTACGTCAGGAAAAGCAAAACTGATACACAAGCATGTTTGGAAGGAAAATATTCCCCACTCGATCTTTCACCTGTTAGTGATTAAGACTGTCTCTCTTTCTTTCTTCCTCTGTGTCTCTCACTCTGTTCCTTTATCTCTTATCTGCCCTCTCCCTTACTTCATCACTCTTACTCTCCCTCCTTTTTAGCAGTGTCTCTCTCTGTCAGCTGTGTTTGTCAATACCTCTGTTTTTGTTTCTGTCTCCTTTGCCCCCTCTGTCTGTGTCTCACTGATCCATTATTGTCACTGTAGCTGTCTCTCTTGTGCTCTGAGTCACTGCAGGTCTCTCACTGACTCCTTCTCTATCCACCTCTCACCTTTTCTCTTGCAAGCTTGGGATTTATTCAAGCATGTTTAACGTCTGTAGTTTAGTAGAATGTGAAGTTAATGCTGACAGTGTTACCAGCAAAATGAGAGAATGGCACTGTGGCATAATGGTTAGCACTGCTACCTCACAGTGCTCGGGACCCATGGCCTTGGGCAACTGTCTGCATGGGGTTTGCACATTGTCTGCTAGGGCTTCCTCCCACAGTCTAAGATTATAGGGCTGGAGTGGGATAGTTTTTGCAGGGTCAGTACAGACTTGATGGGCCGAATGGCCTCTTTCTGCATTGAAGAGAGTCTATGATAATGAATTCCTGTGTCTCTTAATTCTTTCCATTTTAATGCACATGGTGCACTGCAGTGACCTTAGACTTTGATGTTCTCACATATGAATTCTGTCTGTGACGATGCGAGTGAGTATGAGGGAGATTAGAGCAGACTTTTTCCAGTTCCAACTCCAATTCCAGCCTCAGAGCACTGACCTCCCCCGAGTGTTAGATTTCTATGAACTCTGCCCTAAGCATAGTTTCTTCCAGCTTAAATATTAAAAACTGGAAACGAAAAGCTGGGATCATGGAGATGTTAGACTGCTGTTAAAAATCGAACCGGTTTCCTTGACACCCTTCAGTGAAATGAATCTGCCCATGCTCACCCTCTCTGGATTTATCTGTGGCTCCAGGAGGTGATTGACCTGCAACCCAGTGGTATCCAGGGCTACTAGGGATGGGTAAGAAATGCCAATTTTGCCAGCGAAGGTAATGTTGCCGACAGAGAATTTAAAAGTAAAACGAGTTTGCTAGTGCCATCACTGACTGCCTGATGCTAATTTGTTGTTAGGAAACAGCATTAATCTCTGAACTTTAAGATTACTGCAGTCAGACAGACATCAGCTGTGGAAGAAGGAGTTGGAAGGAAAGGATTCACTGTTGTGGTGATCCACAGAAAATGAACACAGTTGACCCATTTCCTTGAGAATGAGAAATGGCTTTGCCATGGGATCTTATGTCTGAGGAAGGAGGGATCTCTGTCATGCTTTCTGACAGATGAACTGTAGCTGTGTCTTGTACCAGAGCCCCCTCCAGTCAAATCATTGCAGATAATAGCAGTAATAGTCATCCACTCAGATGTCGTCAGTGCTGGAAAACTTATCAAAGTAGGCCAGACAGATAAAGAAAACTCTTGCAATAAATAGTTGCCAGGGCACTGTTTTTTTTTTAAAAGCAGTATTTCTCGCAGAGCTTTCTGGAACAGTTTGGGCAAATTGCAAATCAGCCCTGCAGAACTTCAGGACTTTGATAACTCAAAATGAGACATGGTGTGGGCAATTTCCCAACTGCGTTTGAAAAGGAATCACATCCTTCGCGATAAGGGTTCTGTCTGTGAATACAACCTCCGCCCCTGACGCTCCAATAACTTCCGCTTTGTTTTAATCTCCCAAACAGGATAACTGCCCTCACCTGCCCAACTCTGGACAAGAGGACTTTGACAGGGATGGAGTGGGTGATGCTTGCGACAAAGATGACGATAACGATGGCAGAAATGACGAGAGGGTGAGTTCCGGAAGCTGCTTTTTGCTTCACCCACCAATAAAGTCTGTCATAACCTATCCACCCGCGTGACTTGAATCCGCACAGGTAATCCTTTGATGGTTTTCCTTATTTTTTTTTGTAGGACAATTGCCCTCTCCTCTATAACCCACAGCAGTTTGATTATGATAAGGACGATGTGGGTGATCGTTGTGACAATTGTCCTTACGACCACAACCCAGCGCAGATCGACACTGACGGGGATGGGGAAGGTGATGCCTGTTCAGTTGACATTGACGGAGACGGTGAGTGTGCTAAGGGATGGGCCAGTTCACCTGCCCACCAGGAGTGACCGTCAGAGGGTTCTCAATTCCACTTTGTAATTGAGCCCTTGGCGGGGGAGGGGGGGGTGGGGGATTGTGGTGAAAATGGGTCCAAGTAATTGAGGGATTATTACCATCCACAATGTCTGCTAGAGAAAGGAAAACGCCAGCCTGTTTGAACTGACCTCCGAAGTTGATCAGGTGAACAGAAAGTACATTTTCCCATATTTGTAGGAGATTAAAGCTGGAGTCAATGCATATCAGTCTCTAGTATTAAGAACCATAAGACATAGGAGCGGAAGTAAGGCCATTCGGCCCATCGAGTCCACTCGCCATTCAATCCTGGCTGATGGGCACTTCAACACCACTTACCCACACTCTCCCCGTAGCCCTTAATTCCTTGTGAGATTAACAATTTATCAATCTCTGCCTTGAAGACATTTAACGTCCCAGCCTCCACTGATCACTGCTGTAGACTGTGCTTGCTTTGTGTAATTTTATGTTATTTTGCCTTTCAATAAAGTGTTCAAAAAGGGAGAATTCAGTAGCTCCTCCTTTACCCAGAGACTAGGGTGATTTGAGCTGAGGAGTAGCTGAGGCAAATTACAGTGATGCATTTAAGGGGAAGTGGGAATACGTGCGTGAGGGAGAGAGGATTGGAAGGAAATACTGTTAGAGGTGCTTGAAGTAGGTTGGCAGACAGCTTGTGTGCAGCATACTCACAGGGTCAGGATGAACTGGGCTGAATGGCCTGTGCCTGTGCTATGTGATTCTGTTGAACGCTGAGCACCGGGAGCATGGGAAGTTTGGTGTGGGATCTGCTGTGAGAGGGGATCACATAGAATCATAGAGTTTTCACAGTAAGAGCCAATTGGCTCATTGTGTCTGTAACAGCTCCTGAAAGAGCAGCCCCAGCTCCTCCCATTCTCCAGCCCTGTCTCCGTAACCCTCATCACCTTTCAAATGTATAGCCAGCTCTCTTTTGAAACCTCAACCTCCACCACTCTCCTGTGCAACGTGGTCAAATCCTAACAATTCTCTGAGTAAAGAAGTTACTCCCCATCTCACTCCAGCTCTATTGCTGACAGTTTTGAAATTATGACCCTTAGTTACTGACATACCAACTAGTGAGAACATAACATCCTTCTTTACCCTGTCAAAATAGTTCATAATTTTGAATACATCAATACAATGGGGTAGCACTGTGGCTCAGTCGGTAGCACTGTTGCCTCACAACACCAAGGTCCCAGCCTTGGGCGACTGTCAGTGTGGAGTTTGCACATTCTCCCTGTCAGTGCTCTGATTTCCTCCCACAGTCCAAAGATGTGCAGGTCAGGTGGATTGGCCATGCTAAATTGCCCATAGTGTTAGGTGCATTAGTCAGAGGGAAATGGGACTGGGAGGGTTACTCTTCAGCAGGTCGGTGTGGACTTGTTGGGCCGAAGGGCCTGTTTTCACACTGTAGGGAATCTAATCTAAAAAAAATCACCGCTGAATCTAACCCAGTTAGAACTTTCTTGGTTTCTTAGGAAATAATGTTATACCGCTACAAATCATTGGTCAGACATCACTTGAAGTAGTGTGTTCGCTTCAGGGCACCTGTTTATGAAAGATCTAAAAGTCCAGGAGAGAATTCAAAGGAGATTTACAGGAATGACTCCAGGAATGAGGGATTTTAGACCGAAGGGAAGATTTGAGAAATTGGGCTTTCTCTCCCTGGAGCATCAAGTTACATTAAAACCTGAGGCTGATTTAATCATTACGTTGACGTGTTCCATCATTGCTATCTTATAATTAATTTGTTCCAATATCAACAGATATCCTGAATGAGAATGACAACTGCCCTTCTGTTTACAACACTGATCAGAGGGACACTGATCAGGATGGGGTTGGAGACATGTGTGATAATTGTCCGCTTATGCATAACCCCGACCAGGTAAGAAGTAACAGATGCCGCTGTTGTGCCTAGCTTAGCAGGGAGAAAGTGAGGACTGCAGATGCTGGAGATCAGAGCTGAAAATGTGTTGCTGGAAAAGCGCAGCAGGTCAGGCAGCATCCAGGGAACAGGAGAATCGACGTTTCGGGCCTCATTCCTGAAGAAGGGCTTATGCCCGAAACGTCGATTCTCCTGTTCCCTGGATCCTGCCTGACCTGCTGCGCTTTTCCAGCAACACATTTTCAGCTCTAGCTTAGCAGGGGGCTGTCCATTGGTAGGAGGGTGTCTATTGACATGGGGATGGTGATGGCAGGAGGGTGTCCATTGGCAGTGGGAAGTCCGTTGGCAGTGGGGTGTCCATTGGCAGTGGGGTGTCCATTGGCAGTGGGATGTCTGTTGGTAGGAGGGTGTCCATTGGCAGTGGGGTGTCCATTGTCAGTGAGGTGTCCACTAGCAGTGGGATGTCCATTGGCAGTGGGATGTCCATTGGCAGTGGGGTATCTGTTGGCAGTGGGGTGTTCATTGGCAGGAGGGTCTCCATGGCAGTGGGATGTGTGTTGGCAGGAGGGTGTCCATGGCAGTGGGGTGTCCATTGGCAGTGGGGTGTCCATTGTTAGGAAGTGTCCATTGTCAGGGGGATGTATGTTAGCAGTGGGGTGTCCATTGGCAGTGGGGTGTCCATTGGCAGGGGTGTGTCCATTGACAGTGGGGTGTCCATTGGCACTGGGGTGTCCACTAGCAGTGGGATGTCCCTTGGCAGTGGGGTATCCATTGGCAGTGGGGTGTCCGTTGGCAGGAGGGTCTCCATGGCAGTGGGATGCCCATTGTCAGGAGGTGTCCATTGTCAGGGGGGTGTACCTTGGCAGTGGGGTGTCCATTGGCAAGGGCGTGTCCATTGGCAGGGGCATGTCCGTTGGCAGAGGGATGTCCATTGGCAGTGGGGTGTCCGTTGGCAGGAGGGTCTCCATGGCAGTGGGATGCCCATTGTCAGGAGGTGTCCATTGTCAGGGGGGTGTACCTTGGCAGTGGGGTGTCCATTGGCAAGGGCGTGTCCATTGGCAGGGGCATGTCCGTTGGCAGAGGGATGTCCATTGGCAGTGGGGTGTCCGTTGGCAGGAGGGTCTCCATGGCAGTGGGATGCCCATTGTCAGGAGGTGTCCATTGTCAGGGGGGTGTACCTTGGCAGTGGGGTGTCCATTGGCAAGGGCGTGTCCATTGGCAGGGGCATGTCCGTTGGCAGAGGGATGTCCATTGGCAGTGGGGTGTCCGTTGGCAGGAGGGTCTCCATGGCAGTGGGATGTCCAT
>NC_057718.1:11526913-11541898 GCF_004010195.1 Chiloscyllium plagiosum | reverse complement strand
ATTGGCAGTGGGATGTCCATTGGCAGTAGGGTGTCCATTGGCAGGGGAAGTGTCCATTGGCAGTGGGATGTCCATTGTCAGGAGGGTGTACGTTGGCACTGGGGTGTCCATTAGCAGTGGGATGTCCATTGGCAGGGGTTGTCCATTGGCAGGGGGGTGTCCGTTGGCAGTGGGATGTCCGTTGGCAGTGGGATGTCCGTTGGCAGTGGGATGTCCATTGGCAGTGGGATGTCTATTGGCAGTGGGATGTCCATTGGCAGTGGGATGTCCGTTGGCAGGAGGGTGTCCATTGGCAGTGGGATGTTCGCTGGCAGGAGGGTGTCCATTGGCAGTGGGATGTCCATTGGCAGTAGGGTGTCCATTGGCAGGGGAAGTGTCTATTGGCAGTGGGATGTCTATTGGCAGTGGGATGTCTATTGGCAGTGGGATATCCATTGGCAGTGGGATGTCCGTTGACAGGGGGGTGTCTGTTGGCAGGAGGGTGTCTGTTGGCAGGAGGGTGTCCATTGGCAGTGGGATGTTCGCTGGCAGGAGGGTGTCCATTGGCAGTGGGATGTCCATTGGCAGTAGGGTGTCCATTGGCAGGGGAAGTGTCCATTGGCAGTGGGATGTCCATTGTCAGGAGGGTGTACGTTGGCACTGGGATGTCCATTGTCAGGAGGGTGTACGTTGGCACTGGGGTGTCCATTAGCAGTGGGATGTCCATTGGCAGGGGTTGTCCATTGACAGGGGGGTGTCCGTTGGCAGTGGGATGTCCATTGTCAGTGGGATGTCCATTGGCAGTGGGATGTCTATTGGCAGTGGGATATCCGTTGGCAGTGGGATGTCCGTTGGCAATGGGGTGTTCATTGGCAGGGGGATGTCCGTTGGTAGTGGGGTGTCCATTGGCAGTGAGATGTCCATTGGCAGGAGGGTATCCATTAGCAGGGGGATGTCCGTTGGTAGTGGGGTGTCCATCGGCAGTGGGATGTCCATTGGTAGTGGGGTGTCCATTGGCAGTGGGATGTCCATTGGCAGTGGGGTGTCCATTGGCAGGAGGGTGTCCATTGGCAGGGGGATGTCCCTTGGCAGTGGGATGTCTATTGGCAGGAGGGTATCCATTGGCAGTGGGATGTCCATTGGCAGGGGGGTGTCCATTGGCAGGGGGGTGTCCATTGGCAGGGGGATGTCCCTTGGCAGTGGGATGTCCATTGGCAGGGGGATGTCCCTTGGCAGTGGGGTGTCCATTGGCGGGCGATGTCCCTTGGCAGTGCGGTGTCCATTGGCAGGGAGATGTTCATTGGCAGTGGGGTGTCTGTTGGTAGGGAGGTGGTGATGGCAGGAGAGCGTCCATTGGCAGGGTGTTGTCTGTTGGCAGTGGGGTGTCCATTGGCAGTCTGATGGTTGTGGGCAGTGTAATGGGTATCAGCTATGACTTGGCTGAAATCAAGTTAAGTTCTCTTCAGTGCTTAACAGGGTTGACCTGTAATTCTGAGTTGTGCCCACTCTGCTTTCCCTCAACATGTCATGAGGCTTGGTCCTTGCTGTCTGTGGGATTTTGCTGCTGCTTTTTGGACATTACACAGGTGATGGTACCCTGAGAAAGCACTTGATTGGCTGGGTTGTGCTCTGTTGGGTACTTAGTTAGTCATTCATGGCATGTGAATTCCGCTGGTTAGGCAACCATTTATTACCTGTCTCAGAGGGCTGTTAAGTGGCAACTACATCGGTGTGGGTCTGGAGTCACATGTAGGCCAGACCAGCTAAGAATGGAAGATTTCCTTCCCTAAAGGAGGAACCAGATGGATTTTTACGACAGTAAAATTGACAGGAGCCTGTCATTTTAAAAAGAGTTTAATTCAGATTTCACTATCGACCATGCTGGGAGTTCTGCTCATGTCACCAGAGCTCTACCCACAGGTCTGGATTACTTGTCCAGTGACATTACCACAATGCCACCACTGAACATGTAGCGCTTGACTCCAGTCTTCTATTTCAAGATGGGCTCACAGTGTATGTTTGGGGGTGGGGTGTGCTGCTGGGGGGTATGAACAATGCTCCCATCTCGAAGACAGTGAATCCACTTTACTGCTATCCCAGTGTCCTTCGCTCCCTCCGATTCCTTCCTCGCTTGCATTCAGCTGACAGCACACTGCTGTCTAAGTCAGAAAGTCACGGGGTTTGTATTCTCCTGCCCCGGGGCCAGGCTGTCTCCATAGGCTGAGTCTCCTGTGCTGATCTGAGGGGCTGCTGCAAGAACAGGGATGCTGTCATGATGGACGAGTTGTTAAGCTGACCCACCTTCTCAGGCAGAAGTAAAAGATCTGACGGGAGAAGAGCAGGGGAGCTCTGGCCCATATACATTCCTCAACCAATATCCCTAAAACCAGTTCTGAAGAAGGGTCACCGGACCCAAAAGGTTAGCTCTGCTTTCTCTCTATGCAGATGCTGCCAGACCTGCTGAGTTTCTCCAGCAATTTCTGTGTTTGTCGCTAAATCTTTTTATGGAATTTGCTGTGAAACATTTGACACGTTGCAACAGCGGCCGCACCTCAGCAATGTGCCCCGGGACAACTCTGAAGTTGTCAAGGGCACTATACAAATGCAAGTCTTTCTTGTTTGCGTCATAAAGATCTTCCATGTGCTGTTGCCCTGCAGGAAGACTCTGATTCTGACCTGGTGGGTGACCAGTGTGATGACAATCAGGATATCGATGAAGATGGGCACCAGAACAACCTGGACAACTGCCCATACGTCGCCAATTCCAACCAGGCCGACCACGACAAGGATGGTCAAGGAGATGCCTGTGACCCTGACGATGACAATGATGGCATCCCTGATGGGAGGGACAACTGCCGCCTTGTCCCCAACCCTGACCAACTCGATGCTGATGGTGAGCGTTCCTCTTTATCGATCCACTAATGGACCCAGTGATGGTCTCAGGAATGGTGGTGGCGGAAGACAGTCAATGGGCTGATGCTGTAGAAACAGGGAAGCTAGGAGCAGGAGTAGGCAATTTGGCCCTGTAGGTCTGCTCTGCCAATCAGTATGGTCATGGCTGATCTTCTATCTCAACGCCATATTCCCGCTTTCTCCCCATATCCTTTAATGTCTTTAATATGTAAAAATTAAACAATTCCTTTTTTGAACATGCACAGTGAGTCACCCTCCACAGCCACTTGTGGCACCAAATTCCACAGGCTGATTACATGCTGAGTGAAGAGATGTTTCCTCAGCTCATATCTAAGTGGTGTACTCTGCAATTTCAGACTATGTTCCCTGGTCCTAGACTTCCCAAAGTCCTGTATAACTGTAGTGAGACCTCCCGACTTTCTGAACTCAAATCCTCTTGCAATAAAGGCCAATATACCACTTGTTTGCTGTACCTACCTACCCACTTGCAATGACTGGCATACAAGAACACCCAGACCCTTTCATACATCGACACTTGATGTATATCACCATTTCAATAATATTCCCGCCTACTCCTACCTACTCCAGGTCAGTCTATCACTGACCTGGCCCTTTTATCCACTGGCATATTACCCACTATGTGCCCTGGGCCCCCTACCCACTTTGTCCCCTAACATCACCCTTACCTTACTTACTTAATCTTTCACAGAGGCTGTCAAGTTGGCAGTTTATGGTGCTAGATATTTAGAGTCATAGAGATGTACAGCACTGAAACAGACCCTTCGGTCCAAACTGTCCATGCCGACAAGATATCCCAACCTAATCTAGTCCCACCTGCCAGCACCTGGCCCATATCCCTCCAAACCCTTCCTATTCATATACCCATCAAGATGCCTTTTAAGAGGCATTTGGATGGGTATATGAATAGGAAGGGTTTGGAGGGATATGGGCCGGGTGCTGGCAGGTGGGACTAGATTGGGTTGGGATATCTCATCGGCATGGACGGGTTGGACCGAAGGGTCTGTTTCCATGCTGTACATCTCTATGACTCTATGACTCTAAATGTTGCAATTGTACCAGCCTCCACCACTTCCTCTGGCAGCTCATTCCATACACATACCACCCTCTGTGTGAAAAAGTTGCCCCTTACATCCCTTTTAAATCTTTCCCTTTCACCTTTAACCTATGCCCTCTAGTTTTGGACTCCCTCAACCCAGCGAAAAGACCTTGGCTATTTACCCTACAATGCCCTTCATGACTTTATAAACCTCTATAAGGTCACCCCTCAGCCTCCGACGCTCCAGGGTAAACAACCCCAGCCTATCCAGCCTCTCCCTATAGCTCAAACTCTCCAACCCTGGCAACATCCTTGTAAATCTTTTCTGAGCCCTTTCAAGTTTCACAACATCCTTCCTATAGCAGAGAGATTAGAATTACACGCAATATTTCAAAGATGGTCTTACCAGTGTCCTATACAGCTGCAAAATGACCTCCCAACTCCTGTACTCAACACTCTGACCAATAAAGGAAAGCATGCCAAACACCACCTTCACTATCCTATCTATCTGCGACTCCACTTTCAAGGAGCTATGAACCTGCACTCCAAGGTCTTTTTGTTCATCAACACTCCCCAGGACCCTACCATCGAGTGTATAAGTCCTGCCCTGATTTGTCTTTCCAAAATGCAGCAACTTGCATTTATCTAAATTAAACTCCATCTGCCACTCCCTTGGCGCATTGGCCCATCTGATCAAGATCCTGTTGTACTCTGAGGTAACCTTCTTCACTGTCCACTACACCTTCAATTTTGGTGTCATCTGCAAACTGACTAACCATACATCTATATTCACACCCAAATCACTTATCTCAGTGAGTTCAGTAACAGAAGGTGGTGACTGAGTGCTGTGATGTGACACAATGGTCCATGGTTTACCCTCCCCTGACTGATCTGCACAGTGAGCGATCTGTCAGATTTAGAGTCGAGCTCCACCTCTCTGAAGGAGCCCTGACCTGAATCTCCTGTCAGAAACTCAGAGTGCCTTCTGAATGTAATGTGTCAGGAGCACCGTCGTCACTCCTTGGAAAATCTGGCCCAGTTTTTTCAGCTAACCACTGGCTCCTTTGCTGATTCCCCAAAATCTGTCCCCTGGGCTGAGTGTCCTGTAGTGAAAACAGTACCTCTGCCTCTTCTCGAACACAGTGCTCTGGAGGGGGAGCTACAGGAGTTAACCGCTTTTGAATGTTCCTGGCAGGTGATGGCAGAGGAGACGCGTGTAAGGATGACTTCGACAACGACAACATCCCAGACATTTTTGACGTGTGTCCTGAGAACAATGCCATTAGCCAGACCGACCTGAGGAAGTTCCAGATGGTTCACCTTGACCCGAAGGGGACAACACAGATCGATCCGAACTGGGTGGTGCGTAACCAGGGCAAGGAGCTGCTGCAGACAGCCAACTCTGATCCTGGCCTAGCCGTTGGTAAGCAGCACTGAGGAGCCAGTCTGAGGTGCCCACCCTGTCATGGTGGTGAGGCCTGAGGCCTGTCTCATTCACTTTGTATGTGCCAAGGTGACTGGGGAGCACATGGTGGGTGGAATTCTGTGTAGTATCAGTCACACAAGGCACATGAAGGCTGTGGAGTGCAAACACTTTTTAACGATGCTTCTGATGAGGCAGTTGATGGAGCTGAGCACTAATTGCCAAGTTTGTATTAGCAATGAGCGCCAAAGGAAAGGCCTACTGAGCATTTTCTGAGGCATCATCTGTCTTTATCCTGACCCCTCCCTCCCTCCCACCTTCACCCTTACCAGACTCTCCCCTTTATGCAGGAAGCACCATTGTAACGTTTTTAATGACCTGGGGCTGTGTTCCATTTACTAACACCACCTTCGCACTGTATTGACCACCAGTCGCGCCCACCCTCCCTCCACTTCCTGCTGTTGAGTAGTAAGCATGCTATCGGAAGCTCTAACGCCCAGACACCTAAACTCAGTGATTCACCTGGGTACTGTCCTTTGCTGTAAACACATTACACTGAACTACACTTGTGTTGTGAGATGTGATTGATAGTTTCTGATCAATTATCTTCCCACTACAGCCCAGCCTGAGGGTTTGTGTGGGTGTGTTTTCATGTGGGTGTGTGGTGTGTGTGGTGTTTATAGTTGTGTGTGTGGTGTGTGTTTTTGAGTCAGTGTGTGTGTGATTTTGTCTGTGTTTGTGTATGTGGTGTAGTCTGTGTGTGTTTGTCTGTCTGTGTCTGTGTGTGTGTGTTTGTGTGTGTTTGTCTGTGGTGTGTGTGTTTGTTTGTGGTATGTGTATGTGTGTGTTTTTGTCTGTGGTTTGGGTGTGTGTATGTGTTTGTGGTGTGTGTTTTTGTCTGTGGTGTGTGTGTGTGCGTATATGTGTGTGTTTGTCTGTGGTGTGGGTGTGTGTGTGTGTTTGTTTGTGGTGTGTGTTTTTGTCTATGGTGTGTGTGTGTGTATAAAGTCTCTAACATAGGTAGGGCAGTCACTGACATAATGCCAAGTAGAAATTCCCCACCCCACCCCACAACCTAAATTTTGCCCCACGCTGTGGAGTACCAATACTGAGATGTTGCAGTTCAGGAGGTAACAAGGAATGGGTAATAAACACTGACCATAGTGTGAGAGTGAGTGAGCAGAGTGTTGAGCTGTCGTGAGATGATCGTGTAGCCTCCTGGATTGTGAATGCACTGAGGGGAAACCTGTCTCTTGCTAATCCACAGGTTTCGATGAGTTCAACGCTATCGACTTCAGTGGCACCTTCTACGTCAACACGGACCGTGATGATGACTACGCTGGGTTTGTGTTCGGTTACCAGTCCAGCAGCCGCTTCTACGTGGTGATGTGGAAGCAGGTCACCCAGACCTACTGGGAAGAGAAGCCGTCCCGAGCTCACGGTTATGCTGGAGTCTCCCTGAAGGTGGTGAACTCCACCACTGGCCGTGGAGAGCACCTGCGGAATGCCCTGTGGCATACCGGCAACACCCCTGGACAGGTAAGACCCACCGAGTGACATTGGATGACCCGGGCCTCCCTTTGCACTCCAGTTCTGTCTCAGAAGGCAGTTACTATGCATCGAATATACAGAAAGAGGTCAGTAGGCCCCTTGGGTCTAGCTCTGGGGCTGTCCCTACACCATATGGACTGCAACAAAAACGGGACTCACTATCGCTGTCTGCAGGGCACACAGGAATGCACAATAAATACTGGCCTGGTGATGCCAACATCCTGTGAAAGAGTAAACACAAAAACAGGTCCCCATTGGTCCTTATACGCTGCTGCATTTTCACCTGGCTGCATTTAATCCAGTCTACATATCCATTCCATTCCATTTCATTCCTTCACTAACTTAGACACCATTGGCCCCACTGTCTCTCCCTGGTGGTTGTGGGTTCCACCTTTTAATTACAATCTGCGACAATATTTCTCCTGAATTCCTCCTTCGATTTATTATTTTTTGAGGGTCTTGGTTTCAAATTTCTCCGCACGTCAAATGAAAATATCTAACATTTTACCCCAAGCAACCCACCGACAGGTCACCCTGTAGCCTTCCCTTTGGTGACCACCAGCTCTGGGAAATGTGGGAGCAGGGTTTGCATCGTCCACCTATTTGTTTTGGTCTTTGTCCATAAATCCAACTCTCAGGGAATGTGAATGGCAGCCAGGGTCAGTGAAGGAATACAAAGGAGAGGAAGCAACGTTACACTTTGTATAAACTCCTGTTTAGAGCCTACAGTACTTCATTCGTGTGTGTGTGTCTGTGTGTCTGTCTGTGTGTCTGCCGGTATGAGTGTCTGTCAGTGTGTGTTTGTGCATCTGTGTGTCTGTGTTTGTGTGTGTGTGTGTGTGTGTGTTTCTGTCAGTATTTGTGTGTCTGTTTGTGTTGGTGTGTGTGTGTTTCTATCGGTGTGTGTCTGTCAGTATGTGATGTGTGCGTGTCTAAGTGTGTGTGTGTATGTGTATCTGTGTTTGTGTCTGTCAGTATGTGTGTGTCAGTCTGTTGATATGTGTCTGTGTCTGTCTGTCTGTCAGTATGCATCTGTGTGTCTGTTTATGCCTGTGTGTGTGTCGGTATGTGTGTGTGCATGTGTATCTGTGTTTGTGTCTGTCTGTCAGCATGTATCTGTGTTGGTGTGTGTGTGTTTGTGCACACACTTGGGGGTGAAGTCCAGTGCACATTTGTACAATCATGGACTAGGAACCTTGACTCATTTGTTGTTTAAGTCAGAAGGAGGTCATTTGCCCATCATGTCTGTGCTGGCTGTCCACAGGAGATAGTCCATTTCCCCTTCCTGTTCCCGCCTCCCTGCCATTTTAATATTTTGGTTTCTGGTCCCGTTCCCTTTATCAAAGACATGTTTCTCTCTCGATCGCTGTAAGAGTGGTTTCCCACACCCGAACCACTCACTCTGTGATCAGGTTCGTCCTCCGACCACTGTTGCTCCTTTTTCCTATCACCTTCAGTATCCTCTGGTTCTTAATCCTTCCTCCAGGGGGAGTAGTTTCTCTCTGCTTTGTGCTGATCCTTCATGATTCAGAAGTTCTCTCGATGTTCTCCAAGAACAACCCCTATCCACAGAACTGAAACCCCTTGCCTCAAGTTCTTTCTGTAAACTTTTTTACATGCCCCAATGCTGTCTGTCTTTTTAATTACCACCACACCTGCACTATCACCTCATTGCTTTGTTCACAGATACCTCAGAGTCCTTTTGTTTCTGAAACCTTGTCTTTCTGCATGATACCTACCAAACTGAATCATCTTACACATCTCTGCGTTGAATGATACCAGCTATGTATCCACCACCCCATCCACATGTTCTCAAGAGTTTGTCACTGCCGTCCACAAACTTCACACTCTGCCCAAGTTCTGAATCATTTACAAGGTTTGACATTGTACCCCGTCCACCCAAGTCTGGATTGGTCAGTTTTTGTTTAAGACAGGCAGTGGTCCCAGTATCCTCTCCTTTGAACTCCATTGTGTAGTCAGTCTGAGAAACCACCTTTCACTGTGACTCTCCGCATCCTGTCACTTGTATCTGTGCTGCCTCAGGCCCTTCCATGTCACCAGCTGAAAGCAGAAGGAAGGACATGGTCTCCTGAGCATCTGAATGGGGGGGGGGCAACGCCATCAAAGGGCGGGTCAGTTATAGAGACTTGGAGGAGAGGTGGGTCTGAGCTCAATGGCTAAAAGCAGCAACCAAAGTCTGGCTTTCTCGACATGAGAGAGACCAAGGGTCAGTGGTTCCTCTCGGTTCATGTACATTTCAGGAGCAGATGTAGCTTTCCTCAGGCTAATTTCCATGGACTGGTGCTCTTTATTTGATTGAAGAGATACTGCCCAGACGATAGATGCACCTTGAAGCCTCTTACATTAACCCTGATTACTGAGGGCTTTAGCTGATATTGCCTGGTGAGTGTCTCCCAGCCTGTGTGCCACCATCACCAGCAGATTATGTCTTCACCCAATCCAAGGCTGGAGGGGTTTTGGGGGCAGTGAGTGGAGTGGGTCCAGCCTGTCTGAGTGTGAAACCTGCCCCAATCCCTCATCACTCCCCCGGACCCCTGATTGGTGCTGGCTTAACTTGGTTCCTCCATGGTCTGGTAGTGCCTCAAACTTCGCATTCTTAACCTTGCTTTTGACTTTGCCTCTGGCCTCCCCTCTCCCTAACTCTGTCACCTCTTCCAGTTGTACAAACCTTTGAGCTCACTGCAGCCTAGATCTGCCCAGCTTAGCTCCCCTGATTTTAATCATCTCGGTTAGCTTTGTCTGCCAAAGGTCCAAGCTCTGGAATCCCTTCCCTAACATCCCTCTCTTTTTCTCACACTCTCTGTATCACTCATGCTATTGCTCATGTGGCTTTGATTTGGTGCGTGCATGCTTATCTATCTCTCACGTGCTCTCTCTCACACTCACGCTGTCTCTATTCACTCTCTCTACCTCTTGTTTGCTCTTTCTATTGCTCTCTCACTCTCTCTTTCTATTGCTCTCTCACTCCCTCTGTCGCTCACTCATTCTGCCTCACTCCTTAGGAAGTTTCTATGTTAAAGGTGCTCCATAGATATAAGTACAACTGAGTAATGTAATTTTTTTTCCCTTTCTTTTTCCCTTTATATCTGTATTTTGTGTCTAAGATTTGTAGCTAGGTACTTTGTACCTAAGGTAGTGCCACGTGGGTGACATTGTAAACCTTTCACTGTACTCCTGTATTTCCGTACTTGAGTAAATGTGACAATAGAGGATAATCTAAATCTAATTCTATTCTATTTGTTATTTCAGCACTTGTAGATACACTCAAAAGGTGACTCTATTTAAAAAATAAACTTATCATAAAGGAAAACAGCCTTTCACTGTCAGGGTTTCAATGGAGAAAGTTAATGATAGAAAGTTCATCCAATGGCAGGGAGGGGTTTACTGGTGTACAGAGCTAGTTGGTGTAACTATTTGAATAAACACATGGCCAGTCACTGAATAGACTTAACCTGTATTATAATGCAAAGCCAGTCTGACTGCAAGGATAGAGGTCCACTGTTACAATTTATTTCAAGACTGTGTCAGAAACCAGCAAGGCAGTCTGTGCCGTACAATGGGATCTGTAACCTTTTGGTTTCATTTGAGAATTGGACATGGCCATCACTGGCTAGGTCAGCATTTATTGCCCATTGGGCAGTGAAGGGTCATATATCAGTCAGACTGGATAAGGATGGCAGATTTCCTTCTCTTAAGGGCACTAGTGAACCAGGTGGGATTTTATAACAATTGCTATTAGATTAACTCTTAATTCCAAATTTTTATTAAATTCCTACATTGTGATGGGATTTGAACTCATGTCCCCAGAATATTAGTCTGTGTCTTTAGCTATTCCAGTGACATTACCACCATTACCTGGTACATGAATCACACAACGTTAGTTTGCAGGAACAGCTACTGCTTAGGAAGGCAGATGGGATGTGGCATTTATTGCAAGGGGAATAGAATATAAAAGTTGTGGAAATGTTACTGTAGTAATATAGGACACCTGGATTACCTTGGAGAATTTTGGTCTTAATTAAAGGTGTCACGGTTCAAAGAAGGCTCACAGAACTGATTCTTGGGATGAAAGGGTTGTCTTATGAGGAGAGGTTGAACTGGTCAGGTCTGTAGCCACAGGAGTAAAGACCATGAGGGGTCACTTTATTGACGTATATAAGATCGTGAGGGGATTTTTTGACAGGGTTTGCGCTAAAGAGATGTGAAAGGGACTAAAATTACATATTAGAGGTCTTCCACTTAACAGATGAGGAGGAACTTGTTCTCTCAGCGGGTCGTATACCTTTGGAATTTTGTTTGGCAGAGCACGGTGGAGGATAGTCACTAAATCTATTCAAGGCTGAGTTAGATTTCTGATCAGCCGAGGCTGTCAAGGTTTATGGGGGCAGGCAGGGAGGTGAAAGTTGAGGCCACCATCAGATCAGCCGAAGTCTAAGGACGCTGAAGGGTCAGAATGGCCTACCCTAGCTCCCAGAATGGCCTATCCTAGCTCCCAGTTCTTCTGTTCATTTTGAGTTGCCATGGGAGACGACCAGATGGTGTGGGACTGAGGCCAGACTGGCTAAGAAGGGGCCAAATCCATCAACAAATTGGACTTTTATGACAAGGCAGCAGATGTCTCGGTCATTCATCTGGTGCCAACCCACAAATTGCGACATGTACTAAATTTAGCGCTAGACATTGGCATCGAGGTGAGATTTGAAGCCATGACATCTGGGTTCATATAATCATTGGGCTCCCAGAACCTTCGCTTCAGCACAAACTCTGAGCTGAATTAGATTCCATTGGAGTCATGTCCCCCCTCCCTCACCCCATATCGGCAAGAGTTCCTACCAGCTTCCCTAGAAAGCTTATGACAGTGATTCAGTGTCATCTGTGGGTAGGGGAGGATTGGCTGCAATCTGTCTTTGTTGGGATGTTTTTAAAGGGATACAGAGCCAAGGCAGGCAACTAGAATAAAGGTGCATTAGAGCCATGATCTGCAGACTGGCTAATAAATGGTTAACATCGAAGAAACCCAACTTGAATCTTTGGAAAAGAACGCTGAGGTGATAGACTGTGTTATCTGCATTCTTTCCATGGAACCATCGATAAGCTAAAGGCTTATTCAAAATGTGGGAAGTACAGGAGGGCGTTCCATATATCCACCGCAGCCCATAGGGGAGAAAAGGGCAAATTAGTGCATAACATCGAAGACAGTTAGGGCACACCATTGGAGCAGACAATAGAATCATTTACTGAAATATCAACAAATAGTGGGGGAAAGGGAACCAAAGAAACCAGGAACAAGTGGAGGCCATTCAGTCCTTCAAGCCAATATGACCATGGCAGACTGTCCAATTCAGCCCACTTTCTCTCCATAACCTTTGATCTATGGTGATTGGAACCAGCTGGATCTTGTTGATTATGAGATCCTTGATTGGGGTTGTTAACCTGGGCCAATCAGGAAAGCTCTGGATGACCCAATGTAGCCAGGAGATAAGCATCATGGGAGAGAAGCATCACGGGAAGTAACATCATAGGAGTAACCAACTTAACTGTAACTGAAACCAGAGTTGGTGTCGGAGATACAGATGTTCAAGCAGAAGTTTGAGTAAATTTTGGAATGCAGTTTAGAGCTATAATACCCATTATGAAATAACACAACAAACACATAGCATACAGGATTGGAACTGCACAGCAGTTGAATATGTTTTCATGAAAATCAAGATGTTAGTTTGGTATAATACAATTAGACTACTGTAAAGAGTCATTTGCTTGAAATCAGTTTTTTTAAGACAGAAGGTAAAAGCAACTGAAGTCTTAGAACTATAGAAATGTAATTTTAAACTATCAATAGGCTTGAAGAGGAGGGGGACAAAAGAATATAACATCTCCTGAGAGCAGGGAGCTGGCTCTGAGCTAGCTGGCCACAACCAGTAACTGCACAAGTGAAAAAGGGTGACTTGGTGACAGGATTCTGGCCTTTGTGCAATTACTTCAATCCCTTAAGCTCCAAGAGCTATACCTAACTCCTTCTTGAAAACATTCAGTGTTTTGGCCTCAGTCGCCTCTCCACAGGCTCACCGCTCGCTGGGTGCAGCAGTTTCTCTTCGTTTCAGTCTCAAATGGCTGACCCCATTCCTTTAGACTGTGAGCCTCGGTTCTGAAATCCCCAGACAGGAAAGCAGTGGATGAGGATCGAATGCACTGGCTGCACTGAATTATGGGAGTGTGTAAGGATGGACCAAAGTGGAGATCCTTTGACAAGATCCTCAGTCTTTTGGGAAGCTTGAACCAACAGAAAAAACTTTGTGAATCAAAGGAAGAAAGGAAATCAGAGCAAGAGCAGGCCATTCATCCCATCGAGCTTGTGTAACTATTCAAACAGGATCATGGCTGATTCTCGGCACTCATGTTATTTGTTCCCTGATGTAACTGGCATCCAGAAATCTATGGAGTTCTGCCTTTAGCATGCGAATCTCTTTGTGTTTCAGGTTCGAACATTATGGCATGATCCCAAGAACATCGGCTGGAAGGATTATACTGCCTACAGGTGGCATTTGATTCACCGACCCAAAACAGGCTTCATCAGGTACGTCACTCAATGTCCCCACTCAGCTACAGGTGTCCAAACAGACTGGGGTTCAGCTGCGTAGATCTGTAACATGGCACACAGACAGGCACAGAAAATAATCAAGTCAGCTCATGGAATGCTGCCCTTTATATCGAGAGGATTGGAGAGTAAGGATACAAAGCTTGCGCTGGAGTTATACAAAACCCTGGTTAGACCCCACATAGTGTACAGTGAGCAGATCTGAACACCACACCTTAGGAACGATGTACTGGCCTGGGAGGGAGCACAGTGCACGTTTACGTGAATGATACCTGGACTTCAGGGATTTAGTTATAAGGAGTGATTGTAAAAGTTAGGTCTGTTTTGCCTAGAATTTAGAAGGTTAAGGGGTGATCTGTTTGAATTCTTCAAGGTATAGGGGACTCCAAAATTGTGGAGCATAGATTTAACGTGAGAGGGGAATGGAATTGAGGGGTAACTTTTTCACGCAGAGGGTGGAACGTGTATGGAATGAGCTGCCAGAGGAAGTGGTGGAGGCTGGTACAATTAGAATATTTAAAAGGCATCTGGATGGGCATATGAATAGGAAGGGTGTAGAGGGATATGGGCCAAGTGCTGGCAAGTGGGACTAGTTTAGGTTGAGATATCTAGTCGGCATGGACGGGTTGGACCGAAGGGTCTATTTCCGTGCTGTCTAAGTCTGACTGTATGATTCTGTGTAAACAGGAGAAGACAGGGCAGATAAAGATAAACTATTTCCACTGGTTGGGAATTCTAGAACTAGAGACATAGTCTGAGATTTAGGGCCAGACCATTCAGGAGAGATGTTAGGAAGCACTTACACACACACAGGGTGGGAGAGGTTTGGAACTCTCTTCCACAAACAGCAGTGAGAAGGATAATTTTTTGTAAAAGAAAAGATATGAAGGGAGACGGGTCAAAGGCAGGTCTATGGAGTTAGGCCACAGATCAGCCATGATCTCATTGAATGGTAGGACAGGCGTGAGGGGCTGAATGGCCTATATTCCTAAATTTCTCTAATGCATGGCAAATCCTACATTCACCTAGAAAACCTCCTCCTGGATAAATAGCACAGAGGCTGTCTCGAGGTGGAAATTCCATTGCCCTGGGATGGGAGAGGTTTTGCCTGGTCTGTCCTATCATTTTGGTTTGATCAGTTGTGCCAGGCAGCAACACAGAGGATGCAGAGGTTTTATCAATATGTAAATTATTAATTCATGGCCTTAATGGGAGACTAATCAGCAAGGTTAGATCTCATGGAATACAGGGAGAACTAGCCATTTGGATACAGAACTGGCTCAAAGGTAGAAGCCAAAGGGTGGTGGTGGAGGGTTGTTTTTCAGACTGGAGGCCTGTGACCAGTGGAGTGCCACAAGGATCGATGCTGGGCCCTCTACTTTTTGTCATTTACATAAATAATTTGGATGCGAGCATAAGAGGTACAGTTAGTAAGTTTGCAGATGA
>NC_057718.1:11526445-11526653 GCF_004010195.1 Chiloscyllium plagiosum | reverse complement strand
GGGGCTGTTTTCCCTGGAGCTTCAGAGGCTGAGGGGTGACCTTATAGAGGTTTACAAAATTATGAGGAGCATGGATAGGATAAATAGACAAAGTCTTTTTCCTGGGGTTGGGGAGTCCAGAATAGAGGGTGTAGGTTTAGGGTGAGAGGGGAAAGATATAAAAGAGACTTAAGGGGCAACGTTTTCACGCAGAGGGTGGTACGTGTAT
>NC_057718.1:11480782-11526412 GCF_004010195.1 Chiloscyllium plagiosum | reverse complement strand
GGGTTTGGAGGGATATGGGCGGGGTGCTGGCAGGTGGGACTAGATTGGGTTGGGATATCTGATCAGCATGGACAGGTTGGACCGAAGGGTCTGTTTCCGTGCTGTACATCTCTGTGACTCTATAATTGCTCTGGAGAAAGTGGTGATGAGCTGCTGTCTTAGTGTTGCAATCTGTTGGGTGTAGGGACACCAAGCTATTAGGGAGAGAGCTCTGCGATTTTGACCCAGTGGTAGTGAAGGAACGGTGATATATTTCCATGTCAGGATGGAGGGGCACTTGCAGGTGTTCCCATGTAGCTGCTTCCCTCATCCTATAAGGTGGTGGAGGTAGAGCTTGCAGATTTGGAAGGTTTTATTGGAGGAGCCTAAGACTGTTTCTGTCGTAAATTGTGAAAACGGTACATACTGCTGCTACTGTAGCCAGTGGTAAAGGGAGCGAGTGTTGAAGGTGGTGGATGTGGTGCTGATCAAGTGGACTGCCTTGCTTTGGATGGTGTCAAGCTTCTTGAGTGTTGTTGGAGCTGCATCCATTCCAGGGCAAGTAGGGAGTATTCCATCACACTCCTAACCTGTGCCTTGTAGGCTTTGGGGAGTCAGGGCCTGAGTTAGTTACTACGCAACACCTAGACTCTGACCCCCTCTTGGAGCCACAGTATTTATACAATGTGCTAAAGTGCTCCTAGAGACAAAGATCTTCTAATACATGGTGAGACTGCAGAAGATGGGTCTGTTGTCCTTGGAGGTCAAGATAAAATTTGACAGAGTCGTTAGAAGGTATATGAGATACAGATTAGATGACCTTCAGTATGGAAACAGACCATTCAGCTGAACAGGTCCACACTGATGCTCCGAAGAGTAACCCACCCAGACCTATTCCCCTGCATTCACCCCTGACTAACGCACCTAACATGGCCAATTCACCTGACCTGCACATTTTTGGACTGTGGGAGGAAACCAGAGCACCTGGAGGAAACCCACGCAGACACGGGGAGGAGGTGCAAACTCCACACAGTCAGTCGCCTGAGGCGGGGATCGAACCTGAGTCCCTGGCACTGTGAGGCAGCAGTGCTAACCACTGAGCCACCGTGCCACCCAAAATGATTCTATGACAGACTCATAAAATGCTTACAACAGAGAATGTGGCATTGCAGCCATTGTGTCTATCTGGCTGTCTGCAAGATAGAAGATATCCAGGGAATGTTTCAGGGACATTGCTTCAAATCCCAAATGCTGACATTTGAACTCCATTTCTCAGAAAAAATCCAAAAGCGACCATACAACTACAATCAATTGGATTCACCAATGTCCTTGAGGGAAGGAAATCTGCAGCCCTTACCCAATCTGACCTACCTGTGACTCCATGTACAAGGATGTCTTGTTTCACTACAACTCTGTTTGTTCTAAGCTTCAGAATCATGCCTATCCCCTTGGTTGGGGATAGAGTGACCCCCTTTAATGGGGGTCCCAGGGTATACCTCTGTGGGTACATATTTTTCCAACTGAACATCCTTCATTCAATAGGATCATGGCTGATTCAACATTGCTCGGGTCCGCTTTCTCACCCTTTTCCCCATAACCCTCGATTCCCCGACTGATCAGCAATCTCTCTGTCTCAGCCTTAAATATACACAAGGACCCAGCCCCCTCAGCTCTCTGGGGCAAGGGATTCCAAAGACTCTCAACCCTCTGAGACAAGAAGTCCCTCCTCATCTCCGTCTTAAACTGGTTCCCCTTTATTCTGTGATTACACTGTCTAATCTAGACACTACAATGAAGAGAAACATCCGTCTCAGCATTGACCCTGTCAGGCCCCTTAAAGAATCTGATATCATTTAGTGGGATCATCTCTCATTCTGCTGAACTCCAGGGATTGTCTTATGAGCAGAGACTAAACAGGTTCAGACTCTGCTCATAAGACAATCCCATCGTATCAGGGATCCTCAGAATGAGCCTTCTCCAAACTGCCTCCAATTAAATAATATCTTTCTTTCAGTAAGGGGGCCAAAACTGCTCACAGTACCCCAGGTGTGATCTCGCCAGCCCCTTGTGCAGTTGCAGTAAGACTTCCCACTTCTCGTACTCCAACTCGCTTGAAATAAGGGCTGACATTCCATTAGCCTTCCTGATTAAATGCTGTACCTGTGTGATAGCATTCTGTGTTTCACGCACAAATATGCCTTTCTTCTTTACTCAACCCGCCCCCCCCCCCCCCCCCCCCGACAGTCGTACAAAGGTTTTCAGTTGCTATTTTCCTGGAGGTGTTCACTGATTGAATTTCACTCAGTTGACACCTCGATTGAAACTAAAGACGGAGGAATCTCTGAGGAATGCAATAAATCCCCTCACACCACAGCTCCCTTTCAGCGCCAACATTTACAGGGTGAACGGTGAAGATTTCAGTCAGTGGCCACAAAATAAGCGTGTTGAGTTATTACTAACTGATTTGAAAGCGTTTTGAAATCTGAAGCCATTCAATAAAGAAGGAATCACGTGAAGCACAAAGTGAAAATCTGATTGAAATTCTTCTGTCTCCCTTTACGACTGTCCTCAAGATCTGCTTCTCGCGCCAAACTGATGGCGAACTGCCCTAATGTCTCACGATGTGGCTTGGTGTCAAATGCTCCTTTCCAATACTCCTCTGAAGCTGCCTGGGGACAGTTTATTATTTTAAGTGTTCTCTAAATCCCAGTTGGCTTCACATACTGAATCTGTCACTACGGAACATGGTTTGCTGAGACAGAGGCGTTCATAGAGTCATAGAGATGTACAGCATGGAAACAAACCCTTCGGTCCAACCCGTCCATGCCGATCAACTATCCCAACCCAATCTAGTCCCACCTGCCAGCACCTGGCCCATATCCCTCCAAACCCTTCCTATTCCTATCCCCATCCA
This sequence comes from Chiloscyllium plagiosum, assembly GCF_004010195.1. NCBI lineage: Eukaryota > Metazoa > Chordata > Chondrichthyes > Orectolobiformes > Hemiscylliidae > Chiloscyllium > Chiloscyllium plagiosum. The sequence goes on along the minus strand of NC_057718.1, from coordinate 11,523,519 downwards.
AATGCCTCTTAAATGTTGCAATTGTACCAGCCTACACCACTTCCTCTGGCAGCTCATTCCATACACATACCACCCTCTGTGTGAAACGTTGCCCCTTAGGTCTCTTTTATATCTTTCCCCTCTCACCCTAAACCTATCCCCTCTAGTTCTGGACTCCCCGACCCCAGGGAAAAGACTTTGCCTATTTATCCTATCCATGCCCCTCATAATTTTGTAAACCTCTATAAGGTCACCCCTCAGCCTCCGACGCTCCAGGGAAAACAGCCCCAGCCTGTTCAGCCCCTGCTCGTTGATCATTTCTTGATGACTTGCAGCAAAATTACAAACGTCCGACATTTAGAAATTAACCTTTAAAGCATTGGTACATTGAGACAGCCCAGTTGACCACTCAGTTAGATTTAGGAGCACCATTGCTCACAGTCACCTTCGCATGGGCAGTGAGGGATGGGAAATAAGCGATGGCGCAGACAGCGATACCCATATCTCCTCAACGAAGGAAAAGGTAAACTTTTATTGGACTTAAATGCCATTTCCTTTAACCTAGTCATTGATGGTGACAAAGGGGATGTTATTCAAATACATTGAGGGTGAGTTTTCAAATGATGCTTTGGAAGTTGAAAGTAGTCACTTAGGGGCCTCGTGTCACCCGCAGATAACCCGGTCTAATCCTCAGTCTCAAACTGTAAATTCTGGAATATCTGACAGCAAAGTAAGTCTGCAGGCCCATCTCAGATCCCGACATGGAAGCAGGCCATTCAGCCCATCGAGTCCTCCATGCAGGCCCACCCAATGTAACCCTGCATGGCCTATGGCCAACCCACCTAACCTGCACACCTTTGGATTGTGGGTGGAAACTCTCACAGACACGTGGAGAATGTGCAAACTCCAAACCTGAGGGTGGAATGGATCCCATGTCCCCAGCTCTGTGAGGCAGCCGTGCTAACCACTGAGCCACTGTGCCGCCTCACTCTAAAGAGTGAAGAAGAGACGAATTGTCTCTGACAGTGAAAGTGAACACCAAACCCCAGGTAGCTGCATGACCCCATGGGCAGTGGGCGCTCCATGCCCATCAGCCATCAGCCCAATGATTGACTCCTGAGTCTGGAGTTCCTGGAACAGACAAAAGAATTACAGGAAATGCTGTTGGTGAACTTTAGAAGTGTTCAAGACAGGCCATTCTCTTAAACAAAATGCAAAATTAATAGTGACCGCACTTCACTTGAAGTACTGCCTTTGATCTGTACGTCAGATTTCATAGAGTAAATGTCCATACCTATGATGTGCTCTGAGATAGAGAAGTTAGTGAGGGACATCTACTTTGAATGTGAATGCTGTAGTAGTTGTTTATGGGATGTGTTCTGATGTGGGTGCGTTCAGGTTTCATTCTGTGGTTGCAGACACTGTGTGAAGTGGATTTCAAGTACCCAACATCTGGAAGTGCAGCAAACACTGATTGCTGGAGAGACTCAGCAGGTCTGGCAGCGTCTGTTGAGAGGGAAAGAGAAACAGAGTTAGTTTTTCGAGTCCGGTGTTGAACTCAGAGTCCTGCTGCTGTTGCTGATGGACACAGAAGCTGCCAGGCCAGCTGACTTCCTCCAGCATTTCCTCTTTCGATTCCGATCTCCTGCATTTTGGTTTTCCCTGCGAGTACGGTTTGGTGCGTTAGGAAGCGTCTTCAGTTCTGCTTCTGTTTTCTGCAGAGTGGTGGTGTATGAAGGAAAACAAATCATGGCTGACTCTGGCCCAATCTACGACAAGACATTAGCTGGCGGACGACTAGGGCTGTTTGTCTTCTCCCAAGAGGCCCTCTACTTCTCTGACCTCAAATACGAGTGTCGAGGTAAGTGACTGTTGGTGTTTTTCTCTGGGTGTTTTATGGTGGAATATATAATAACCACAGGAGATTCCCTGTCGCCTCCTCACGCGGTCCCACCTCCAAATAGGTGTTCACAGGACCCTCTCATTATTACAGACCCACCCACTGGTTGAAGCAACCTGGACAAAGTTGGAATGGGCCATTTGCAGTCTTTATGACCTAGAATTTACATTGAAAATGTAGACAGTTACACATTATAGTTACATTTTATCATATTTTGCTTATTTATTATATATTAATAAAATATAACTTGTACATGTGAGTATACAACGTGTCACACTGCAAAATAATTAAATCCCTCTCAGTCATTGAGCTGTCCTGTTCTGATTATGACTCCGAAAGGATTCTTTTCACAATGATTAACAAAGGAACAGCAGGAGTTCCTTTAGCCCTTCCAACCTGGAGATCACAGTGGGTCAGGCAGCACTCATGGAGAGAGAGAGCAAGCTAATGTTTCGAGTCCAGGTGACTCTTCATCAAGAACTATTGTCTCGGCATTGTGTCTTTATTGTGTTACCTGAAAGTGGGCCAACAGTAGTTCCCTGGTGCATTCTCCATGGAGAGGCCATGACTAACCAGAATAGAAGACCAATCTGCACCATTTTCTCAAGCTATACTCTGAAATTTGGCATTCTTGCATCAGTCCTGACGAGTGCAAAAAGAAACATTCTGACAGTGTGTCTTGGAAATATTCCTCTCTTCCTTGAGACTTCTAGCTGGGGAGGGTACAGCGGGTATCAAGGAGGGCACATGGAATGTTGGCATTTTCCCCCAAAGAGAATGGAACATAAAAATACTGAAGGGTTGTTGCAACTGCACAAGGTATTAGCAAGGCTGAAGCTGGTGTAATCTGTACAGATTTGGTCCCCTTATTCGAGGAAGGATGCAATTCCATTGGATGCAGTTCAGCGAAGGCTTAGATTAATTCCAGAAATGAAAGGCTTCACCTATGAGGAGAGTTTGAGCAGTTTAGGCCTATTCCCACTGGAGCTTTGAAGAATGAGAGGAGATCTCATCAAGGTCTCTAAGATGCGAAAGGAGAGTGACAGTAGATGTAGAGAGGATGTTTCTCATATCGGTCAATCTAGGATGAGAGGACAAAGATGGTAGATTTAAAACTGAGATGAGGAGAAATTATCTCATCTCAAAGGGCGATAAATCTGTGGCGTTCACTACCCCAGAGTGTGAGGGATGCCAGGACACTGACTAAGTTTAGGAGATAAGAACGATTTTTTAAAATTGATGATGGGTTGAAGGGTTATGGAGAGCAGACAGGAAAGTGGAGTTGAGGCCAAGATGAAATCAGCCCAGGATTATATTGAATGGAGGAATAGGCTGGAGGGGCTGAATGGCCTACTCCTGCACCAAGCCCTTATGAAATACCATTTTGCAAAGTCATGGGAGGCCCCCAAGTGTAAAGAGTTTCAATGCGACATCTTGTTTTCACAGATAACTGAGCACCCGCTGGCGGCACACGCGATGGAATCCCTGGATGTTCCTGTGCTGCCCCGTCACCTCAACTGGACTGGGAGTCCCGACTTTCCGCCCACCCCTCCTTCCGTCCCCGTCCCCGCCCCCTCCATTGTCGTTCTGAGTGTAACCTTCGACCTGTGGCCCCTCCACACTGTTCCCCGACCCCGTTCCCCTTCCCTCACACACAACTCCATTCACCTTCAGCCAACTGTGGTGACTGTTCCCTCCCGCTCTGTGCACCAGCTCCCTCTGAACGGCCTGGCAGGAATGCGGCAAACCTAGATGTTCCCGACAGGAAGCCGACTGTATCTCCGACACGTCTCGCAACTGTCACTATACCTAGTTAGAGGGATTACTGATCATTTAACAAACGTATCGTACTGCAATTTAAGCCTGCCGTTACTATTTTCTGATAAGGCTGTTGTCAAGGAGACTCGGACTGTTACTTTCTTTAACAAAAAAAAATGAGAGAAAGAAGGAAGTCTGATTTAACAATGTTTAAAAATGACATCTTCTGGGAAACAAGAATGAATTACAAAAAAAAGTTTTCAAAACACTTTGTTTACAACTTTTTCTAGCACATTTCATTGTCTGTATGTAAAAGCTTTCAGCCATTCGGTATTACACGAGGCACAGCTATTGCAGTCATAACATACAAATCCTATAGACATTCTCTCTCTTATGTAACACTGAATTGATTTAACTGACATGCTCAGCTGAGTGAAAGCTATTCTGGGCGGGTGCTTCATAGACAAAGCAAGCCGCAACCAATAATATATCGGCTTCATCTGAATATATGTGGATGTGCATCTATGTATATTCTATATATCACATATCATTTTTGTTTTATTGTACACACATTGCAGTCTTTCAATGTTAGTGACAGCTATTAACACTTCTTCTGACATGAAAAGCAACCCCTTCCTCCTTGTAACCTTTCTGCATCTCCCCTCCCCTCCTTTCTCCCAACCTCCCCACCAACCCTTCCCCATCCCATTTTACCCAACACACCAACACCCCCCCCCCCCACCGCACCTCAGAATCGTTGGACAAGGAACGTCAAGTGGTTCCACAGACCATCACACAAAACACGACCACCTTTCAAAGGAAGAGAAAACAGTTTGCAGAGGGTGAGGGGGCAAAAGATGTGAATATTTAGATTGTATCATATTTTCCTATTTAATTTATTTATGATTTTATTTTCTCTCTCTCTCTCCCCCCTTTCTTTAAAAAAAAATTGTTTGTGGGAAGCAGTGAATTTTGCCAAAGATTGTAAATAATTTATTTATTTGTTTACACTGAAGCAATATCGAAATTTGAAAAAAAGAATCTTGGCCGGCAAACCCTAATCTATATTTTTTTGATTAATATTAGGCAAATAAACTATCGAAAAGGCTGAACCAGTGTTCTGTGAGTTAAAACAATTTGTGTTAATACACAGTATTTGTTAGTCAAATTTGCTCTACCTTGGGTATCCGTTTAAATCGTAAAATAAAAATAAACTCTGGTATTCTGCAAAGCAGGCGAGACCAAGGCCTATACTTAGGCCTGGTGTTTACCTTGGATACTGTGCAGGCCTCTCATGACACAATTGGCCTCTCTATTAATCTGCTCTGTCCCTGAAGCGAGTGGTACTAACTGAACTTGGCAGTTCTGACTTAATATTCACTCAAGCAACAGGCCCTTCCCCAAAACCCGTGCCTGACCTCTTCCTGGCAAATTCAAACTGGGCAAGCCTGCCAGTAATAAACGGGCACTTTCTGACCAGGCATCGCAAACCGTGCCCTACAACGATCGCAGGGTTGGTTTCGCCAACTATTGCTGGCACCAGGCAACTCCCACATTTTCCATTGCTCCATTCTAGTGGTATTTACCTCAAACACTGCACAATGAGTGTACGGCGATATTCCACCCCCCTCTGAGAGCATCAGGATAACCGTGTGTTGTTTGATCCAAAATCTTGCCACATCAGTGCATGCCTTCACATTGTAAAGCAGTTGAGTACTGCAGGATTCGTTTTCTTTCATCAGATTTTGACACTTGTTCATTGTGTTTTTTTTTTCTTTGGAAGTATATAAATATATGCATAAACGCGCACACAAGTTTAGCACATTAACTGTACATAGCTAAGGGTGCAGTTTGTTAATGAAGCATTTAATAAAAATACTCAGCTTTACGTTTCAATATTCTTTTATCAGAGTTGCAGCACTCGCTTGCAAAGGATTGCTCTCCTGTACAGCAATGCATTTGGCTCAGGTGATAAAGCAGAGCAGAAGCAATCTGCATGGTTTCTTCCTTGGGTAATAAGTGTCATACAACATGCCTCTGTCATGAGTTCAAACAGTGTGTCATAGATGGGGAGGGGAAAGCAACAACAAACTGTAGTAGCTCACAGAAGTCAGGGATTGTTAGATAGAAAGGAAGAGAGTGTCTAGAAATCCCACAAACCTCTGTGGTGTAGCCACTGTTCTAACGTAGAAGAGAATGCAGCAACCATATTGCACACAGAACAAGCTGCAAGTGAGCAGTATCGGGGTGATCTGTCTTTGTCACGTTGGTTGAGGACAAATATTGGTCAGGACATCATGAAAGCCATTCGACATTTAGAATTGTGCCGTGGGGTCACACCTACTTTGAGCCCAGGTGGATCACCCCTTCAGGAAGAAAATCTGAAGTCCTTACCTAGTCTGGCTTACACTTGCCCCCCGATCGACAGTGAAGTGGTGACTCCACTCAATGGCAGGGGTGTGTGCCTTGCCTGTGATGCCCACATCGCCTGAAAGAATAATGAGAAAAACCTTGTCTTTCAGAAGCCAGTCCATCAAACTGCCTTCTCCCGCTGTCTGTCAACCCTTCCCTCAGCAAGAAATACATTCAATTGTTTCTTGACTCCATGTACACTGCATGATGAATGGAATTCTACATTTGTGTTGAAGTGAACAGCCTTCACAGTTTTGCTGTCAATGTTGACTAAATTGCAACCTGCAAGAAAATTTTCTTTGTTTACTCATCTGCTTGTTATGATCAGGAAGGCAATGCCAGAGAGGGGGCCAGAATTGAATTGAAATTTTCAGAATGCAGTTGGAGAAATCCTTGATAAACAGGAGAGTTGCCAAGCTGTGGAGAAAGAACAGAAAGTATAGGTTTAATTGGACAGTTTCTTACAAAGACCTTGCGCAGACATGATGGGACAAATTAGGATAAAAAGCCGATACAACGTTGAGAGCCAAAGGGCCTGTATTGTTCTGTACTGTCCTGTGTTCTCGATGGCCTGTTTGTGCACTGTAAGGATTTGTGAGCTTTTCTGTGAGTCTTTGAAAACAGAGAATGTATGTGAAGGTGAAAGCGAGAGAGAGCCTTCCAGAATCAAAGGATAGAATCATGATGGATGGGTTATAAATGTTGTGAGCTGGGGGTAAAGATGGTGAGTATGACATTCAGGAGGATATTCAGGAGTAAGAACATTCTGGAATGGTGGGGATGAGGTCATTTCTGTGTTAGGTAAGTTAAGCTCGAGATATGTCACTGCAACTGCTTTCTGGGCCTTTATCAGGAAGGAATGGTTCCTCAAACTATTCCTGGAGTGAGTGATTTCAGGAGTGAGGAGACAGGGCAGGTATTGTCTGAGCACCAATGAACAGCTGAAATAAAAATGAAGAAGGCTGGAGAAACTCAGCAAGTCTGGCAGCATCTGTGGTGAGAGGAAACAGTTAATGTTTAGAATCTGTTATGACTCTTCTTCATACATGAAGAGCGATCACTTCCAAAGAGATATTGGATTCAAGCCATTAACACAGATGCTGCCAGACCCGCTAAATTTCTCCAGCATTTTTTGTTTTTGTCTCAGATTTCCAGCAGTTTTGCTTTTAATGAGTACCTTGATCTTTCCTTGACCTTCTTTGTCGGTTCTAAAGTTAACTGAAGCTCGAGATGAGGAAGTATTCCCCCACTGAAGAGGAACCAATGAATGCTCTTCCAACTCTCCTGCTTGTTCAATTTCTATTTCACAATCCCTTAGCTCAGGAAGGCTGGGCAAGACCCAGTTCTGGCAAGATCATGAATCTCCTCACTCAAAATATCCTACATTTAATTGAAACCTGGTGGGTCCATAAGTAACTTTATACATAGCTCTTCCTTCCACATTGATACGTTTAGGGTGACTTGTTACAAGGTTCCCGTTGGAGCCCTGTTGCCTCCTGCTGTGCAGTGTGGGTAAATTGATGTACGACGGCCTGTAGCTTCCTCCTCTCACATTGGGAAGACCCTACAGGCATGGCACATATGCCACCTTTTGAGAATCCACTTTTGCCCCCTGCTCTGCTTGAGGGAATAAAAAAACGAAAGGGCAATGTTAAGGCTTGCATCTTCTAATTGGTTTTAAACCAAAGGCTGTCAGTGCAGCAGAGTGCTACAGGGCAGTGCCCAAGCCCCAATGTGTGAACTGATGGAAAAGCATTTAGTAATGACAAAACTCTGGCCCATAGGAGCAAACACCTTGCCTGCTCCACTATTCAATAAGATCATGGTCTATTCTGACCAGAAGACTCAACCCCGCTTTCCCACCTAGCCCCCAGTACTCCTTGACTCCCCATCAATCCCCACCTAGCCCCCAGTACTCCTTGACTCCTTGACTCCCCATCAATCCCCACCTAGCCCCCAGTACTCCTTGACTCCTTGACTCCCCATCAATCCCCACCTAGCCCCCAGTACTCCTTGACTCCTTGACTCCCCATCAATCCCCACCTAGCCCCCAGTACTCCTTGACTCCCCATCAATCACGAATGTTTCTAACTCATGCTCAATGACCCTGCTTCCAAAATGTTCCAGGGAAGTGAATTCCACAGACTTCGACCCCCTGAGAGGAGAGGAGGAAAGGAAATGGATACGCCTTCAACATTAAAGTGTGGTCAGCCTACCCTGACATGAAACATGGAAAATAAGCCACAGATCTGACAACTGAACACTTTGACATTCGTGAGCCCAGTCAGCATGCACTCCACAAATTGTCCTGATGGAAGTGGAAGCAGGAGTTGGGACTATTTCCAGTTGGCACAGAGACAGTGTCCCTGGGCATGTAAGGACAGCCAGCAGGCTCCCGAAACAGAGCAGGCCTCGGCTGCAATGAGAGGCACTTTAACGAGAAGCTGCTGTCTCAGGCGCTTGTTAAAGCTTCACTAAAAATACTAAAAGCAAGTCAGCTCAGCAAAGTGAAGGCATACCCTGGGTAGGCTGGCATTTGGATACTGAATAGCCCAGGATGGCTGGGGGCCTGTGAGATTGCCAGGAGTCAGTACAGTACTATGGTCTGTAGGCCGAGAGTCATTGCAGTAGATTAGATTCCCTACAGTATGGAAACAGGCCATTTGGCCGAACAAGACCCTCTGAAGGGTAACCCACCTAGACCCATTCCCTGACCTTATATTTACCCTGACAAATGCACCTAACAGAATGGGCAATTTAGCATGGCCAATTCACTTTCACATCTTTGGATTGTGGGAGGAAACTGGAGCACCCAGAGTACACCCACGCAGACAAAGGAAGAATGTTCAAACTCCACACAGACAGTCACCCAAGGCGGGAATTGAACCTGGGTCGCTGGCACTGTGAGGCAGCAGTGCTAACCACTGAGCCACCGTGCCGTCCACCCACAATACTGGGGCTTTCAGTTATTGTAGTACTGAGGCCTGGAGTTATTGTAGTACTAGAGCCGGGAGTTATAGTAGTACTGAGGACTGGGGTCAATGCAGTACTGGGACCTGGAGTTATTGTAGTACTGGGGCCTGGAGTTATTGTAGTACTGGAGCAGGGGGTTATTGTAGTACTGGAGCAGGGGGTTATTGTAGTACTGGGACCTGGAGTTATTGTAGTACTGGAGCAGGGGGCTATTGTAGTACTGGGACCTGGAGTTATTGTAGTACTGGAGCAGGGAGTTATTGTAGTACTGGAGCAGGGAGTTATTGCAGTACTGGAGCAGGGAGTTATTGCAGTACTGGGACAGGGAGTTATTGCAGTACTGGAGCAGGGAGTTATTGCAGTACTGGAGCAGGGAGTTATTGCAGTACTGGAGCAGGGAGTTATTGCAGTACTGGAGCAGGGAGTTATTGCAGTACTGGAGCAGGGAGTTATTGCAGTACTGGAGCAGGGAGTTATTGCAGTACTGGAGCAGGGAGTTATTGCAGTACTGGGACCTGGAGTTATTGCAGTACTGGAGCAGGGGGTTATTGTAGTACTGGGACCTGGAGTTATTGTAGTACTGGAGCAGGGAGTTATTGCAGTACTGGAGCAGGGAGTTATTGCAGTACTGGAGCAGGGAGTTATTGCAGTACTGGAGCAGGGAGTTATTGCAGTACTGGAGCAGGGAGTTATTGCAGTACTGGAGCAGGGAGTTATTGCAGTACTGGAGCAGGGAGTTATTGCAGTACTGGAGCAGGGAGTTATTGCAGTACTGGAGCAGGGAGTTATTGCAGTACTGGAGCAGGGAGTTATTGCAGTACTGGAGCAGGGAGTTATTGCAGTACTGGGACCTGGAGTTATTGCAGTACTGGGACCTGGAGTTATTGTAGTACTGGGACCTGGAGTTATTGTAGTACTGGGACCTGGAGTTATTGTAGTACTGGGACCTGGAGTTATTGTAGTACTGGGACCTGGAGTTATTGTAGTACTGGGACCTGGAGTTATTGTAGTACTGGGACCTGGAGTTATTGTAGTACTGGGACCTGGAGTTATTGTAGTACTGGGACCTGGAGTTATTGTAGTACTGGGACCTGGAGTTATTGTAGTACTGGGACCTGGAGTTATTGTAGTACTGGGACCTGGAGTTATTGTAGTACTGGGACCTGGAGTTATTGTAGTACTGGGACCTGGAGTTATTGTAGTACTGGGACCTGGAGTTATTGTAGTACTGGGACCTGGAGTTATTGTAGTACTGGGACCTGGAGTTATTGTAGTACTGGGACCTGGAGTTATTGTAGTACTGGGACCTGGAGTTATTGTAGTACTGGGACCTGGAGTTATTGTAGTACTGGGACCTGGAGTTATTGTAGTACTGGGACCTGGAGTTATTGTAGTACTGGGACCTGGAGTTATTGTAGTACTGGGACCTGGAGTTATTGTAGTACTGGGACCTGGAGTTATTGTAGTACTGGGACCTGGAGTTATTGTAGTACTGGGACCTGGAGTTATTGTAGTACTGGGACCTGGAGTTATTGTAGTACTGGGACCTGGAGTTATTGTAGTACTGGGACCTGGAGTTATTGTAGTACTGGGACCTGGAGTTATTGTAGTACTGGGACCTGGAGTTATTGTAGTACTGGGACCTGGAGTTATTGTAGTACTGGGACCTGGAGTTATTGTAGTACTGGAGCAGGGAGTTATTGCAGTACTGGGACCTGGAGTTATTGCAGTACTGGGACCTGGAGTTATTGTAGTACTGGAGCCTGGAGTTATTGTAGTACTGGAGCAGGGAGTTATTGCAGTACTGGGACCTGGAGTTATTGCAGTACTGGGACCTGGAGTTATTGTAGTACTGGGACCTGGAGTTATTGTAGTAGTGGCGCCTGGGGTTATTGTAGTACTGGGACCTGGAGTTATTGTAGTACTGGGACCTGGAGTTATTGTAGTACTGGAGCCTGGAGTTATTGTCGTAGTGGGACCTGGAGTTATTGTAGTACTGGGACCTGGAGTTATTGCAGTACTAGGACCTGGAGTTATTGTAGTACTGGAGCAGGGAGTTATTGTAGTAGTGGGGCCTGGGGTTATTGTAGTACTGGGGCCTGGGGGCAATGCAGTGATGGGGCCTGGCGTTGTTGCAGTAGTGGGGCCTGGATTTATTGTAGTACTGGAGCCTGGAGTTATTGTAGTACTGGGGTCTGGGGTCTCTGCAGTACTGGGGTCTGGAGTCACTGCAGTACTGGGGTCTGGGGACACTGCAGTACTGGGGCCTGGGGTCACTACAGTACTGGGGCCTGGAGTTATTACAGTACTGGGACCTGGAGTTATTACAGTACTGGGACCTGGAGTTATTGTAATACTGGAGCAGGGAGTTATTGTAGTACTGGAGCAGGGAGTTAGTGCAGTACTGGGACCTGGAGTTATTGCAGTACTGGCACCTGGAGTTATTGTAGTACTGGAGCCTGGAGTTATTGTAGTACTGGAGCAGGGAGTTATTGCAGTACTGGGACCTGGAGTTATTACAGTACTGGGACCTGGAGTTATTGCAGTACTGGGACCTGGAGTTATTGTAGTACTGGAACCTGGAGTTATTGCAGTACTGGGACCTGTAGTTATTGTAGTACTGGAGCAGGGAGATATTGTAGTACTGGGGCCTGGGGTTATTGTAGTACTGGGGCCTGGAGTTATTGTAGTACTGGGGTCTGGAGTCACTGCAGTACAGGGGCCTGGGGTCACTACAGTACTGGGGCCTGGAGTTATTACAGTACTGGGACCTGGACTTATTACAGTACTGGGACCTGGAGTTATTGTAGTACTGGAGCAGGGAGTTATTGTAGTAGTGTGGCCTGGAGTTATTGTAGTACTGGGGCTGGGGTCATGGCAGTACTGGGGCCTGGAGTTTTGTAGTACTGGGGCCTGGCGTTAATGTAGTAGTGTGGTCTGGGGGCAATGCAGGACTGGGGCCTGGGGTCAAGGCAGTACTGGGACCTGGGGTCACTGCAGTACTGGGACCTGGAGTTATTGCAGTACTGGGACCTGGAGTTATTGCAGTGCTGGAGCAGGGAGTTATTGTAGTACTGTGGCCTGGAACTATTGTAGTACGGAACTGGGAGTTATTGTTGTACTGGGAACTGGAGTTATTGTAGTACTGGAGCCTGGCGTTATTGTAGTACTGGGGCCTGGAGATTTGTAGTACTGGGGCTGGGGTCACGGCTGTACTGAGGCCTCGAGTCATTGTAGTACTCGGGCATGGAGTTATTGTAGTACTGGGGCCTGGAGTTTTGTAGTACTGGGGCCTGGAGTTATTGGAGTACTGGGGCCTGGAGTTATTGTAGTACTGGGGTCTGGGGGCAATGCAGGACTGGGGCCTGGGGTCACGGCAGTACTGGGACCTGGGGTCACTGCAGTATTGGGACCTGGAGTTATTGCAGTACTGGGGCCTGGAGTTATTGTAGTGGTGAAGCATGGAGTTATTGTAGTACTGGGGTCTGGGGGCAATGCAGTACTGGGGCCTGGGGTCACGGCAGTACTGGGACCTGGGGTCACTTCAGTATTGGGACCTGGAGTTATTGCAGTACTGGGGCCTGGAGTTATTGTAGTGGTGGGGCATGGAGTTATTGTAGTACTGGGGTCTGGGGGCAATGCAGTATTGGGACCTGGGGTTACAGCTGTACTGGGGCCTGGAGTTGTTGCAGTAGTGGGGTCTGGAAGTTTTGTAGTACTGGGGTCTGGGGTCAATGCAGTACTGGGGCCTGGAGCTATTGTAATACTGGGGCCTGGATTTATTGTAGTACTGGGACCTGGAGTTATTGTAGTACAAGGGTCTGGGGTCACTGCAGTACTGGGGTCTGGAGTCACTGCCGTACTGGGGTCTGGGGTCACTGCAGTACTGGGGTCTGGTGTCACTGCAGTACTGGGGTCTGGAGTCACTGCAGTACTGGGGTCTGGGGTCACTGCAGTACTGAGGTCTGGAGTCACTGCAGTACTGGGGTCTGGAGTCACTGCAGTATTGGGGTCTGAGGTCACGGCAGTACTGGGGCCTGGGGTCACTGCAGTACTGGGGCCTGGAGTCATTGCATTACTGGGGCCTGGGGTTACTGCAGTACTGGGACCTGGGGTCACTGCAGTACTGGGACTTGGGGTCACTGCAGTACTGGGACCTGGGGTCACTGCAGTACTGGGGCCTGGGGTCACTGCAGTACTGGGGTCTGGGTCACTGCAGTATTGGGGTCTGAGGTCACGGCAGTACTGGGGCCTGGGGTCACTGCAGTACTGGGGCCTGGGGTCATTGCATTACTGGGGCCTGGGGTTACTGCAGTACTGGGACCTGGGGTCACTGCAGTACTGGGACCAGGGGTCACTGCAGTACTGGGACCTGGGGTCACTGCAGTACTGGGGCCTGGGGTCACTGCAGTACTGGGGCCTGGGGTCACTGCAGTAATGGGGTCTGGGGTCACTGCAGTACTGGGGTCTGGGTCACTGCAGTACTGGGGCCTGGGGTCACTGCAGTACTGGGGTCTGGGGTCACTGCAGTACTGGGGTCTGGGGTCACTGCAGTACTGGGGTCTGGGTCACTGCAGTACTGGGACTTGGGGTCACTGCAGTACTGGGACTTGGGGTGACTGCAGTACTGGGGTCTGGGGTCACTGCAGTACTGGGGCCTGGGGTCACTGCAGTACTGGGACTTGGGGTCACTGCAGTACTGGGACTTGGGGTCACTGCAGTACTGGGACCTGGGGTCACTGCTGTACTGAGACCTGGGGTCACTGCAGTACTGGGGTTTGGGGTCACTGCAGTACTGGGGTCTGGGGTCACTGCAGTAGTGGGGTCTGGGTCACTGCAGTACTGGGGCCTGGGGTCACTGCAGTACTGGGGTCTGGGGTCACTGCAGTACTTGGGTCTGGGGTCACTGCAGTACTGGGGTCTGGGGTCACTGCAGTACTGGGACCTGGGGTCACTGGCAGTACTGGGACCTGGGGTCACTGCAGTACTGGGGTCTGGGGTCACTGCAGTACTGGGGTCTGGGGTCACTGGCAATACTGGGACCTGGAGTCACTGCAGTACTGGGACCTGGGGTGACTGCACTGGAATCCCAAGGTGAGTTGGTAGCTTAGCTCAGTAGATCATTAAAATGTCACAATTATTTGCCGAAAATGATCATAGAAGGTTAATGGAATGCTGTCCTTTGTATTGGTACATGGGATGTGGTCATCACAGACATGACTTATATTTGTTGTTGTACTGAGTCACTTCCCAGGCCATAGGTGACAGCAACCAGGAGTCGATGACAATGCAGGGGGTCTGCACTCCCACATAGACCAGACCAGGTATGGACTGCAGATTTCTTTCCCTCAAAGGAATGAGTACCCTCAGATGAGTTTTAATAAGAATCGATGGCAGTTATAATGGTCACCATCATCGAGACCAGCTCTATGTTGCGGAATTATTCATTGAATTTAAAATTCTGCTGGGTGGATTTAAACCCCTGGTCCAGCGACATTACCATGAGACATGAGCTCCCTTTGAAAATTGTCCTATTGGACCAGGGGGTTTATCTCATTCGATAGAGATGACTGGTGGTGCTTCAGTCAGTGAGTCCCCACACCTCGGGCAAGGAGTGAGATTGAGAAGGAGAGTCCTTTGGGGTGACTTCAGCTGATATGGGAATTGACGCCATGCTGTTTTCATTCCTCTCCATCATAAACTGGCCTTCCAGCCAACTGAGCTAACCAGCTCCTGAGCATACAGTGAGTTATTCTTCAGCCATACAAACTCTGGTCAGGTTGTTATGTGGAGTCACTGTAAGTCATTCTGAATGCTGCATTTCAGAAAGAATATATCGACCTCAGAAGAAGCACAATCGAGGTTTATCATCAGTTAATCTTTTGATTCCAGACATTATTAAGAGCAAGGGTTACAAAAACTCGGATTGTATTCTTTGTAATATAGGGGGTGAGGGGGAGTGGTGCAATTTGATTGAGGTTTTCACAGTTTTTAGGGGAACCCACTGGAAAGCTCAGGATGGATGGGTTCTGCTTTTGAGCTCTCTCCAGTGCAATCTAAAACAAGAGGTCTGGGATTTACGGTGGGAGGGCAGAATTAAAACAGGGAAGAGGAGGAATTACTCCCTTCCTGAGTCATGAATCTGTGGAATTCACTACCCCAGTGTGTGTTGGATGCTGGGACATTAATGTGATAGATTTTTAATTAGTAACAGGTTAAAGGGTTAAAGAGTGGAAAATGGAGTTGAGACCGAGGTGAGATCAGCCATGATCATGCTAAATGGCGAAGCAGGCTCAAGGGGCTGAATGGCCTCCTCTTGCTTCTAGTTCTTATGTCATTTAGTGAGTCCATGAGTCAGGCACATTGTTTAAAACTTAAAGATACCGCTGAAAGAAGTTAATATGGAACACCCTTGTACACACAGTGGGTGATGGAAGATTGGAACTCTCTTCCATCAACAGCTGTTGATACCAGATCCCTTGGCACTCGTCAAATTGAGATTGCTGTGATTTTTATTTAATTAAGGTCATGAAGGACCATGGCAGGGGATGTAGGGTTAGGCCACAGACCAGTCATGACTGAATTTAAGGGTGAAATGGCATAAACAGGGGTACATGACCTCCTCCTCTTGCTTTGCAAAAATACTGTACCATTCATCTGGTCCCTGGGAGGATGGGGTTTGGAATCAGTATGCTTGCAGAATTGTGACTGAGGTGAGGGAGAGCTGACTCTCCAGGCCAAAAGGGGCTGTCTAACACCTGGTGGTGTTTCTCCCCAGGTTCACACAGATACTTGGGCGCAAGGACTTAAAGCCAATGTGTGAATGAGGACTCACATCCCAGCGAAGAATCAAAGTCAAGTTTAATTTTCAAATGGAGATTGGTGATCTTTGGTACCAAAAGCTATGAAGACAAGGCCTGGGCTAAAAGCCATCAAGATTAACCATAATCTACTTCAACAGGGCAGAGGGCCTGCACTTAAGTTGTGTGATAATTGAGATGGTTATTCAAGTGATGGGTATTAACTGGAAATTCACTCGTGCTCCTACATAAAGATGCAGATGGAAATTTTAGACTTCAGCATTGAGGGTGTATTGATCATGTGTAGCTTTGTAAATAAAAGCATAAACATGTGTAAAGATTGGTCTCGGTTCTATCCTTCACTTTCTGGCTACCTGATTTGTAGGCGGACAGGCAGGTAGTTCTGAGGAGGTGGGGAGGCTACAAAAAGATTTAGACAGTTTCGGAGAGTGGTCCAGGAAATGGCTGATGAAATTCAATGTGAGCAAATGCGAGGTCTTGCACTTTGGGGAAAAAAATACAGGCCTGGGCTATTTCCTAAACGGTGAGAAAGTTCATAAAGCCAAAGTACAAAGGGATCTGGGAGTGCTAGTCCAGGATTCTCTAAAGGTTAACTTGCAGGTTGAGTCTGTGGTTAAGAAAGGAAATGTAATGTTGTCATTTATCTCAAGAGGGTTAGAATATAAAAGCAGCGATGTGCTACTGAGACTTTATAAAGCTCTGGTTAGGCCCCATTTGGAATACCGTGTCCAGTTTTGGGCCGCACACCTCAGGAAGGACATTCTGGCACTGGAGCGTGTCCAGCGGAGATTCACACGGATGATCCCTGGAATGGTAGGCCTAACATACGATGATTGGCTGAGGATCCTGGGATTGTATTCATTAGAGTTTAGAAGGTTGAGGGGAGATCTAACAGAAACTCACAAGATAATTCATGGCTTAGAAAGGGTGGACGCTGGGAAGTTGTTTCTGTTAAGCGGGAAGACTAGGACCCGTGGTTACAGCCTTAGAATTAGAGGGGGTCAATTTACAACAGAAATGAGGAGACATTTCTTCAGCCAGAGAGTGGTGGGCCTGTGGAATTCATTGCCACAGAGTGCAGTGGAGGCCGGGACGTTAAACGTCTTCAAGGCAGAGATTGATAAAGTCTTGATCTCACAAGGAATTAAGGGCTACAGGGAGAATGCTGGTAAGTGGAGTTGAAATGCCCATCAGCCGTGATTAAATGGCGGGAGTGGACTTGATGGGCCGAATGGCCTTACTTCCACTCCTATGTCTTATGGTCTTATGGTTTAGTGTGTCCTAGAGATGTTCCGTGAAACGGTCCGTGAGTTGGTGTCCTGTCTCCCCGGTGTGGAGGAGATCACATCGAGAGCAGCGGACGCAGTAGATGAGGTGGGTGGATGTGCAGCAAAATCTCTGGTGGATACGGAAGGCTCCTTTAGGACCTAGGATGGGGGGGAGGGGGAAGGGTGGCGGAGGTGTGGGCACAAGTTTGACCCTTGACCCTATGTTGAACTGACAATGCTCACTGAGAATATTTAGCTAATAATTTTCTGCCCGTACTCCTTTCCTGATCTTTGCTGTGAAAGAACCCACCCTCTAATCTGTCTGGACTCCATTCTGCACGTTGGTGAAAGTGAGGACTGCAGATGCTGGAGATTAGGGTTGAGACAGTGGTGCTGGAAAAGCACAGCAGGTCAGGCAGCATCCGAGGAGCAGAAAAATCGACTTTTTGGGCTTCATTCCTGATGAAGGGCTTTTGCCCGAAACATCGATTTTCCTGGTCCTCGGATGCTGCCTGAGCTGCTGTGCTTTCCCAGCACTACTCTGTCAACTCCATTCTGCATGTGTTAAACCTGGATAATGACAAAAAAAAACCCAACGCTGCAGGTATTCCCTCTTTGAGCCTTGCTGGGTTGACTTCCTCTTTGGATGAAAATCATCTCTTCCACTTTGCAATCTTACAGTCAGAGGTGTGCAACTTCTAAGCCTAACTGGGAGTGTATTCAATGGGGAAACCTGACTTTGGTTTGGCTAGATTCTTCACTGTTCTGTAGTTTTCAAAAGTCGATGGAAAACGTGAATGGTTCTTGCTTCCTGTGGTGAGCGATGGGGGTCTCGCTGAAGACTCTGCAGTTTGGATATCCACCTATGGCAGCTCAATTCCAGCAAATCTATTTCAGAAACTTGCGGATGATACCTGAGGGGATTGTGGAAGGATGCCTCTGATTGGGAAGCATTTATTTCCCTGGAAGATTTATTCTTGTTTCAAGGGTCCCTGTGCCAAAAATCCAAATGTGGAAAAAAAAAGGAAAGTATGGATTTTATTTTCCCTTTTGCAAAAAAAATGCAATAAGTGGAACAGTGAACTCTTGCTTTCACTCATAAAACATTTCAGTGGGAAACAGTTTTATTGAGCACCTTGCCTTCTGTTGATATTGGAAAATGACTTTGAAAACCACCTACTGTCAGTATGCAGTCAGGCGGTGCTGATATGCTGTGCATAGCAAAATCCCACAAAGCTAAAGCCTGTTTTTGATAGCATTGCTGGAGGTCAGATGAATGGGGACTGAGGGAAATTGACTCCACTGTTTCGTGACTAACATAAGGAGGTGAATCTTGTGCCTGCCCTCCCCACTTCACTTTGAGATAGGTGGCTTTTAATCAGGCAGGTGGGGTTCTCAGTCCACTCCCATTGAGCCAGTGGGGTTGGGGAGAGGGCCAATGTATGCTTAACCCATCCCACCACTAACTCAGGCCAAGATGTCAGCAACTAACATCCACTGTACACCACTGAGTAATATCTCATAACCGACTGGCTAGTAAGCAGTAAATCAAGGGTTGTTATTCACAAATTGTCACAAATTTAAAGATTTTAAAATAAGTAATCAAGATTCATCAATTTATTTGATTTTCAGGCTCACAAAGCACAGGCAAGGTTTCTGTGCTGAACAAAAATCACTTTTACCAGTAATTCTACTCCAGCTTATTATAAACTATCATACCGCAAATTAAGACTTTTTTCCATTTATAAACACCCCTTTACATGCACATACAGTCAGACAAACAAGGAAAAATTGGTCATGGATGGAGAAAAAATGGGAAGGCAGGTTAGTGGTTTCTATTCAACTGATTGCTGATAAAGTTCTTCAGTCATCTTTCTCCAGATGCTTCCACTGGTTTGCAGGAGGCACAGGGTGTCTGGTTTACTTATAAGAGGTCTCAGTTAAAAGTCACAGCTTAACAACAACTGCTGAAGGAAAGAGAAATTGGTTTTCTTCAGGTTTAAAATGGTTTCACTACAGAGAACAGAGATGCCTTGTCCCTGTGTTATTCCCCGTCTCAAGCTGTTCAGTTACCTGAGAACCAATCACATGGTTGTTGGCAGGCAGAAGACTTCAGTCATCAATAACTGGTCACTAGTTCATAGACCAACCAACTTCTTGCTGCCATCTAGCCCCATTTGTACACAGTTCATCTGCAAACAGCAGTTTACCCAATGTTTGCCATGAGGGTCAGGTTAATTGCTTTTGAAAACATGCAGCAATCCTTTTAAAAACAGCAGCTTTAAAACAATTATTTCCCATTTCAGCCAACACTTTTAAAAAGTACAAACACAAAAAGGCACAGTCCTTACAATTATGGATCTGTCACACTTGTAATTGAAGCTGAAAGCAGGAGGGGAGAGAGCAATTGTGTTCTGATCTGCAGATGCTTCTGGAATAAAGAGATCAGGTTGTGGTCACTAATCGATCATTGACATGACTGCAGTCGCACGCAAATGGCAGTGTAGAGATAAAGCTCAGACATGTTGCATAGGAGCAGTTTCTGTTGTTTTCATGCAGCACTCACAGTCCACCATCACCTCCCCATATAATTATAATCATCAATCTTCAAACTTAACTTTTAAAACTTTGGAAAGAGAAACATAATGAAAAGCATCTGCCATTCACCTCCAACTGTCTCAATAATAAGGCCCAGCTCTCCCAGTGACACGGCCCAGCTCTCCCAGTGACACGGCCCAGCACTCCCAGTGACACAGCCCACCTCGCCCAGTGACACGGCCAGCTCTCCCAGTGACGGGCCCAGCTCTCCCAGTGACGGGCCCAGCTCTCCCAGTGACACGGCCCAGCTCTCCCAGTGACACGGCCTAGCTCTCCCAGTGATGGGGCTCAGCTCTCCCAGTGACACAGCCCAGCTCTCCCAGTGACACAGCCCAGCTCTCCCAGTGACACAGCCCAGCACTCCCAGTGACACGGCCCAGCTCTCCCAGTGACGGGGCTCAGCTCTCCCAGTGACACGGCCCAGCTCTCCCAGTGACACAGCCCAGCTCTCCCAGTGACACGGCCCAGCTCTCCCCGTGACACAGCCCACCTCTCCCAGTGACACGGACCAGCTCTCCCAGTGACACGGCCCAGCTCTCCCAGTGACACGGCCCAGCTCTCCCGGTGACGGGGCTCAGCTCTCCCAGTGACACGGCCCAGCACTCCCAGTGACACGGCCCACCTCTCCCAGTGACACGGCCCACCTCTCCCAGTGACACGGCCCAGCACTCCCAGTGACAGGGCCCACCTCTCCCAGTGACAGGGCCCGGCTCTCCCAGTGACGGGCCCAGCTCTCCCAGTGACACGGCCCAGCTCTCCCAGTGACACGGCCCAGCTCTCCCAGTGACACGGACCGGCTCTCCCAGTGACACGGCCCAGCTCTCCCAGTGACACGGCCCAGCACTCCCAGTGACACGGCCCAGCTCTCCCAGTGACACATCCCAGCTCTCCCAGTGACACAGCCCAGCTCTCCTGGTGACGGGGCTCAGCTCTCCCAGTGACACGGCCCAGCACTCCCAGTGACACGGCCCACCTCTCCCAGTGACACGGCCCAGCTCTCCCAGTGACACGGCCCAGCACTCCCAGTGACAGGGCCCAGCACTCCCAGTGACACAGCCCAGCTCTCCCAGTGACACAGCCCAGCTCTCCCAGTGACGGGGCTCAGCTCTCCCAGTGACGGGCCCAGCTCTCCCAGTGACACGGCCCAGCACTCCCAGTGACACAGCCCAGCTCTCCCAGTGACACAGCCCAGCTCTCCCAGTGACACGGACCAGCTCTCCCAGTGACACAGCCCAGCTCTCCCAGTGACACGGCCCAGCTCTCCCAGTGACACAGCCCAGCACTCCCAGTGACACAGCCCAGCTCTCTCAGTGACGGGCCCAGCTCTCCCAGTGACACGGCCCAGCTCTCCCAGTGACACGGCCCAGCTCTCCCAGTGACACGGCCCAGCTCTCCCAGTGATGGGGCCCACCTCTCCCAGTGACACAGCCCAGCTCTCCCAGTGACACAGCCCAGCTCTCCCAGTGACGGGCCCAGCTCTCCCAGTGACGGGCCCAGCACTCCCAGTGACATGGCCCAGCTCTCCCAGTGACGGGGCTCAGCTCTCCCAGTGACACAGCCCAGCTCTCCCAGTGACACAGCCCAGCACTCCCAGTGACACGGCCCAGCTCTCCCAGTGACACGGCCCAGCTCTCCCAGTGACACGGCCCAGCTCTCCCAGTGACACGGCCCAGCTCTCCCAGTGACACGGCCCAGCTCTCCCAGTGACACGGCCCAGCTCTCCCAGTGACACGGCCCAGCTCTCCCAGTGACACGGCCCAGCTCTCCCAGTGACACGGCCCAGCTCTCCCAGTGACACGGCCCAGCTCTCCCAGTGACACGGCCCAGCTCTCCCAGTGACACGGCCCAGCTCTCCCAGTGACACGGCCCAGCTCTCCCAGTGACACGGCCCAGCTCTCCCAGTGACACGGCCCAGCTCTCCCAGTGACACGGCCCAGCTCTCCCAGTGACACGGCCCAGCTCTCCCAGTGACACGGCCCAGCTCTCCCAGTGACACGGCCCAGCTCTCCCAGTGACACGGCCCAGCTCTCCCAGTGACACGGCCCAGCTCTCCCAGTGACACGGCCCAGCTCTCCCAGTGACACGGCCCAGCTCTCCCAGTGACACGGCCCAGCTCTCCCAGTGACACGGCCCAGCTCTCCCAGTGACACGGCCCAGCTCTCCCAGTGACACGGCCCAGCTCTCCCAGTGACACGGCCCAGCTCTCCCAGTGACACGGCCCAGCTCTCCCAGTGACACGGCCCAGCTCTCCCAGTGACACGGCCCAGCTCTCCCAGTGACACGGCCCAGCTCTCCCAGTGACACGGCCCAGCTCTCCCAGTGACACGGCCCAGCTCTCCCAGTGACACGGCCCAGCTCTCCCAGTGACACGGCCCAGCTCTCCCAGTGACACGGCCCAGCTCTCCCAGTGACACGGCCCAGCTCTCCCAGTGACACGGCCCAGCTCTCCCAGTGACACGGCCCAGCTCTCCCAGTGACACGGCCCAGCTCTCCCAGTGACACGGCCCAGCTCTCCCAGTGACACGGCCCAGCTCTCCCAGTGACACGGCCCAGCTCTCCCAGTGACACGGCCCAGCTCTCCCAGTGACACGGCCCAGCTCTCCCAGTGACACGGCCCAGCTCTCCCAGTGACACGGCCCAGCTCTCCCAGTGACACGGCCCAGCTCTCCCAGTGACACGGCCCAGCTCTCCCAGTGACACGGCCCAGCTCTCCCAGTGACACGGCCCAGCTCTCCCAGTGACACGGCCCAGCTCTCCCAGTGACACGGCCCAGCTCTCCCAGTGACACGGCGATCGGGGGAGGGGTTAATGGTATTCTCAGGGGAGCAATTCTGATGCAAGAAAATATTCTTCACGGTCAAGAGCAACAAGGAAGCAATCGGTTTTCCTTTGGGACGAAAGTTTTGTGGGAAACCAGAACGCATTCCCAGAAAGGGGAAAGGTCATGTAAACGAAACCAGAAGAAATGAGAAAAGTGTCAACACCAAGATGGACACGAAGGAGGGGACAACTGAAAGGCTGATAATACCACTGGGAGCCAGGCTGACTGCTGAATGTACAGAGGGACAGAGGAGTAGGAAGAAGGAGAAACAAAGACGGGGTCTGAGAAGAGACTGGTTACTAGTGTAACATAAAATCCAAAGTCTCCTATAGGTATATAAACAATGGGAAAGATGGCCAAAGCAGAGCTGCTGTTCACTTGGGACCAATAAAAGGATCTATGTACCGAGGCAGAAGTCATGGCTGAGTTAGTAAACTAATATTTTGCATCTTTTTCAAGACAAAAAAATTTCCAGTGAAATATTTCACAGTGAAGGGGGAGATGGCTAAGGGCCAGAAATAGATCCATAAGAAAGGCAGCCCTTTCTTATAGACCAGACAAGATAGTTATGACATTGCTGAGTGTGGTAATAACAATAAGGTCATGAGAAATAAGAACATGGGGCAGGATTAGGTCCTTCAGACCTTCAAGCCTGAACTGCCTCAATGAGATCATGACAGACACAATTAGCTCCATTCACTCAGCTCTCTCATCAATCAAAACCTGTCTAACTCAGCCTTGAATATATCCAATGTCCCAGCCTCACTGGGGGAAAGAGAATTATGAACACTATGGTCCCTTCAGGGAATTAAGTTCATTCTCACTTTTGTCTTAAATGGGAGACCATTTAATTTGAAGCTGTATCCCCTGACACCTACCCACCCACCACAATGTGTGGAAATATCCTTTCACCATCTACCCCATCAACTCCCCTCAGAATATCTTAGCTTTCAATGGGTTACCTCTCATTCACCTAGACTCCAATGAGTACAGACCCAACCTGCTCAAACTTTCCACATAAGACAAATGCCTATATCCCAGGAATCAGCCAAGTGAACCCTCTCTGAACTGCTTCCAATGTGAGTATATCCCTCTTTAGATTGGGAATGTGGTCTCACCGAATTGTAGCAATAATTCCTGACCTTTTCTATTCCCTCACCTTGGCAATAAAAGGCTAATTGCAGAATGTTATGATCCTAGACCAGATTTGCAACTTCACATTACAATCCTGGTCAAGATCATCAAATTATCTTACAATTTGCTGAGGGACAAGCAATCTTTATCTTTACAGTCACAAAAGGTGAGATCCAATGAACTTCCTAATAGATACAGGATTCCACGATTTGACAATAAACTTTCCAACGCAAATTAGAACAATAATATAGACTATGACACGGATTTATTTCCAATGACCTGAGTTTACATGTAATAGCTATGACATCGTTGTATAGCAACTTAAAAAGCCTTTTGCTGTTTTTTTTGTAAAAATACATGTGACATAAATTGCTGTTCTATTCTAGGCGGAGATTGAACATACCACAATGGCTATCAACATTCAAGACACATAGAGTCATAGAGTCATAGAGATGTACAGCATGGAAACAGACCCTTCAGTCCAACCCGTCCATGCCAACCAGATATCCCAACCCAAGCTGGTCCCACCTGCCAGCACCCCGCCCATATCCAATGGATTTCTGAACAATTCATCCCCGCAGATGTTAATGAGACAGTGGTGGGTAATTCAGACTTAGAGTAGGGCAAGAGATTGGAAGAACATTCAAATGAACATAGGAGTCAGATTGATTTGGGAAAATTGTTGAGATAGTCAAGAATAGCTAAGACAACAAGTAGGGAAACATTGCACGGCTCATCACAGGAGAATAATCAAGCAAAATCTGACGTTAAAAATCGTAAGGAGATACCAGGACATGGGACCACAAGGAGGGAGGTTTTAGTGGGAGGTTAGAAGAGAATTCCAGAGCTAGGGGCCTAGGAAGAAGTGAAGACATTTGTGGTCAAGAAGCCCATAAGGGTGCAGAGTGAGAGAGGAGTAGAGTCATAGAGACCTATAGCACAGCAAAGACCCTTCGGCCCGTCATGTCCATACCAGTCAAGCACAACTACTTAACTATTCGAATCCCATGGAGGAGGCTGCAGGGTTGAGGAGGGTGTAGTCATGGAGAAATTTAGAAGAGCTATTTCTGGATTCGCACAGATGGAAATAATGGATAAACTTAATAGATAGGTAGTTGGTGAGAGTAAGTGGCCAGCAGAGATTTTAAATGAGTGATGAGAATTTTGGGAAAGCTAATCTTAGCAGGACTTATACACTTAATGGTAAGGTCCTCGGGAGTGTTGCTGAACAAAGAGACCTTGGAGTGCAGGTTCATAGCTCCTTGAAAGTGGAGTCGCAGGTAGATAGGATAGTGAAGAAGGCATTTGGTATGCCTTCCTTTATTGGTCAGAGTATTGAGTACAGGAGTTGGGACGTCATGTTACGGCTGTACAGGACATTGGTTAGGCCACTGTTGGAATATTGTGTGCAATTCTAGTCGGCTTCCTAATGGAAAGATGTTGTGAAATTTGAAATGGTTCAGAAAACATCTACAAGGATATTGGCAGGGTTGGAGGACTTGAGCTATAGGGAGAGGTTGAACAGGTTGGGGCTGTTTTCCCTGGAGCGTTGGAATCTGAAGGGTGACCTTATAGACGTTTATAAAATCATGAGGGGCATGGATAGGATAAATAGACAAAGTCTTTTCCCTGTGATGGGGGAGTCCAGAACTAGAGGGCATAGGCTTAGATGAGAGGGGAAAGATTTAAAAGGGACCTGGGGGGCAACGTTTTCACTCAGAGGATGGTATGTGTATGGAATGAGCTGCCAGAGGAAGTGGTGGAGGCTGGTACAATTGCAACATTTAAGAGGCATTTGGATGGGTATATGAATAGGAAGTGTTTGGAGGGATATGGGCCGGGTGCTGGCAGGTGGGACTAGATTGGGTTGGGATATCTGGTCGGCATGGACGGGTTGGACCGAAGAGTCTGTTTCCATGCTGTACATCTCCATGACTCTATGATTTAACAAATAGATCCGAGGAGAAATGGAGCCTGGACGAGGATGGAAGATTTGCTGGTGACTGTGAGCTGGAGGAAAGTAGTGCAATGACAGTGGAAGGTTTTGGTGTTGTTCATGAGATAAGAAAGCTGAGCTGTTATTTCATTCTTTACAATATATCAGAGCTATTTCTACACTGGGGTTTATTGGATTGTTTGAGGTGCCAGTTCCCAATAGCTGGAGCTCCCCTTTGTTCATCTTTCACTTCTTGATCCAATCTGTTGAATTCCCAGTTTTTGTCGCCAGTTATAAACCTGCGTTGTCTTCCACATCGAGACAAGCCCTAAGAGAACGGAGCTGTCTCCCTGGGGACGAGTTCCAGCTCATCGAGCATGTTTATATTGGAAGCGGCATGGGTTGCGCAAGATGCATGCACTGGGAACAAGTGAATCAAACACTCTTTGAAAGCCTATTCTACAAAACAAGCAAAGGACTTGCATTTAATTAAACTCTGGCAGAAATCTCGGGTGTGCTTGCGTGTTTTCGTAATAAATCCCAGTCGTTACAGAAAGTGTTTTTCTGTGCACCGTTTTAGATGCCGGGTAGTGCGAGGTGATGTCAGTCTCTGTTTCTGGCAGGTCCACTCTTTCTGAATAAAACAGCAAGAAAAGGCCAAGTAATCATCTCCACCGCTTGGCTACCGCTTAGCGACATGAGTATTAACACGTGTGTGTATGTGCGAATATGTGTGTATGTTTATATGTGTAAATACATATGACTATACACATGTGTAAATATGGATGTATACATGCCTGTATGTATGTGTAAATGTGCGCGTGCAGTGTATGTGTATAGACATGCACATTGACCTGTATGCATTTGTCTGTATATGGATGTGTCTGACAATGCATGTGTGTATACATGTGTATATATGTTTGTATTTGTGCATATGTTGTGTATGTATGTTTGTGTTTGTGTGTGTGTTGCATGTGTATGTGTGTATCTGTGTGTGTATATCTGTGTGTGTGTAAATATGTGTGTGTGTATATCTGTATGTGTGTATGTTTGTGTGTATTTGTGTGTGTGTGTGTGTGTCTGTCTGTATGGAGAGGGGAACCATTTACCTCTCTCCTAATTTTCAACTTTGCTGCAGTGACCCTGATGCAAATGAATGTGAACCGACAGTAAGTTCGTCCCTGTGGGTTTGCATGAGTTGGAAGGACTGAGCTGCATAAAAACGTAAGAAGTGATTCTTTGACGTGACATGAAATGATACAAGATTCAATGCTCTTTAAAATGATTGATGAACGGCTTCACATGAACGTCTCGGCTTGGAGACTGATCTCACATTGAGATATCACCTCCTAACAGGATGAGGAGTTGTGACAGGGCTTACATTGAAACCGGCATCGATTACAGTCTGCCTTGCTGCTTGGATTCACAAGTTAACATTGATACTAATGAGCTCTGATCACACAGCACAGTCCAAACACTTCAAACAGACAAGAATGCATTAACTCTCTTTGCCCTTTCTTGGTTTGTTAGTTAATCTTAGTTGGTGAATTTATACAGACACTAAACACACTGGAACTTACTGGGGCAACACACAGCTAATGAGGCTAGTGATTGGTTGCTTTCAAAAGTGCTCTTGAGGGAAGCAAACTTTCAGGGGCTCTGGGGTCACCATGTGGGAATGGGGCTGACAGGACTTCTCCACTGCATGAGATCCATGTGCTGAATGATCTCTCTCTGCAACTCGAGCATCTCCAGTGGAGTAGCAGAGTTAGAAATGTTCGGGGTTTCGATTTCATCCTGTAACTGTGCGCTGCTCCATTTCCAAATGCGAGTCTTTAAAGTAGAGCTCAGCTTTACGTCCTCTTTTTGTATTGTTTGACCTCAATCCCTGTGCAGAGGCCTGACCCTTCACTCCATCCTGACAATGTCAGCACTGTGTCAGTGAATGAGAGCTATCTCGACGAAACTCTGCATGTCACAATCCCTGGCTGCTGGTGTTACTGAGGGTCACAAACGTTCACTAGTTACAAGCTACAGAAACAAGGCTTTTGCTGAAAGAATTCAGATTTTAAAAATTGACTCAAGCTGAACAGATACGGCTCACTCAAGCTAAGGCTGAATGGGACACTTGAAGAACTGTAGATGCTCAAAATCTGCAATAAAAGTAGCAACCCAGCAGTTCTGGAAGCATCCAGGAGGTAAATACAGAGTTATGTTTTGAGACCCCTCTGATTCTTCTTCAGAATTGAAAGCTAAAAAAGAATTTGCTTAAAAAACATTCAGAAAAAGGTTCAATTCTTGTATCAATGCCCCTTTTTTTATTCATTCACAGAGTGTAGGCAATACTGGCTCATCAGCATCGATTGCCCATTCCTAATTACCCAGAGGGCAGTTAAAATTCCATCACATTGTTGTTGAGTCTGGAGTCACATGTCATTGAGAAGAGGTCAGGACAGTAGTTTCCTTCCCTTATTGGGAAATTTTCCCCTCGCAATAGTTTTATAGTCAGCATCAGACCCTTCATTCTAGATTTTTTACTGAATTCAACTTCACCATCGACCATAGCAGGATTTGAACCCAGATTTCTGGAACATTATCTGGGTATCTGGATTGATTGACCAGCAATAACCCCATGATGCCATCAACTCCCTCACTGCCACATAGAGTCATAGAGTCATAGAGATATACAATGCAGAAACAGACCCTTCAGTCCAACTCGTCCATGCTGACCAGATACCCTAAATTAATCTAGTCCCATTTGCCAGCCCTTGGCCCATATCCCTCCTAACCTTTCCTATTCGTATACCCATCCAGATGCCTTTTAAATGTTGTAATTGTACCCCTAGATATTAAAATATCATCTATGAAGGGCAAACATATAAATCTATACCTAAATACAGACATGTAAGAATATCAATCTAAACATTTACTATCTACATATATACACATGTACATGAGCACTTGTATGTATTACATAATGTTCCTGTGGGAGTTAAAAGTTTGATAACTATGGATGCACAGAAAATTGTCAATGATAGTTTGGGAAACTTGGTAAGCATGGACGAGTTGGACCGAAGGGTCTGTTTCCATGCTGAATGACTCCACGGTTCTATGTACAAACTTGAATTCATATTTTTCATTCATATTAGTGTTGTTATGGTGGCACTGTGTGTCGAAGGTGTTTATGGAGTCCTATCTACTCACCTTGACCAATGGCAGAATGATGCCCCTGAAGGTTTCAAAGTCCAATTGCCTCTGTCTCTCTAATGAAGGGAGGTAACCTTTAATGAGCTCTCCACATTGCACAGAGATACCTACTGGTCATTTGTGGTTTCTGGCTAATTCTCAATGTAAAGGGCTGCAGGACTTTCAAAAATAACACGTTGTTTATCTTTATTTCGTATTGTTGCCATTTTATAACAACAATGGAAATTGCTGGAGAAACTCAACAGGTGTGGCAGCAACAGTGGATAGAAAGCAGAGTTAAAGTTTTGGGGTCAGACTTGCTGAAGTTCTCCAGCAATTTCAGATCACCAGCATCCACAGTCCTCTGGGGACTGTTTTTTTTACAACCGGTTTATGTCTGAAATGAAATGAAACATTAACACAGCATTGAAAGTGAGGTTGAACATTGAATGAACTTTTTGGATTATGCCTTCATGTAAACCTTAAATTGCACAAGGACTTTATAAACTTAATTATGTGCAAGGAATGTTATCTTTAGTGAGAATCATGTCATAGATGGAAATGTGTTGCTGGAAAAGCGCAGCAGGTCAGGCAGCATCTAGGGAACAGGAGAATCGATGTTTCGGGCATTAGCCCTTCTTCAGGAGGGCTAATGCCCGAAACGTCGATTCTCCTGTTCCCTAGATGCTGCCTGACCCGCTGTGCTTTTCCAGCAACACATTTCCATCTCTGATCTCCAGCATCTGCAGACCTCACTTTCTCCTCTGAGAATCATGTCACCCTCACAAACTTTAGCAACAAAGTAACACACCAGTGTTGCCTGTGTGAGACTTTTTAAGGTCACAATGTTTCCACAAGATTCGATTCAACATGTAACTGTTGCTCTGAGTCCCACTAGTCAGCTGAGAGCCGAGGCTGAATCCTCTCACAATGATGAGCTGAAATCTGTGCTATTAGAAGTAGCTTATTCCTTGCTGAAGGAATTGTTCCGATTGATTGCCACAGTGGGAGGTTTATCTTAGAATTTCCCAATTCTATATCAAATAGGCAGTTATCTCGGGATAGTCACTCTGACTTGCATCTGTATAGACTTCTTCATGACCATCGGAGGTGTGAAAGTACCTCATAGCCAGTGCAGTATTTTGCGAGGTACAATCACTGTTGCAAGTAGGAGACACAGCAGCTAGTTTGTACGCGGCAAATGTCGATACACAATGTTTGTAAGGAGCTTTCTGCATACTTTCAGGACAGTGCTCTGGGACATTTTGCACTCCCAGAGGAAGCAAACAGGGATAAGGTTTAACATCTCATTTGATGCCTTCAATAGGGCTCTATTAAAAGAGTGTGAGCCCCTGAATCTTGCCTAGAGCAAGATCTGAACCACAAATATTACACCTCAGAGATACAGCTGAACAGCAACAGAAACAGACCCGTCAGTCCAACTCATCCATGCCGACCAGATATTCCTAAATTAATCTAATCCCATTTGCCAGCATTAGGCCAATATCCTTCTAAACTCTTCCTAATCATTTACCTATCCAGATGCTTTTTAAATGTAACTGTACCAGCCTCCACCACATCAACTAAACACCTAGGGAACCTATGGAAGCGAATATTTTTGTTGGGCATCCTCTTAAGTCCCTGCTATAATGTGAGTGGATGTTACATGGTCTCAATATGAAGCATGCTACAATGGGCCTCTTCTATCATGTAAGACTCAGAATCTCTACAGTATGGAAGCAGGCCATTCAGCTCATCGAGTCCATACCAACCCTCTACAGAGCATATGAACCAAACCCACCCCATCTCTGTAGGAGAAAGTGAGGACTGCA
Source organism: Chiloscyllium plagiosum (assembly GCF_004010195.1). Classification (NCBI taxonomy): domain Eukaryota; kingdom Metazoa; phylum Chordata; class Chondrichthyes; order Orectolobiformes; family Hemiscylliidae; genus Chiloscyllium; species Chiloscyllium plagiosum. The sequence goes on along the minus strand of NC_057718.1, from coordinate 11,492,901 downwards.
GATGCTGGAGATCAGAGTTGAAAAATGTGTTGCTGGAAAAGCGCAGCAGGTCAAGCAGCAGCCAAGGAGCAGGAGAATCGACGTTTCGGGCATGAGCCCTTCCTGCTCCTTGGCTGCTGCCTGACCTGCTGCGCTTTTCCAGCAACACATTTTCAGCACCCCATCTCTGTAACTTCGCACAGCTAACACACCTATCTGTGAACACTGTGGGCAATTTAGCGTGGCCAATTCACCTAACCCACACATCTTTGGATTGTGGGAGGAAACCGGAGCATCCGGAGGAAACCCACGTAGACGCAGGGAGAATATGAAGACTCCACGCAGACAGTCGCCTGAGGGTGGAATCGAACCTGGGTGCCTGGTAGGTCCCTGTGAGGCAGCAGTGCTAACCACTGAGCCACCACGGCACCCCTAAAACTCCATGATCTAGAGGTGTGAACAGCATTTTCAGCCATTCTTCTGGGAGACATGTTTATCTTCCACTGACGTTCCAGCCAAAAGGGATTCTTCATAGGGATTCTCCCTGAGAAACCTGTTGCATTCCTGGGTTTGTTTCCTTTCCTTTACTCTATACCCGATGGAACCTGTTTGGAGGACTGCAACTTTAAATATAAGTGTGGAGAGATCAAAGAAGGTGAATATTTAAGGGAAACATTATTCCATTATTACTCATAAACTTCTTACAAGACTCTCAGCCAGCATTGTACTTATTGGGAGAGGATATTGTTGTTTCATTTTTTAGGGAATTGCAGATGTTCACAGTGTGTGGTCATGTGCAGTTTTTCCATAATATTTTCAGAAAAATAACTTAATCATGGCTTTAGTAAGCATAGTTCATGGCAGTAACAGCAACATAGCTGTGACTCGATTGGCTCAGTTCTGTTCTTAATAAATGAGGAAATGTGTGTCTTGAAAAAGAGACACAGTCTATAACTAAAGGAGAAAGCATCTCAGAGAGAATGGTTGACATGTAAAAATGGGACAGGCAAACAATCAAACACTTATTTGTTAACCAGCTCCTCTACCCTACAATGAGGGAAAACCCAGTACTCTCCCCTCCACATCCCTCCTGCAAATCCACCTCGTGATAAGTTTGGGTTGGAGGCCCATTTTAAACTCAGCCTGGTTTTACATGCCATTGACTTCAACGAAGCATGAAAGTATAAATTGAACACCGATCCCAAACCTCAAATCTATCCTGTTGTCGCCAGGGAGCTCAAGGTAAAATCACGATGATAATCAAGATGGTAGCAGGGTCGGTTAGCTGGGATGGCTTTGAGTGATGCCAGGAAGTGTGGGTTCAATTCCCACAGCAGCTGAGGTTACCATATGGGGCTCTCTCAAACTCTCCCCTCACCTTGAGGCATAGTGACCACCTCCCTCTCTCTGGTGGTTGAGCAGCCCTAATAGGACCACAGTGAGTCAGTACCATTCTTGTACCATCGCTACCACTTAGTAGATGCATGGGAACATTCCCTACAAGCTACTCAGTATAATCATTAGGAATGGGTGGCAAGAAAACAAAAATAACAATCATTAATGTGCTGTTGCAAACCACCTGGAAGTGGGTTAAGACAAGGCAGGAATGAAATGAGTACATGTCCACCTTGCACAGCAACAGCCCCAGCTGGGGAGTCTACCCCAAGGTAATGTCATCCAAACCTTTTTTTAACAAAACAAAGAACCGCAGATCTGAAACAAAATCCGAAGCTGCTGAAGAAATTCATCAAGTCTGTGGAGAGAAAACAGAGTTAACGTTTCGAGTCCAGTGACTCTTCCTCAGAAGTCAAGCATTTATGATCTATCTCTGACTCTCCCACGGTATTTGTGCAGATATCAATTTCTGAGATCAATTTGCCTTTTCCTTCTACAATTTTCATAGCCTTTTATCCAAAGCTTGGTGTGATGTAGTCACTAAATCCTCACTACCTTTTCTTTAACTTGCTTTGATCGTCATGCTAACTTGAAACTTAATTCCTAACCTTTCACAGGATTTCCCTCTGATTCACAACATTGGTTTCTTCCATCTAATCACTGACCTCTGCTTACCACCCAATGTAAATCAGGAGTCCTAATCAAACCCAAGCTTCGAAACCCTGTTCACCCCCACTCCATCTCTGTAAACTCCTCTGGCCCCCAAAAAACCCTCTGAGATCTCTACGCCTGGTCTACAGTGAGTTATAATGTGATCAGATATATTTGGCCTTCCCATTGTACAGGAAATCACATCATGTGCAGTTGATACAAGATACTAAATTAGGGGAGGTACCAGTAAATCATTGGAAGTAGTGTTTGAGGTCACGGACAGTGAGAAAGGAGAAGTTGATGTTGCATCTCCTGTACTTGCACACACAAGTGTAGGGCCTTTGGGATAATTGAGGAATAGAGCAAGGTTTCTCTGAGGAAGCAGTGTCTTCCATTGACACCTGCTGGTTACCATTCCAATGTATGAATGGAAACAATCCCTTCTTATTTACTCCACCATTAACCCTCAGAATGTTGAATATCTTGATAAAATCTCCTCTGCTCTAAGTGTAAGCGTTAATGTGCGTGTTTGGATGTGTGCTTATCTCCACTCAGAAAGCACAGCCAGGCTAGATTTCTCCATTTTTGGGTTAGATTGGAACCATCTCGTGGCACAGTGGTAGTATCCCTACCTCTAGATTGGAAGGACTGATCTGTGGGTGACACTTGCTCCAGCAGCGTGTAATGACATCTCTGATCAGATTGATTTAAAAAAAAATAGATTAAATTTTTAAAAAAATGTTTGGGGCGCTCCTGTGGCTCAGTGGTAGTATCCATACCCCTGGACTGGGAGGACAGGGTTCAAGACCTAGCTGCTCCAGCAGTGTGTAATAACATCTCTGAATAGATTGATTAGAAACTATCTAGATTGGGAATATCAATCTGTACAAGTCACCTAGTCTGTTATTCCAGAATCTGGTCTCGCAGCAACATTGCTCTGAGGGTCAGATACCTGAAGTGAGGCAGTTTTGTTATTTTTATCAATGAATCGAGAATGTTTGTTCCCTCTAGTCGGTGTGCTTCATTCCTTAGTTTCTGCTACGTGTCCTGTTCGTCATTAGCGATGGGAAGAACTGTGCAGCCAGTTGGATTTTGTCTTTAATTTCAAAGCCCTCGCTTCCAATAAACATTAACAATCCTGTGGCTGCTTCCGGAGTTGAGGAATGATGCTGGCTTCTTTGCTCTGAACTTCAAACCCCTTTTAAAGCACTGGCGATGACATGTTGCTAACAGCGGGTCAACCTTAACATTGGGTTTGAAATAAAGGTTGCTAGTTTTCAGCTGTTGAGAGATAAACACTGGAGGAGAGAAATGAAACAAAGAGCTGGGGAAAAGCATCAGGATTTGGAAAAGAAACGTGGATGAATATTTCTGCTAAACATCCTGGAAACTGGTCAGTTTCAGAAAGCAAACACCCTTAAACTCCATCATCCAATTCCACTTGTGTGTTTCTGTTTTGTTCCCCAACATTAGACAGCTGATCGATTGGTGTCCTATTACTGTCCAGAACCTGTCTATCACCTACAAGGCACAAGTAGTGGGTGCTGTGCACTTGTACCGATGGGTTCAGCTCCAACAGCACAGAAAGAAGCTCAACATCAGCAGGGCAATGCATCCTGCATGATCAACACCCCATCCACCACCTTCAACATTCACACCTTCTTGCACATTAGCCTTCATTGCAGGAGGATTGTCAGTTCTGAAGGATGTCTTACTGCAGTTTTATAGAGCCTTGATGACACCACAGCTGGAGTATTAATTGCAGATCTGGTCTCCCTGCCTAAGAAAGGATAGACTTGCCATTGAGTGAGTGCAGTGAAGTTTACTGGGCAGACACCAGAGATGGCAGTACCGTCCTATGAGGAGAGATTGGTTCAACCGACCGTGTATTCATAGAATCCCTACAATGTAGAAGTAGGCCTTTGGCCCATTGAAGGGCTTTTGCCCAAAATGTCAATTTTCCTGCTCCTTAGATGCTGCCTGAACTGCTGTACTTTTCCAGCACACTTAATCTTGACTCTGATCTCCAGCATCTGCAGTCCTCAGTTTTGCCTTTGGCCCATTAAGTCCACACCAACCATCTGATGAGCATCCTGTCCAAATCTGGCCCCCTACCCTATAACTCTGCTTTCTTTTTTAATTGAATTGAATTGAATTTATTGTCACGTGTACCAAGGCACAGTGAAAATCTTTGTCTTGCGAGCAATACAGGCAGATCACAGAGTTAAGTAGCAGAGATAGTAAATAATAGGTAAACAGCGGCAAAAACAAAGACAACAGATACAGGTGAATATTAAGAGTTTGTGAAACCACTTTGGTGGTCATGAAGTGCTTTGAAAGGCTGGTCATGGCATTAGAGTCAAGATTAGAGTGGTGCTGGAAAAGCACAACAGGCCAGGCAGCATCCGAGGAGCAGGAAAATCGACATTTCGGGCAGGAGCCCTTCATTAAGAATCCTGATGAAGGGCTTTTGCCCGAAACGTCAATTTTCCTGCTCCTCGGATGCTGTCTGACCTGCTGTGCTTTTCCAGCACCACTCTAATCTTGACTCTGATCTCCAGCATCTGCAGGCCTCACTTTCGCCTGGTCATGGCATTAATCAACTCCCACTACTCTTGACCCACTCCAATTTGCCCATCGGACTAACCGATCCATGTCAGATGCCATATCACTTGCCCTTCCCTCTTCCCTAGAACATCTTGACACCAAGAACAGCTATGTAAGAATCCTACTCATTGACTACAGTTCAGCCTTCAACACTATTATCACCTCGAGACTGATTACTAAACTTAGTGATCTTGGACTAAGCCCCACTCTCTGCAACTGGATCCTCAGTTTCCTGACCCACAGGCCACAATCAGTGAAGATTGGGGACAATATTTCATCCTCACTAATACTCAACACTGGAGCCCCACCAGGGGTGTGTACTCAGCCCCCTACTGTACTCACTGTATACCCATGACTGGGTTGCCAAATACCAGATTAATGCCATTTACAAATTCGCTGATGACATGACCATAGTCAGTCAAATCTCAGATGGTGACAACAGACTACAGACAGGAGGTGGAAGACCTGGAACAATGATACACTGAGAACTCGCTCTCAATGCCGGCAAAACCAAGGAACTCATTATTGACTTTCAGTGGGATGTTACTCATGCCCCCCTATACATTAACAGCACAGAGGTGGAACGAGTGGAGAGTGTCAAGCTCCTGGGAGGGGTCATCTACAACAAGCTTTCTTGGACTCTTCATGTGGACGCACTGGTTACAAAGGCCCTCAGACAGCCGAGGAAATTTGGCAAGATGGTGAATACCTTTGCCAAATTTTATAGGTGTGACATCAAGAGTATTCTGTCTGGATGTATCACTACCTGGTATGGTGAACTCAGATGAGGGCATCACTGGTTGGGGCAGCATTTACTTCCCTTCCAGAGGGCAACTGAGAATCAACCACATTGCTATGGGTCTGGAGTCACATGTAGGCCAGACAAGAATGGCAGTTTCCTTCCCTAAAGGGGATTAATGAAACAATCGATTCATGTTCGTCATTAGATTCTTAATTCCTGGTGTTTATTGAATTTAAATTCCACAATCTGCTATGGCAGGATTTGAACCTGGGTCCCCGGAACATTACCTGAGCCTCTGAATTAACAGTCCAGGGGTAATACCACTAGGCCATCATGTCCCCTAATAGACCGGCGAGTGTGGCTAATCCATTGAACTGCACATCTTTGGATTGTGGGAGGAAACCGGAGCACCTGGAGGAAACCCACGCAGACACGGGGAGATTGTGCAAACTCCACACAGACAGTTGTCCGAGACTGGAACCTGGGTCCGTGGTGCTGTGAGGCCAGTAGTGCTAACCACTGAACCACTATGTCACACTGCAGTTCACTGAAGTTCAGAAGGAGGAGAGGGAATAACATACTAAGAGGGCTAGTAGGATGCAGGTTGGATGTTTTCTTAGGTTGGGGAATCTAGGGCTTGGGGTCAAAGTTCAGGATACAAGGTAGACCATTTCGGACAGAGTTGAGGAAAGGGTTTTCATTCAGTGGATAGAGACCCTATGAAAGTCTCAACCACAGAAAGCTGTCAAGGCCAAGTCACTGAATGTTGAAAAGATAGATACATTCTTAGATTTAAATGACATCAAGGGGAGAAAGTGGGAGTATGGCTTTGAGATAGAGGATCAATAAAGATTATATTAAATAGCTCAAAGGTCCAAATGCCCTACTTCTACACCTCGTTTCTATGTCTAAGTTTCTATGTTTCACTGGAATACAGTGGTAGCATTGTCTAACATCTACAAGGTGCACTGTGCCAACTGAACAGGACTCCTTCAACAGCAACTTCAAAAACCAATGGACTTCCCGATCGGGGAGATCGGGGGCAGCAGATGGATAGGAGCACCATGCAATTTCCTGCCATTTCCCCTCCTGGTCACACATCATCCTGACTTGGAAATACATCGCTGTTCCTTGGCTATCGTTGGATCGTAATGCTGGAACTTCACAGGAAGGAAGCTCACCACTACCTTCTCAAGGGCAAACAGGGATGGCTGCCAAATGGGAAGCTCACAACACATGAAAGAACAAAAGAAAGCTGGTTTGTGGAGTAAGTGAAGATGTTGCTTTCAGCACTTTATATGCAATGTTGTCATGGCTGAGCAAACCCCAGTTATCATTGCCGTTCACCAGGACAATTGGGCATGGAGCCCAAGGACACAGGAAATTGGAGCAGAAATAACATGACCACCTCAACCTGCTCCATCGCTCAGTCCAGACTTTCTACATTAACTCCACCCTCCTGACTATCCCCATTTCACTCGATTCCTCAGCGATCATGAGAACTCTTGAGCATCCAAAGCCCTTTAGGGTAGAGAATTCCAGAGATTCACGAGCCTCCGACTGAAGCTCTGTTCCATCATTTCAATCCAAACTACTTATTTTAAGTTACCCCACCCCCCCCACCTCCAGTTCTGGTCTGCAGCCAGGGGGAAACTACTTCTCAGCATATACCCTGCTCCCGGGGAAATAGGGATCTGTATGAAATTCCGGACTTGCCAATCCTGAATCAATAAAAAAACTCACATTCTCTCAAAATGTTGTGCATTTCAATGGAATTGCTCCATTCTCCAGAAAATATAGGCAGTGCCATACTAAGGGGCTCTTTATTTTAATTTGTTTAATGGGTTTCCCAAAGTAGGACAAAGAGAGACCTTGGTGCCAGCCTAGCCTTGAAGAGTGAGCATGAGGTACCAACTGAGGTATCCCAGGGCCATTACCACTCCCGAAAATGGTTTAAATTCTTAAGTTTCCTTTGGAATTTATATCCTGTTCTGGACAGCTCTGTTAAAATGCCGTCAATCATTAATAGGATCCATTTTGATTTCCTTTCTGTTTCACGGATTTCCTACGTGCGTTGGCAGTGAGACTGGCGTGCAGTGACAGCGGTGTCAAAAGTGAGACATGGTTGCCCCAAATTTGATTCCCAGCCGTCACAGTTTGTTAATTTGCGATCTCTCTCATCAGTAACGCCGAGTTCAGAAACACGTTTGATCCATTGCATTGGGGTCTTGCCCGTGCCCACGTGTCCCTGGCAAGGGAACGGGCAGTGCCCCATCGATAGGCCCCCGACAACCTTCAGCCTGTGGGCACATCGCCAGGACTGGGATGCAATCATCACCCTGCTTTTCCATAATAACATTCTTCATTCGACGTTGTCAGCTTCCTTTGATGGTTTGGTTTGTTGTGACAGGGAAACAACAAAGGGGAAGTTACTGGATTCATTTCTTTTAATTGAAATGGTAGAGGCGTTTTGGTAAAACAATACAAACTACTAGTCAAAGCACAGCTGGAACAGCTTTGGGCCCCTTATCTAAGGAGAGACATTCTGGCATTACACACAGTCCAGGGGAAGCTGACTCAGGTATGGAGGGATTGTCCCACGAGGAGAGCGTTAGGAGGTTAGGCCTGTACTCATTGGAATATAGAAGAAGAGGTGACATTGTACAAGATTCTGAAGGAACTTGACAGGGTAGGCATAGAAAGACCGTTTCCCCTTTGTGGGAGAGTCCAGGATTAGAAGGCACAATCTCCAAACATGGGGTTGCCCATTGAAGGCAGAGATGAGGAGGAATTTATTCTCTCAGAGGGGAGTGAACCTGTGGAATTCTTTACCACAGAGGGCTGTCGGGGCTGGGTCAGTGAGTATATTCAAGGCTGAATTAGACAGGTTTTTAATCAGGAAGGGATGACGGGTTATGGGGAAATGGGGGGAAGCTGGAGCTGGGGGGTTATCAGATCAGTCACAAACTGGTTGAATGGTGGAGCTGATTTGATGGGCTGAATAACCTCTGCTTTATGTTCTTGTGGGATAAGGAGAGATTGCTCTGACACTGGGCTAGTACGTGAGAGGCTGACATGTGCAAAGCTGCATTCTGTAAATAAATGAACGATCAAGAAAATGATTTGTATCTAACTTGGTATTTTACGACCTGACTTGGTGGGTCTATTTAACAACCTGCACATCTTCGGTTGGTTTTTCCACATCCATAAGTTGTCCCAAACTGTTTCAAAGCAGTAACTTATGCAGCCCAGTGTTATTTAGCAGGTAAACACGACCAATTTGGGGAAAGCAAAGTCTGCCAGACAGAAGGTTACCTAAGAGTCTGTTTTCTGGCACTGGCCTAGGAGTACAGAATAGCACAGACGCTGTTCTTCTAACAGTATCACAAGCTCCTGAGCATCCGTCTGTAAATAGCCTCAACAATTTCCGGGATAGTGATCAGACTGCTCTTTCTGCCCAGACAATAAATTGTGGTCACTGACTACTGGCTTCTTTCTGGTGCAGGTTGGAATGCCTGTCTCCCTGAAACTGAATGACCACTGTTTCTCTCAAGTTTCCAACAAATTGACCACAAGAACCTAATTCATTCGTCAGACCTGGGGAAGAACACAGAACTGGAATCGACTGAGAAAGGAGCACCAGCCGCTGTTCATTTTTTGTGGTTTGGGAGCAGCAACTTCAACTTCTCAAATTTTCCGCATTTAGTTAATAAGGCATTGCACATTGCAAAAGAATGACAAAAGCTTTAATGACCTTAAACTTCAATCCTCAGTCATGCTGCGAAATGGATGTTCCACATACGCTGTCATTGGGAACACCGTTACAGGTTATTAATTGTGGGTGCCCCATTTGTTCAACATTCCCTGCATGAAGTTGCTCAACAAATTGACACGGCTGCGATTTGCTGAGAAAGTTGGAAGGAAACCTAAGGATTTATTTATGTAGTTGTCAGTGTAACAAACAGCGAGGCTGCAATATATCTCCAGCACACAGTGCCCAGTGTTCATTGTCTGGAAGAACTACACACAAAAGAAATAAAAACAAATGTTTCTTCTACGAATGATCCTGTTGGCCAACAAGTGATGGAAGGTTTTCAGTGAAGCTGAAATTTATGGAGGAGTCCTGAGTTCCAGCTTGACCCTCGCTGGTCGAATGATGCAGCTCACACATTCAGTCCATCAAACATGTGGCAGCCCTTTGCAACAGCGATCCAGTCAGACCCACTTGCTCACCCTTTCCCAATATTCCTGTCAAAATTCTTCCTCCAGCCAGTGGCGTGAGATGTGACTCCGGTGTTGGTGTGCCCGGCACAGCGGGAGCAGGGGTTGGTAGCGTGGCGACTTCAACGTTGGTTGGGTATGATGTAGACAGAAACGAAGCAGTGGTGGACAAGATGGCGGCACAGGTGTGATTGACAGTGATGGGTAAGCACAGGACTGATGGACTCTCTTCAAGCTTTCTTCATTTTCCTTACTCTTCCATTACTCACAACAGCGCTGATCCTCTATCTCAATGTCATATTACTCCTTTCCCCACATATCCATGATTCCTTTAAAACTGTGGCCTCCACAGCCATCCGTGGGAGAGAGTTTTACAGGTTCACAGTCCTAAAGAGCTGTTTATTGGGTGGGATCCAGGAACCATTAGACAAAGAAGGCAACATCACAACACGGCCAAAGAGGTAGAGTATCAACTTATAAATCCTTCCAAAATACGCCAATGCCGAGGAGCAGATTCAGAGGGAAGGCTGATGGTCCGTGGGGGAAATAGAATAATGCTGGCGCCTCTGCCTCATTGTCTAAAGCTCCACACTACAAAGTTCTCGCGAAGGGGAATGTTCCCATAGCAACAACGATCCTCAGTGAGGGCACGGTCAGTTCCATTGACTGAGTGGTCAATGTGAGAGTGCACGGTCAGCTCCATTGACTGGGTGGTCAGTGTGAGATCACACGGTCAGTTCCATTGACTGGGTGGTCAGTGTGAGAGTGAACGGTCAGCCCCATTGACTGGGTGGTAAGTGTGAGAGTGCACGGTCAGCTCCATTGACTGGGTGGTCAGTGTGAGATCACACGGTCAGTGCCATTGACTGGGTGGTCAGTGTGAGATCACACGGTCAGTTCCATTGATTGGGTGGTCAGTGTGAGAGTGAACGGTCAGCCCCATTGACTGGGTGGTCAGTGTGAGAGTGCACGGTCAGCCCCATTGACTGGGTGGTCAGTGTGAGATCACACGGTCAGTGCCATTGACTGGGTGGTCAGTGTGAGAGTGCACCATCAGTTCCATTGACTGGGTGGTCAGTGTGAGAGTGAACCTTCAGCCCCATTGACTGGGTGGTCAGTGTGAGAGTGTATGGTCAGCCCCATTGACTGGGTGGTCAGTGTGAGAGTGCACCATCAGTTCCGTTGACTGGTTGGTTAGTGTGAGAGTGCACGGTCAGTTTCATTGACTGAGTGGACAGTGTGAGAGTGTATGGTCAGCCCTATTGACTGGGTGGTCGGTGTGAGGGTGCTTCGCCACTTCCGTTGACTGGTTGGTTAGTGTGAGAGTGTACGGTCAGCTCCATTGACTGGGTGGTCAGTGTGAGAGTGCACCATCAGTTCCATCGACTGGGTGGTCAGTGTGAGAGTGTATGGTCAGCACCATTGACGGTGTCAGTGTGAGAATGCACCATCAGTTCCATTGACTGGGTGGTCAGTGTGAGAGTGCACAATTCCTTGCGTTGACTGGATGGTCAGTGTGAGAGTGCACGGTCAGTTGCGTTGACTGGGTGGTCAGTGTGAGAACGCACGGACAGCTCCAGTGACTGGGTGGTCAGTGAGATGGTGCATGGTCAGTTCCATTGACTGGGTGCTAAGTGTGAAAGTGCACGGTCAGTTCCGATGACTGGGTGGTCAGTGTGAGAGTGCACGATCAGCTCCATTGACTGAGTGGTCAGTGTGAGAGTGCACGGTCAGTTCCATTGACTGGGTGGTCAGTCTGAGAGTTTATGGTCAGCACCATTGACTGGGCGGTCAGTGTGAGAGTGCACGGTCAGTTCAATTGACTGGATGGTCAGTGTGAGAGTGCACGGTCAGTTGCATTGACAGGGTGGTCAGTGAGATGGTGCACGGTCAGTTCCATTGACTGGGTCCTAAGTGTGAAAGTGCATGATCAGTTCCGATGACTGGATGGTCAGTGTGAGAGTGTACGGTCAGCACCATTGACTGGGTGGTCAGTGTGAGAGTGCACCATCTGTTCCATTGACTGGGTGGTCAGTGTGAGAGTTTATGGTCAGCGCCATTGACTGGGTGGTCAGTGTGAGAGTGCACGGTCAGCACCATTGACTGGGTGGTCAGTGTGAGAGTGCACAGTCAGTTCCATTGACTGTGTGGTCCGTGTGAGAGTGCACGGTCAGTTGCGTTGTCGAGGTGGTCAGTGTGAGAGCGCACGGTCAGCTCCATTGACAGGGTGGTCAGTGAGATGGTGCACGGTCAGTTCCATTGACTGGGTCCTAAATGTGAAAGTGCATGATCAGTTCCGATGACTGGGTGGTCAGTGTGAGAGTGCACGGTCAGTTCCATTGACTGGATGGTCAGTGTGAGAGTCCACAGTCAATTCCGTTGACTGGGCGGTCAGTGTGAGAGTGTACAGTCAGCACCATTGACTGGGTGGCCAGTGTGAGAGTGCACAGTCAGTTCCATTGACTGGGTGGTCAGTGTGAGAGTGCATGGTCAGTTCCATTGACTGGGTGGTCAGTGTGAGAGT
>NC_057718.1:11480405-11480732 GCF_004010195.1 Chiloscyllium plagiosum | reverse complement strand
GGTCAGCACCATTGACTGGATGGTCAGTGTGAGAGCGCATGGAAGTTCCATTGACTGGGTGGTCAGTGTGAGAGTGCACAGTCAGTTCCATTGAGTGGTCAGTGTGAGAGTGCATGGTCAGTTCCATTGACTGGGTGGTCAGTGTGAGAGTGCACGGTCAGTTGCGTTGACTGGATGGTCAGTGTGAGAGTGCACAGTCAGTTGCGTTGATTGGGTGGTCAGTGTGAGAGTGTATGGTCAGCACCATTGACTGGATGGTCAGTGTGAGAGCGCATGGAAGTTCCATTGACTGGGTGGTCAGTGTGAGAGTGCACGGTCAGCTCCATT
>NC_057718.1:11476653-11478664 GCF_004010195.1 Chiloscyllium plagiosum | reverse complement strand
TGACTGGGTGGTCAGTGTGAGTGTGCACGGTCAGCTCCATTGACTGGGTGGTCAGTGTAAGAGGGCACGGTCAGTTCCATTGACTGGATGGTCAGTGTGAGATTGCATGGTCGGTTTCATGAACTGGTTGGTCAGTGTGAGAGCGCACAGTCAGTTCAATTGACTTGGTGATCAGTGTGAGAGTGCACGGTCAGATCCATTTACTGGGTGGTCAGTGTGAGAGTGCACCGTCAGTTCCATTGACTGGGTGGTCAGTGTGAGTGTGCACGGTCAGCTCCATTGACTGGATGGTCAGTGTGAGAGTGAACGGTCAGTGCCATTGACTGGGTGGTCAATGTGAGAGTGCACCATCAGCGCTATTGACTGGGTGGTCAGTGTGAGAGTGCACGGTTGGTTCCATTGACTGGGTTGTCAGTGTGAGAGTACACGATCAGCTCCATTGACTGGGTGGTCAGAGTGAGAGTGTACGGTCAGTTCCATTGACTGGTTGATTGGTGTGAGAGCACGCCGTCAGTTCTGTTGACTGGATGGTCAGTGTAACTGTGCACGGTCAGCTCCATTGACTGGGTGGTCAGTGTGAGAGAGCACGTTGAGCTCCATTGACTGGGTGGTCAGTGTGAGAGTTCATGGTCAGCACCATTGACTGGATGGTCAGTGTGAGAGTGCACGGTCAGTTCCATGGAATGGGTGGTCAGTGTGACAGTGCACGGTCTGTTCCATTGACTGGGTGGTCAGTGTGAGAGCACCCAGTCAGTTCCATTGACAGAGTGGTCAGTGTGAGAGTGCACGGTCAATTCCATTGACTGGGTGGTCAGTGTGAGAGTGCACGGTCAGTGGCATTGACTGATTGGTCAGGCTGAGAGAGCAGCATCAGTTCTGTTGACTGGGTGGTCAGTGTGAGTGTGCATGATCAGCTCCATTATCAGGGTGGTCAGTGTGAGTCAACAGTCAGATCCATAGTCTGTAGGTCAGTGTGAGAGTGCATGGTCAGTTCCATTGACTGGGTGGTCAGTGTGAGAGTGTACGGTCAGCTCCATTGACTGAATGGTCAGTGTGAGAGAGCACCATCAGTTCTGTTGACTGCGTGGTCATGGTGAGTGTGCATGGTCAGCTCCATTGTCTGCGTGGTCAGTGTGAGAGTGTACAGTCAGTTGCGTTGACTGGATGGTCAGTGTGAGAGTGCACGGTCAGTTGCATTGACTGGGTGGTCAGTGTGAGAGTGCACGGTCAGTGGCATTGACTGGGTGGTCAGGCTGAGAGAGCAGCGTCAGTTCTGTTGACTGGGTGGTCAGTGTGAGTGTGCATGATCAGCTCCATTATCTGGGTGGTCAGTGTGAGTCAACAGTCAGATCCATAGTCTGTAGGTCAGTGTGAGAGTGCACGGTCAGTTCCATTGACTGGGTGGTCAGTGTGAGAGTGTACGGTCAGCTCCATTGACTGGATGGTCAGTGTAAGAGGGCACGGTCAGCTCCATTGACTGGGTAGTCAGTGTGAGAGTGCATGGTCAGTTTCATTGACTGGGTGGTCAGTGTGAGAGTGCACGATCAGTTCTGTTGACTGGATGGTTAGTGTGAGAGTGAACGGTCAGCTCCATTGTCTGGGTGGTCAGTGAAAGAGTGCACGGTCAGCTCCATTGTCTGGGTGGTCAGTGAAAGAGTGCACGGTCAGCTCCATTGTCTGGGTGGTCAGTGAAAGAGTGCACGGTCAGCTCCATTGTCTGGGTGGTCAGTGAAAGAGTGCACGGTCAGCTCCATTGTCTGGGTGGTCAGTGAAAGAGTGCACGGTCAGCTCCATTGTCTGGGTGGTCAGTGAAAGAGTGCACGGTCAGCTCCATTGTCTGGGTGGTCAGTGAAAGAGTGCACGGTCAGCTCCATTGTCTGGGTGGTCAGTGAAAGAGTGCACGGTCAGCTCCATTGTCTGGGTGGTCAGTGAAAGAGTGCACGGTCAGCTCCATTGTCTGGGTGGTCAGTGAAAGAGTGCACGGTCAGCTCCATTGTCTGGGTGGTCAGTG
>NC_057718.1:11475450-11476075 GCF_004010195.1 Chiloscyllium plagiosum | reverse complement strand
GAAGGTGCACGGTTAGCTCCATTGACTGGGTGGTCAGTGGGAAGGTGCACGGTTAGCTCCATTGACTGGGTGGTCAGTGGGAAGGTGCACGGTTAGCTCCATTGACTGGGTGGTCAGTGTAAGGGTGCATGGTCAGTTCCATTGACTGGATGGTCAATGTGAGATTGCACGATCGGTTTCATTGACTGGGTGGTCAGTGTGAGAGCGCACAGTCAGTTCAATTGACTTGGTGGTCAGTGTGAGAGTGCACAATCAGCTCCATTGACTGGGTGGTCAGAGTGAGAGTGTACGGTCAGTTCCATTGACTGGTTGATCAGTGTGAGAGCGCGCCGTCACTTCTGTTGACTGGATGGTCAGTGTGACTGTGCACGGTCAGCTCCATTGTCTGGCTGGTCCGTGTGAGAGAGCACGTTGAGATCCATTGACTGGGTGGTCAGTGTGAGAGTGCATGGTCAGTGCCATTGACTGGGTGGTCAGAGTGAGAGTGTACGGTCAGTTCCATGAACTGGGTGGTCAGTGTGAGATTCCATGTTCAGCTCCATTGACTGGGTGGTCAGTGTGATCGTGCACGGTCAGTTCCATGGACTGGGTGGTCAGTGTGAGAGTACATGGTCAGTTCCATTGA
>NC_057718.1:11467155-11474950 GCF_004010195.1 Chiloscyllium plagiosum | reverse complement strand
TCATGGTCAACTCCATTGTTTGGGTGGTCAGTAATAGAGTGAACAGTCAGTTCCAATGACTGGGTGGTCAGTGTGAGAGTGCATGGTCTGTTCCATTGACTGAGTGGTCAGTGTGAGAGTGCATGGTCAGTTCCATTGTCTGGCTGGTCAGTGTGAGAGTGCACGGTCAGTGCCATTGACTGGGTGGTCAGTGTGAGAGTGCACAGTCAGTGCCATTGACTGGGTGGTCAGTATGAGAGGGGACAGTCAGCGCCATTGACTGGGTTGTCAGTGTGAGAGTGCACGGTAAGCTCCATTGACTGAGTGGTCAGTGTGAGAGAGTACCGTCAGTCCTGTTGACTGGGTGGTCAGTGTGAGTGTTCATGGTCAACTCCATTGTTTGGGTGGTCAGTATGAGAGTGCACGGTCAGTGCCATTGACTGGGTGGTTAGTTTGAGTGGGCACGTTCAGCGCCATTGACTGGATGGTCAGTGTGAGAGTGCATGGTCAGTTCCATTGACTGGTTGGTCAGTGTGAGTGTGAACGGTTAGTTCCATTGACTGGGTGATCAGTGTGAGAGTGAACGGTTAGTTCCATTGTCTTGGTGGTCAGTGTGAGAGTGCACGGTCAGTGCCATTTACTGTGTGGTCAGTGTGAGAGTGAACGGACAGCTCCATTGACTGGGTGGTCAGTGTGAGAGTGCACATTCAGCTCCATTGACTGGGTGGTCAGTGTGAGAGAGCACCGTCCGTCCTGTTTACTGGGTGGTCAGTGCGAGTGTGCACGGTAAGCTCCATTGATTGAGTGGTCAGTGTGAGAGTGCACGGTCAGTGCCATTGACTGTGTGGTCAGTGTGAGAGTGCACGGTCAGTGCCATTGACTGGGTGGTCAGTTTGAGTGGGCACGTTCAGCGCCATTACTGGGTGGTCAGTATGAGAGTGCATGGTCAGCTCCATGTACTGGGTGGTCAGTGTGAGAGTGCACGGTCAGTGCCATTGACTGGGTGGTCAGTGTGAGAGTGCATGGTCAGCTCCATGTACTGGGTGGTCAGTATGAGAGTATATAGTCAGCGCCATTGACTGGGTGGTCAGTGTGAGAGTGCACGGTCAGTTCCATGGAATGGGAGGTCAGTGTGAGTGTTCATGGTCAACTCCATTGTTTGGGTGGTCAGTATGAGAGTGTACAGTCAGCGCCATTGACTGGGTGGTCAGTGTGAGAGTGCACGGTCAGTGCCATTGACTGGGTGGTCAGTGTGAGAGTGCACGGTCAGTGCCATTGACTGGATGGTCAGTGTGAGAGTGCACGGTAAGGTCCATTGACTGAGTGGTCAGTGTGAGAGAGTACCGTCAGTCCTGTTGACTGGGTGGTCAGTGTGAGTGTTCATGGTCAACTCCATTGTTTGGGTCGTCAGTGTGAGAGTGCATGGTCAGTGCCATTGACTGAGTGGTCAGTTTGGATCAAATCGGTGTTGACGGCTGATGCCAGTTCCATTTGTGCTGAATGTGGGACCTGCCTCTTTGTTCCCGGTGTGGTGAAGATCGCGGTGCTGTGAGTCAGATCGATCTCCTGGTGGAGAAGTCGCTGTAGTGTTCTGAGTCTAAAACCAGCACTGCACCTTGCGGTAATGAGTGTCACTGAATCCTCGGTTAAACGAATAAGGAGTCAAAACTGCAAAATAACAGTTGATGTCATGACAACGTCCCGTGTTTGGAGAAGCAGCTTTCAGCATCGAGTCCCTGCAGTCGAATTCCGGCCGGTATTTTGTGGAACATTCTGGCACCGGTGTCATGGTTGTACCTCCATGCTGAGGGAAGCCAATCTTTCAGTTCTTCCCCCTCCCTCTTGTGCCAATGCCCCTTAATCTCCTAACCTGACTCCTAAATATCTCACTTTTAGAGATTCCACTTTAAAATCTTCTTCTTGCATCCCGACTGTGGAGACTTTGGTCACGTGTCCAGGCCCCACGGGACAATGTCTGAGTATGGAGCTCTTTATTAACACGGCTGCATCACTTCAATGATTGGCCCAGACTCACCCACATTAATGCCAGCCACAGCGCCAACAGGCCCGGTTTAAGATTGGCAATATGATCAAATTCATGTTACCCGGCACCCCACCAACCAGAATATACCCACCTACTGGAATCTCTGATATCCCCTGCAGCAGTCACTGCAAATGGGCCTGGTGACACAGTGGTAATGAGTCTATCTCTGGTTCTGAAGGCCAGGAGTCAAGTCTCACTGGTGGTTGGTCATTAACAGGTTGTTTAAAAAGTATTGTTTTTTAACACACACGATTGTACACACGAAGACATGAAATAGGAACAGTAGACCATTCAGCTCCTTCGAATCTGTTCCAAGGTTCATGCTGTTTGTGTTTCAAATTCCACATTCCTATCTATTCCCCCCCCAATCACCTTTAAAGAACCATTCGCAAAAAACCAGCTGAGGATTGGATTAAACACCGAAAGAACTGCGGATGCTGTAAATCAGAACCAAGAACAGGAAAAGCTGGAAAAGCTCAGCAGGTCTGTGGAGAGAAAAACAAACAGAACTGGGGGAGTTTCTGAGGAAGGGTCATTTGACCTGAAACGTTAACTCTGATTTCTCTGCGCAGGTGGTGTCAGATCTGCTGAGCTTTTCCAGCAATTTCTGGTTTTGCAATTGAAGACTGAACTATCTTTCCATCTGCATTCGGAGTGAAAAGAGACCAAGATGGAGAGGTTCTAAGCTTCTGTGTAAATTATAAAAAGATCTTTATTCAGTTCCTACTATTAGAGTCATAGAAATGTACAGCATGGAAACAGACCCTTCGGTCCAACCCGTCCATGCCGACCGGATATCCCAACCCAATCTAGTCCCACCTGCCAGCACCCAGCCCATATCCCTCCAAATCCTTCCTATTCATATACCCATCCAAATGCCTCTTAAATGTTGTAATTGTACCAGCCTCCACCATTTCTTCTGGCAGCTCATTCCATACACGTACCACCCTCTGTGCGAAAACGTTGCCCCTTAGGTCTTTTTTATATCTTTCCCCTCTCACGCTAAACCTATGCCCTCTAGTTCTGGACTCCCCAACCCCAAGGAAAATACTTTGCCTATTTATCCTATCCATGCCCCTCATAATTTTGTAAACCTCTATAAGGTCACCACTCAGCCTCCGACGCTCCAGGGAAAACAGCCCCAGCCTGTTCAGCCTCTCCCTACATCTCAGATCCTTCAAACCTGGCAACATCCTTGTAAATCTTTTCTGAACACTTTCAAATTTCACAACATCTTTCCGATAGGAAGGAGACCAGAATTGCACGCAATATTCCAAAAGTGGCCTAACCAATGTCCTGTACAGCCACAACATGACCTCCCAACTCCTGTACTCAATATTCTGACCAATAAAGGAAAGATACCAAATGCCTTCTTCACTATCCTATCTACCTGTGACTCCACTTTCAAGGAGCTATGAACCTGCACTCCAAGGTCTCTTTGTTCAGCAACACTCCCTAGGACCTTCTCATTAAGTGTACAAGTCCTGCTAAGATTTGCTTTCCCAAAACACAGCACCTCGTATTTATCTGAATTAAACTCCATCTGCCACTTCTCAGCCCATTGGCCCATCTGGTCCAGATCCTGTTGTAATCTGAGGTAACCCTCTTCGCTGTCCGCTACACCTCCAATTTTGGTGTGATCTGCAAATTTACTAACTGTACCTCTTATGCTCGCATCCGAATCATTTATGTAAATGACAAAAAGTAGAGGAACCAGCTCCGATCCTTGTAGTACTCCACTGGTCACAGGCCTCCAGTCTGAAATGTATCCAAATGGCTAGTTCTCCATGTATTCCATGAGATCTAACCTTGCTAACCAGTCTCCCATGGGGAACCTTGTCGAACGTCTTACTGAAGTCCATATAAATCACATCTACTGCTCTGCCCTCATCAATCTTCTTTGTTACTTCTTCAAAAAACTCAATCAAGTTTGTGAGACAAGAGCTGCAATGGGTTCACTTTTTTTTTCCCCTTTTACCATAGAGTCATAGACATGTACAGCACAGAAACAGACCCTTTGGTCCAACTCATCCGTGCCGACCAGATATCCCAACCCAATCTAGTCCCATTTGCCAGCACCTGGCCCATATCCCTCCAAACCCTTCCTATTCATATACCCATTCAGATGCCTTTTCAATGTTGCAACTGTACCAGCCTCCACCACTTCCTCTGGCAGCTCATTCCATGCAAGTACCACCCTCTGTGTGAAAAAGTTGCCCCTTAGGTCCCTTTTAAATCTTTCCCCTCTCACCGAGAACCTATGCCCTCTAGTTCTGGACTCCCCCAACTCAGGGAAAAGACCTTGTCTATTCACCCTATTCATGCCCCTCATGATTTTGTAAACCTCTATAAGGTCACCCCTCAGCCTCCGACGCTCCAGGGAAGAAGTATCACTGTGTGCTGGATAACAGCAATTTTATTGTACTATTATGGAAAGCTTGCATTGGTGAGGTTGAGAGAATGGTGAAAGTACTAGAATAGATAATTCACCCTAACCTGCACATCCCTGGACACAATGGGACAATTTCCCACGGCCAATCCACCCAAACCTACACAACCCTGGACACTATGGGACAATTTCCCACGGCCAATCCACCCAAACCTCCACATCCCTGGACACAATGGGACAATTTCCCACAGCCAATCCACCCAAACCTACACATCCCTGGACACAATGGGACAATTTCCCACGGCCAATCCACCCTAACCTACACAACCCTGGACACAATGGGACAATTTCCCACAGCCAATCCACCCTAGCCTGCACATCCTTGGACACAATGGGACAATTTCCCGCGGCCAATCCACCCAAACCTACACATCCCTGGACACAATGGGACAATTTCCCACGGCCAATCCACCCTAACCTGCACAACCCTGGACACAATGGGACAATTTCCCACGGCCAATCCACCCTAACCTGCACATCCTTGGACACATAGGACAAGGAGCCGCTGTGCTACCCCAGCAATCCTACTGTTTTCATGTCCAATACCCAGCTGGCCAGACCATTCCAGACCATTCCCATTCTCAGCGTAAATCCTTCCTAATTTATTGTAAAATTCAAGTTGCCTCAATATTCAGGGCCCAATCCTTGTCATCCTGTAGGCATGCAATGATTATCTAATGATATATATTTACCTTCAATGTGCATGATCAAATAATTTACTTGCTGAAGAATGCTGTGCACATTCAGATACAGAGCCTTTAGTTTGGATGTTTTGCTGCCTTTGTAGCCTCTAGCCTTCATTCTCTGAGCCTTACTTCCCACTTTCCTGGTTTCCTCTCTCACCTTGTTAAATTCATATTTCCAGCATTTGCCGAAAGTAGTATTTGTGTTGATAGATTCTTATTGGGTAATGTTGTTGAGAGATATGGATCTAAATTGAGATAAATAGAGTTAAAGTACAGATAATCCAAAACTGAATGGGAGAACAGG
Source organism: Chiloscyllium plagiosum (assembly GCF_004010195.1). Classification (NCBI taxonomy): domain Eukaryota; kingdom Metazoa; phylum Chordata; class Chondrichthyes; order Orectolobiformes; family Hemiscylliidae; genus Chiloscyllium; species Chiloscyllium plagiosum. The sequence continues at coordinate 11,469,488 of NC_057718.1, read as the reverse complement.
TCTAAGTGACTGATGCTATGTTTTCTGAACCATGAAACATCTTGCACATTTTGAGTAGGTCCACTTCAAAACAGATCCGTTTCCTCTCGGCTTTTCTCCCTGCCCTTATTGCCGTTACTCTGGATCTGAGATTGCAACTCTCCTATGTTCTTGCAATTTAATGTGCTCTGGTGATGCTGACAGAGCATACCACACACTAAATATAACTGAAAGTTGGCTGCTTGCATTCGGTCTGGCCTCCATTACTAACACTAGAAAGCCACTTAACACTGGGATGTGGGGAGAGATTCTGGCAGTACTTCTATGGGCTCAGTACATTCTGTAAGAAACATCTCCAGCCCTGTGGTCTGATACATGATCTATGTTTTTGTTTTGCAATATAAGAAAGACTTGAATTTGTATCATGCCTCTTGCAATCGCCAGATGTCTCAAAGTTCTATGTCATTAGGATGCGTAGCCACTGTTCATATACCATATGAGAGTGGAAGCAGGCCCTTCGGCCCACTAAATCCACACTGATCCTCCGAAAAGCATCCAACCCATCCCCCTACCCTATATTTTCCATGGCGAATCCACCTAGCCTTCACTTCGCTGGACACCATGGCCAATCCACCCTAACCCGCACAGGTTTGGACTGTGGGGGGAAACCCACGCAGACAACATGCTAACCCCACACAGACAGCCACCCGAAGGAAGAATCAAACCCAGGTCCCTGGCAGCAGTGCCAACCACTGAGCTACCGTGCCACCCCAGCAATGTCAGGAACACAAAAGCCAATCTATACACAGCAAGCTCCCACAAACAGCGATGGTTTGCAACGTTGACAGAGGGATAAATGTCGGTCAAGGTATACTCCCAGTATTCATCTTCAAAATAGCTCCATGGGCCTGGCACTATCCATCTGAAAAGTGGGGAGGGGGGTGGGACATCTGAAATCAATCACCACCTGAAAGATGGTACCTCCCAGGACGCAGTAATCCTTCAGTGTTGCACCACAGTGTTGTTCTTCAGTCTCAGCCTCAAATTCACACTCTTCCGATTGTGGGAATGGACATATCATCCAGAGTCAAAAGGTATGTGCTGGGAAAGCACAGCCGGTCAGGCAACATCCGAGGAGCAGGAGCATCAATGTTTCGGGCAGAAGCCCTTCATCAGGACGCCCTCCATGATGAGCCAGCTCAGCCTCAGCTGACACCACGCTATCACTTGTAACTTAAATGGCTCTAATCAATATCACCCCTTAGTGTCTGTAGAACATGGGGACTGCCCCCACATTGGGTAATTGGGAACAAGCGCTGGGGGCCACTCTCCATCAGTCACACCCTCCCATTTGCTGCTGTTTAGATGTGTGAGCAGAGAGGGGTGAGTCACTGTATCTTCAAAGCTGTGCATAGATTAACAGTGGTTGGGTAGAAAAACATAGAGAGCTCATTATTGTTTTAAGGATTAAATGATGTTAAAATGCCGCAACGAAAATGCAAATTAGAACCGGCTGGAATATCCGTGCGTTTCAAATTGTCGAGTGGTTGAAAAAGTAGCAACCTCTCAACTGCTCCACTGTTGCCTGGGGAGCATCGGGAATGTCCTGGGTTCTGGTGATTCCAGTGATGCGGAAGAGCCCAATGTTCCACATCGGTCTTCCCTGAATCTTGAATGCTGAGGAAATCTGGCAGTGATGTTATGATGCTCCAGATGTTGAGATTCCAACCCCAACCCCATCCCCCACTACAATTCCCCAATTGGAAATCTCTAAGCTGAGGGCAGCATTCCAGGAATGAGTTGAGGAGCGTTGGTGAGGAGTGCCCATTACATGGCGAGGGAAGGCAGGCAAGATGGAAGGAGATTGTCACTCCCAGAGGCCATTTGATCCATTTATGGGGCTAGCATACTGCCTCTTCCCAATGCTGCCGAGCTGTGCCTGGTGGATCCTTGCAGGAAAGCTTGAGGGAGTCTCTGTCACTCGGGCATTTCTTGGCTCAGGGAGGGGAGCTGCCCACTTGACCATGACACCACCAGCCTGCCTCACAAACCTTCCAGTGGTGTCTTGCTGGACATGACTTGACACTCCAAGACTCCCCAGCCATTCCTAGTTGAGAGGATGGTGTGCTTCCACTCTGATTTCGATTTGGTTTATTAGTGTCACATGTACAAAGATACAGTGAAACGTATTGCTTTGGTATATAGTTCAGGGTATATACATCAGGGTATATAGTTCTGTGTTATAGCTACAGAGAAGGTGCAAAGAGAGATCAGTTCTGATATATGAGAGTTTTTTTTTAGATTAGATTAGATTACTTACAGTGTGGAAACAGGCCCTTCAGCCCAACAAGTCC
>NC_057718.1:11401133-11467037 GCF_004010195.1 Chiloscyllium plagiosum | reverse complement strand
GGTCTCTGGCGCTGTGAGGCAGCAGTGCTAACCACTGTGCCACCGTGCCGCCAGGTTCATTCATAAAGTCTGAAAACAGCTGTCCTTAAATCTGTGTTATGTGTAATCAAACCTTTGTACCTTCTGCCTGATGAAAGATGATGGAAGACAGTATAACCAGGTTTGGAGCGGTTTCTGATTATGTTGGTTGCTTTCCCAAGGCAGTGGGAAGTGTAGCTGGAGTCAATGGAAGAAAGGCTTGTTTTCATGATGGACTGGGCTGCATTCACAACTCGCTGTAATTTCTTGTGGTCTTGGGCAAAGCAGTTGCCATACCAAGCTGTGATGCATCTGGATAGGATGCTTTCTGTGGTGCACCTATAAACAATTGATCAGAGTTATTGTGGACATGTCAAATTTCTTTCTGAGGCAGTTGAGATGTTGGTGTGCTTTCTTAACAGTAGTGTCAGCATGGGTGGACCAGGACAGATTCGAGTAGATTTCTTACAGTATGGAAACAGGCCTTTGGCCCAACAAGTCCACACTGACCTTCCGAAGAGTAATGTACCCAGACCCATTCCCCTATATTTACCACTGACTAATGCACCATATCACTACAGGCAATTTAGCATGGGCAGTTCACCTAACCTACACATATTTGGACTGTGGGATGAAACTGGAGCAAACTCATGCAGACATGGGGGAGATGCGCAAACTCCACACAGACAATCACCCAAGGCGGGAATTGAACCCAGGTCCCTGGTACTGTGAGGCAGCAGCGCTAACCACTGAGCCACCATGCCGTCCAGCTTGTTGGTGATATTTACTCCTGTGAACATAATGCTCCCAACCATCTCCACCTCAGCACCACCGAGACAGACAGGGACGTGCGCTCGCCTCTGCTTCCTGAAGTTGATGACCAGCTCCTTCATTTTGCTGACATTGTGGGAGAGATTGTTATCTTCATGCTGTGCCACTAAGCTGTCTGTCTCTTTCCTGTATTTTGTCTCGTTGTTGTTTGAAATCTGACCTACTACAGGAGTGTGATCAGTAAGGTAGTACATGGAGTCAGAGCTGAATTTGGTCACACAGCCGTGAGTGTATAAGGAGTGTTGTAAGGAGCTGAGTTCGCACCCTTGTGGAGCAGCGGTGTTGAGGATTGCTGTGGAGGAAGCATTGCCACTTATTCTTCCTGATTGTGCTCTGTAGGTCAGGAAGTTGAGGATCCAGTTGCAGAGGGGACAGCAGAGTCCAAACACTTGGAGATTACAGTGACTTTTGTTAGAAATTAGATGCTAAAAGCGAGGCTAAGCCAATAAATAGGAGTCTGATGTGGGCGTCCTTGCTATCCAGATGTTCCAGGGATGAGTATAGGGCCAGCGAGATGGTGTCTGTTGTGGACCTATTGTGTCAGTAAGCGAATTGTAGAGGATCAAGACAATCTGGGAGGCTGGAGCCGATGTGTGCCGTTACATTATTATGTTAAGTTATTTTATTTTACATTAGGATTAATCCTTGACACAACATCGTGAGCCAAAGGGCCTGCTCTGTGCTGTACTTTTCTATGTCCTTTGTTCTATGTTACTAACCTCTTGAAACACTTCATAATGATGGCTGTCAGAGCCACTGGGGTGGTAGCCATTATGGCACGTTACCTGATTTTTTTTTGGCACCAACATGATGGTGGCCTTTTTGAGGCAGGTGGGAACCTCACATCAGAGTAAGGAGAGGTTTGCGAAGACTCCTAGCAGCTGGTCCACACAGGATCAGGGGGCACAGCCGGGCACAGTCGCTGTCCATGGGTTCACCCTCCAGTGGGCTGATTGACCCTCTGCGGTGTTGACCATAGGTAAAGGTGCACCAGATGCTGGCAGAGCCAGCTGACATCACTTCACCCGGCCTTCTGTTCAAAACGGATGTAGAATACATTGAGCTCATGAGGGAGGGCTGCATTGTTGGCTGTGATCCTACCCGGTCTCACTTTGGAGCCTGTTAGATCATGTGAGCCTTGCTACAGTCAGTGTGCATTCGTGTGACGAAAAGCTCATACTCAAAACGTCGATTCCCCTGCTCCTCGGGTGCTGCCTGACTGGCTGTGCTTTTCCAGCACCACATGCTTCGACTCTGATCTCCAGCATCTGCAGTCCTCACCTTCTCCGCACGTACTCATGTGGTTAGTCTGGTATTATCTCCTGGCATCCCGGTGGCCCTCTGATTGGCTGACAGGGCTATTTTCCCTGGAGCGTCGGTGGCTGAGGGGTGACATTATTGAGGTTTTAAAAATCATGAGGGATGTGGATATGGTAAATAGACAAGGTCTTTTCCCTGGGGTGGAGGAGTCCAGGACTAGAGGGCATAGGTTTAGGGTGAGAGGGGAAAGATATAAAAGAGCCCTAAGGGGCAACTTTTTCACGCAGAGGGTGGTGCATGTATGAAACAAGCTGCCAGATGAAATGATGGAAGCTGGTACAATTACAGTATTTAAAAGGCATCTAGATGAGTATATGAATAGGAGGGTTGAGAAGGATATGGGTCAAATGCTGGCAAGTGGTACTAGATTAATCTAGAAAATCTGGTTGGCATGGCCAAGTTGGACTGAAGGGTCTGTTTCCATGTTGTATATCTCTCTGACCCTATGACACTAATATCTATCTATGATCACCTCACACCTCAAAGGGTCCTATTCTTTACACTCAAACATTATTGCATTCCCAAATCAGTGGAAAAACAGATTAGAAGGATAATACTCTTTAAAAAAAAACACTTACCTAAAGGATGATCAGTATTTAGAATGGACTTTCATATAAGGCACTGGAAGCAAAAACCTTAAATTAACTTTGGAAGTGCAGCTGAATACTATAAGTGGATAAATGATAATATTTTCTTGAATTGATGGGTTTGTTCAAATGGAATCCACCTCTTCATTCCTGTTATGGACTAACTTTATGGAATGTGACATCTAGGGTGAAAAGGGACTGTTTTATTCAGATCTAATGGCACATTCTGCAGTTGAGCCTTTGTCAGTGGCTTGGGCGTGGGAAATGATTATATCTGTCTGTAGTTCTGCGAGTGAATGTGAGATGTGCCCCATTGATAAACGTGGAGATACATGGAATCCGGGTCCATCCAAAACATGAAAATAATGTAAATCCCTGTCTGCAGATTGACATGGACACAAGTCATTACACTTTTCAAAACAACATGCCTGTAGAAAACACAAGCTCCACTTTACGAGCAGTTGACTGAGGCCCAAAAGGGTCACTTGTCTAGTCAGGAAATCATTTGTAAGCCATCGACTTTGATAATTATAAATTCTGAGTCATTGGCTTGGCCTGGGAAATACAGCAATTGGGATTTCCCATAATTTTCTATCGGTACATTAGCTCTTTTTAAATGTCAGAGTGTAATCAGAGAGGAGGTGCCAGTGATAACATTAAACTATCACGGAAAAAATTACCTGAAGACATGATCTGTGTTGAATCTGCTGTTTGGAAGCTTTATAGAAGCTTCATTGCAAAGGGTTCTTATTAATGGCAATTAGACACATTTTAAGATGATCTTGAACAAACACAGAGATTGCTGGAGAGACTCAGCTAGTCTGGCAGTGTCTGTAGAGAGAGAAACAGAGTTAATGTTCCAAGTCTGGTAATGCCTCTTCAGATCGCATTGTGATTATTTTGTCTTTACAATTAAAGTCCTCCTAGTAACTGATAAGGGCCATAGGAAGCAGAAGTTGGCCATTTGGCCCCAAGGACTTGTTCTGCCATTTAGTAGGATCATGGCTGCTCCAACATTCCTCACTGATTACTGCAATTAGTGCGATTCTCCCATAGTGTTCATTTCTGTTCAACCAAATCACACAAAAACCAGTTTGTATTCTTCTCCTGTGTCTGTGGGATGGCACGGATTAGCATCAGTACAACAAATGGACAGTGTTTGTACATGTACGGTCTACTTGCATTGATGGTTGGCTACACAGCCAAAAGGCTGCAGAGAAACTGTTTGAGATCACTCACAGTGCAGCCCAAAAAAAAAGCATTTGTTTTACTGTTGAGATTCAAAAAGAAGAAGGATCAGCCGTGCTCTTTCTGGGCCACCCAGCTTGAGATTTTAACAATTCAGTATCACCACCTCCCCATTTCATGGCTCAGCATATGCACTCTTCAGCTGTGTTTCCAGAAACTCTGATCAGTTACTGGGCAGGAGATGGTCCAATGGTATTATAGCCAGGCTGCTAATCCCGATTCTGGGAATCGGGTTCGAGTCCAGCCACGGCAAATGGTCGAATTTGAATTCCATGTAAAAATAAGTCTAATGATGACCATGAATCCATTGTTGGGAAAGCCCATCTGCTTCACGAATGCCCTTTAGGGAAGGTAACTGTTGTCCTTACCTGGTCTAATCTGCATGTGACTCCAGACCCACAGCCAATGTGGTTGACTCTTAAATTGCCCTCTGGGCAATACATAGTCAGTGATGCCCTCATCCTGTGAATGAATGAAGAGAACATTCTGAAACACCACCACCAGGTCTATGTCTTGTACTTCCTCTCTCTCTCCAACTGTTTGTCTAACTTTCCCTCTTTAATGTGGAGGAGCTGGTGTTGGACGTGGATGGACAAAGTTAAAAATCACACAACACCAAGTTATAGTCCAACAGGTTTATTTGGAAGCACCAATGCTCCGAAAGCTAGGTGTTGAGTGATTTTTAACTTGCCCCACTTTTGACTCAGAGATTTGTCCTCCACTTCAGTGTGGGATCTGGCTGACCCTCCCCAGCGCAACCTGTCGATTGGCTGGCATCTGGTGATGGTTGGCATTTGGGTGATGGCTGGCATCTGGGTGATTGTCTTCTGTGTGTGGGGGGGCTTGTCAACGGAACAGATTATTTTGCTGAGCTAGCTAGTCATCGTCCTGCCAAAAGGTAATCGCAGAATGGATCCAACGGCCTGGAGAATGCTCATTAGTGACATTGAAGAGAAAAAAAATCTGCCCACAAAGATCCCACACACACCAAGGCATCGACATTAGTTTTTCCAATATTAACTTCACTTTGGCAGCTCTCGGCTATCCCTGGAAAGATCTCCTGAGTGTCCTCACCTTTGAGTCGGAACCTCTAAGTTCAAGTCCTTGCCCAGTACTTTTTGTAATATGGTTTTATAACAGAGCCTGACTGATTGAGTACCAGTTTGTAAATCCTTCCAACATACAGCAATGGCAGGTGGTAAGATTTGGAGGGTCTTCTTGTCAGTGATTAACAAAAGACAATGGCAAACCACTGTACTTAGCCCACCATAACCATGGAGCCATAGTGTCATAGACTCATACTGTTTGGAAACAAATGTAATTGTACCCACATCCACCACTTCCTCTGGGAATTCATTCCACAAACGAACCAGCCTCTGAATAAAAGAATTTGTCCCCCATATCTTTTTTAAATCACCTTCTTTTCATCTTAAAAATATGCCCCAACTTCTTGAAATGCCCCACCTGATGGAAGGATACCTACCATTAATCCTATCTATAGCCCTCATGATTTTATAGACCTCTATAAGGTCACCTCCCAAACCCCAGTGCTCTGCTGAACAATGTCTCAGCCTATACATCCTTTCTTTATTACTCAAACATTCCATACCCAGCAACATCCTGGTGAATCTCTTCTGAGCCCTCTATAGCTTAATAACATTGGCAGCACGGTGGCTCAGTGGTTAGCACTGCTGCCTCACAGTGCCAGGACCCGGGTTCAATTCCCGCCTCGGGCAACTGTCTGTGTGGAATTTGCACATTCTCCCCGTGTCTGCATGGGTTTCCTCTGGGTGCTCTGGTTTCTTCCCACAGTCCAAAAATGTGCAGGTGAGGTGAATTGGCCATGCTAAATTACCCGTAGTGTTAGGTGAAGGGGTAAATGTAGGGGAATGGGTCTGGGTGGGTTGCTCTTTGGCGGGTCAGTGTGGACTTGTTGGGCCAAAGGGCATGTTTCCACACGGTAGGGAATCAAATCTAAACATTGTTCCTATATCAGGGTGACCAGAATTGGACACAGTGCTCCAGAAGAGGCCTCGCCAATGTCCTGTACAACCTCAACATGACATCCCAACTCTGATACTCAAAGAACTGAGCAAGGAAGCCAACCGCACTCAACACTTTTTCAACCACTCCGTCGATATGTGATGCAAAATTCAAAGAATTATATACCTGAACCCACAGGTCCCTCTGTTCTACAACACTACCCAGGGCCCCAACCATTAATTGTATACATCTTGCAGAAGCCTATGGTTTCCAATGCCTCTTCATGGTACCTGAAGACAGAGGGGGATCTCAAAGTGCCAAACAAAAGGGATATCATCAAAAAGTGAAGCAACCAATCACCTTGAAGCATTCCCATGGACAGCCAACCAGGAAGTAACAAGCTGGTCTTCCTATTCACTTTACAAATTTTACAAAAACCAACACAAAATTGGGGCATAAGATTAAGGTAGAAGCTGAAATATCTTGAAGCACATTTAATAACTTATTTTCAAACTCTAGACAATTTTTTAAGCAAAGATTAGGAAATTTGATGTTTTATGAATTCAAAACCAAATTTTTTTCTGGGCCATAGAGTTTGTTTTTGGAATTATCACGTAGAACACTGTTAAAACCCAGTTATCTCTAAATCAATGAGGATAGCATTTTCCAAGTGTTTTAACACATTCATAGCAATTCATACCAAGTTGGTAGGTTTCTAATTGATGAAGAAATTGGGACAGCAGGGCGGGTATTCACTGGAGTTTACAGGAATGAGAGGGGACCTCAGAGAGACATGTAAAATTCTGACAGGGGGCTGGTTGGACAGATTGGATGCAAGGATGATGATTTCCCTGGATGGCAAGGTGGGGAGAGGAGGTAGGGTTGTGTCCACATTAAGGAGTCACAGCCTCGCGATACGCAGTAGGGCATTTTGGACAGAGACGAGGAGAAATTTCCTCACCCATGGTGAACGCATGGAATTCTCCATGGAAGAAGGCTGTGGAGGTGAAGACATAGAACACATTCAGGAAAGACATAGATTTTTAGAAGTTAAAGGCATCAAGGGAGAGAGAGACAGTACGTAAATATGGCAATGTTTGAGGAACAGCTATGTAATTGTTGAATGGTCGGGTGGGCTTGTTCAACAGAATGGCCTACTCCTGCTCCATTTATCTACGTTTTCTATCAGTAAGGACTAAAGAACATTCACTGTGGGGGAGCAGGGAACCACTAACAGCAGCTTCTGGATTTCCTCATTCAACTCCCTCTGGAGGGACATCGGCAGTTTCATAGAGTAAAGACTGCAGTGTTGCTATCATAATCCTGATTAACATCCCTTTCTGTGCATGCTAGACTTGGCCCTCTACAGATGAGTGCACGCAATGAAGGAGGTCGCTGGGGCTAGTGTGCTAGCTGCCTACTGTATTTGTTCAGGAGAGGCACTGGCCAGTTCAGCGTGAATACCATTTGTCATCTTCAATTCATTATGACGGAACATGCATATGAACAAAAAGACTCAATACCCAATGGTCTAACTTTGACTCTCTTTTGTCAATAAACATTATCCAAGCATTTGTGAGCAGTTGATTAAGCAGCATTAGGAGATTTCCTAGGGCCACATAGAACCTAGACCATCATGCACCTCCTGAAGTATTGTATGCCTGCTGCCTTGACGTATCACGTTTAGGATGAAATTATTTCATGCTCTGCTCAGGGAATCACATCAGCCGTCTACATTTTCAACGCTCTTACTTACAGTCTCCCAACGCACATGGGACAGAAAGCAAATAGGCTTCAGTTTCTCTATGTAGAGTGGAGTTTAAGGAGAGGTGGAGTCTTCATTTGACAGATATGCTTCCCAGACACTGCCTTGGGATGGAGGCTAACGTGAGCTCTGGAATATTGGGAACAGATGGCCCTCTCAAACAACAGAATGAGTGCCAGATCACAGTGTGATATCAACACCTTCCTGGCTGGAATTTTAATAGCTCTCCACTCGAAAAAGGTTTCAGCACATTGGTGAAAAGTAGAATATATTTCTTCCTAAGTCATCACAAGGAGAATTGCTTGCACTAACATTCTGAAGAGGGTTGACCTGGGAGAGCCTCTCTTTAAGTATTTGACTGTGTCGCCTCCTTCCTGGTTTTTGTCCAGCCAGCTTATCTGCGACACATTCAGATTGCGGAATGCTTACAGCCTTCCGAGATCAGATTCACCCACAGTTTCCTGGTTACTGAGAAAATGTTCAGTCAGCGGGCAGTGCCCTCACCCGAGGGTGGCATTGACCTGTGACCCCAACACATTGTGATCCATGACCGCTTGACCCTTTGGGTCACAATTCTCACCGCCATCTGGACATTTACTACTCCCACTGAAAGAGTGAAAACCAGAAGCACAGCAGGCCATTCAGCCCTTCAAGCCTGCTCCATCATTCATTATGATCATAGCTGATCTTCCAACTCAGTCACCTGTTCCTGCTTTTCCCTCAAATCAAATTGATCCTCCTCGCTCCACCCAGCTCCTTCTTGAGAACGCTCAGTTTTCTGGCCTTGACTGCTTTCTGGGATTGTGAATTCCACTGGCTTGCTCCTCTCTGATTCCTCCACATCTACGTCCAAAATGGTTTACTCCCTATCCTTAGACTGTGACCCCCCCCCACCTCCCCGGTTCTGGATTCCCCTTCCATTAGGAAGATCCTTCCTGTGTTTATGCTGTCTAGTCCTGTTAGGATTTTGTAGGCTTCTATGAGATCTTCCTCATTCTTCCAGAGTCCAGCGAATATAGTCCTAAACAAACCAGTGTCTCCTCATACAACAGTCTGACCAGGAATCAGTCCAGTAAAGCTTTGCCATACTCCCTCTATGGCAGGGATATTCTTTCCAGGTTCAAATGCACTGCCTTTTGCAAGTGGTTCATTCACTCTCCCCAATGGCTGCTGAGGTGTCAACACACTCCTGATCTTTAGGATTTCATTTCACACCATTCTGTTCCCTAGTGCCGTCTCTGCTCCGCTACTCAATCCGTCTGCCAATGTTTGGAAAAGTTTACCTCTTTTTTCAGTTGATCGATTGACTAATTGGCAAGGCTCTGGCAAGGAGCTGGTTCTCATTGGCTCGCATGCAATCAGCTGTGACCACGATTCAACTTCCCAAGCTCAAAGTGACCAAGTGAGCTGACTTCCTGATCTTTGCAGGCAACTAGCAATGATGACATTTCGCCTGACCCCCTCCACCATGTGCTGGTGTTTGCTTAATTTATTGTACACTGGCTTTCTGATCCTACCCTTCTCTGCAATAATATTGGAATGCATTTACAAAATGTTTCCATCTGCTGACTTGGCTCGGCTCTGCACTACCAACTATTTCTAAAATAAATTCAAGAGCAGTAAATGTGGAAATCTCCACGGCTAGTTTCCATAAATCATTCTTATTGTCAACCTATTTGTCGTGCTGCATTTATCCGGTTCTCGAACCCAGCCTGAAGTAAATCTCTGCTCAGCTTCCACCGCTGTCTGGTGCATTACACTGGGGTAACACTTCCAGGAAAACAATTCAAATCATGTTTTGTTAAGGCTTTTCTCAACTCTTTTCTGTCGAGTTGTTACAACCGTGACTGCACTGCCTGAGGGGACGGTGGAAGTAGTAGCTTTCCAAACTAAATTGGATAAATACCTGAAAGATTTTCAGGATGGTACGGAATTAGCAGGAGAGTGAGACTAAGTGGACAGTGCTTTCCAAAACCTGCCATTGATACAATGGGTCAACTGGCCTCTTTGTGTGCCCCGTTGTTTGAGGATTCATCAGCTCACGTCACCCTAAGGCAGTCTGCCATTCCTCCGTTGTTGGTGACTGTGCTCTAAGATTGTCCCAAAGTTGTAAGATCATCTAACCATTGGGTTCTGATGCTTATGTTACTAACTGGATGGCTCATCACCAAACCCCATCCTCTCTTCATGCATCCAGGCATTCAGGGTGACATGATGGCTCAGTGGTTAGCCTCACAGCGCCAGGGACCAGGGTTCGATCTCTCCCTAGGGCGACTGTCTGTGTGGAGTTTGCACATTCTCCCCATGTCTGCGTGGGTTTCCTCTGGATGCCCCGGTTTTCTCTCTCAGTCCAAAGATGTGCAGGTCAGTTGGATTGGCCATGTTAAATTACTCATGGTGTCCAGGGATGTATAGGATAGGTGACTCAATCATGGGAAATACAGGGTAATGGGGTCTGGGTGGGATGATGTTCAAGCATTGCTGTGGATTTGATGGTCCAAATGGCCTGTTTCCACACTGTAGAGATTCTAGGATTCTATCCACAACCACCAGGTGGTCACTTTGGTAACAAGATGAAACTGGAAAATGTGTTCAATTCTAAACATCTCCGCCCGAAGAAAAGACATTTTTTAACATTTACTCTTGGGATTTGAGCATCTCTGGTAAGGTCAACACGTATTGCCCATCCATAATTGCCCTTGAACTGGTAGCAGTCAGCCACCCACCACAGATAGTTTACCAGGCCATTCCCAAGGGCAATTAAGGATCAACCTCACTGCTATGGGTCTAGTGTCACATATTGGTAAGATCAGGTCTGTGAAGGCATTAGTGAAATAATGAGATCAATCGTTAATGTGACTTGCATTTAATTACTGATTTATTGATTGGATTTAAATTTCACAACTGTTGTGATAGGATTTAAGGTCATATCTTCCAAATGTTAAGACCATAAGAAATAGGAACGGGAGGAGGCCACTCGGCCCCTCTCACCTGCTCTGCCATTCAATAGGATCACGGCTGATCCGACACTCCTCACGTCCACTTCCCACCCTTTTCCCATAATCCTTGGTTCCCCGACTGATCGAGAGTCTATCTATCTCAGCCTTAAATATACACATGGACTTTGTTCTCCCCCATTACATTTTGCTGTGGCAAGCAGTTCCAAAGACTCAGAACCTTCAGAGAGAAGAGATACCCCTCATCTCAGTGTTAAATTGGTGCCCCTTTATTCAGAAGTTATGCCCTCATTATTTCATATTGGCAGTCTGCCATTCCTCTGTTGTTGGTGGCAATGCTCTAAGATTAACAGTCTAGCAAAGCAGCCACACTCCTACTGGACCCTGGGGCTGAGAGAAAGAGACAATTTGTGGTGCAGTTAGCCTGAGGGTCACCATTCCTCAGGTGAGGAGCAATGTTCAGAGGTCGGGTGTTCTTGGTAATCTTATTGGTGCAGAATTGAACCCATGCTGTTTGCATCACTCTTCATTCTGCCAACTGAGCTAATGAACTCCCCCAAGCAGCCCACTGGCATTAGCACTCCTATACAATGCCCCTGTTGTAGTAACATCACTGGGTCAATTGATGTGGTGGTTAACCCATGCTACCTCTTTGTGCCATTTGATATATCATGTGGGAAGGTGGTGGTCGTGTCTAGACTAGCAATCCAGAACCCCTAGACCAATGCTCTGAGGGAAAAATCGGTTCAAATCCCATTCTGGCAAATGGTGACATTTGAACTCAACCAAGTCTGACATTATGGCCTTATGGTGACCATGAAACCGTTGTCATTTTAGTTAAAACAAAACTAACTTGTTCATTAATGCCTTAGAGGAAACGATCTGACATTCTTATCTTGTCTAGTCTAGATATAACTCCAGAAGAAAGTGAGGACTGCAGATGCTGGAGATCAGAGTCAAGATTAGCGTGGTGCTGGAAAAGCACAGCAGGTCGGGCAGCATCCGAGGAGCAGGAGAATCGACATCCCGGATGAAGAGCTTATGCCTGAAACGTCGACTCTCCTGGTCCTTGGATGCTGCCCAACCTGCTGTGCTTTTCCAGCACCACACGTTTTGAACCTGTATGTAACTCCAGACCAAAGGCAACGTGATTGACTCTCAACTGTCCTATGGGCAGTACTTGATGAAGGGCTTTTGCCCGAAACGTCGATTTTACTGCTCCTCGGATGCTGCCTGAACTGCTGTGTTTTTCCAGCACCACTAATCCAGAATCTGGTTTCCAGCATCTGCAGTCATTGTTTTTACCTATGGGCAGTAAATCCATGCCAAGCTAGTTATGCCCTCATCATGGAAGAGTTCAAAATAGTTTCTCAGGGCCTAAATCCCCAGAAAGCTGTCCTGTGCATATTTATGAGTTTTCGGCATTTTTGAAACGAATGTAAAGTCATGAGTAAAGCAACTGACATTCATAAAAGACACGAGGTTGTTCGGTGTAAGAATTGGTCCAGAGCAGTCCACGAAGAGTAAGGTTTAATGAATGGTTCTGTTTTCAGGAATTGTGATACCACAAGAACATCTGAAAAAAGAATGGTGTTTTTCTGCCAAAGCCATTGGCTGAAGATGCTTCTCTGTGCCTGTTACTTCTCATTAGCAGCTGGCCCTGATTCGTTATCGATCATAGCCAGACTGATGGTGGCTTTTGGGACTTTCCAAACATTCAAACATTGCTGATGGCCCCAGATCAGATGTAGCAGTAGGATCAGGAATGGCCTGATCAGCCCTACTACACTGCTCTGCTATTTGCTTTCATTCCCTCGTGCAACAAAGGCATTGCTGTCGGGACTACCATTTATTGCCCATCCCTAATTGCCCCTTGACAAGGTGGTGGTGAGCTGCTGCAGTTGGTGTGTGCTGTAAACAAACCCACAGTGCTGTTCAGCAGGGAATTCTAGGATTTTGACTCATCTGTGGCCCTTGTCCTTCTAGATGGAAGTGGGTTTGGAAGGTGCTGTCTGAGGATCTTTGGTGAGTTTCTGCAGAGCATCTTGTAGGTGGTACACACTGCTGCTACTGAGCATCGGTGCTGGAGGGAATGGATGCTTGTGGATGAGGCTGCTTCCTCCTGAATGGGGTTGAGCTTCTTGAGTGTTGTTGGAGCCCCACCCATCCAGGCAAATGAGGAGCATTCCATCACACTCCTGACTTGGGCCTTGTAGATGGTGGGTAGACTTTGGTGAATCATTCTTGCAGTTGTTATTCTCGATTGATTTAATCAGCTGAATGTAACTTCCTCAGCTCTCATAAGACCATGAGACCATAAGACATAGGAACAGAAATCAGGCCATTCAGCCCATCGAGTCTACTCCACCATTCAATCATGGCTGATAAGTTTCTCAACCCCTTCTCCCGCTTTCTCCCTGTAACCCTTGATCCCCTTGATACTCAAGAACCTATCCATCTCAGTCTTAAATGTACTCAATGACCTTAGCCTTCACAGCCTTCTGTGGCAGTGAATTCCATAGACTCCCCACTCTCTGGCTGAAGAAGTCCTTCCTTTTCTCTTCAAAAAGATCTTCCCTTTGCTCGAAGACTCTGCCCTTGGGTCTTAGTCTCTCCCACTATGGAAACACCTTCCCAACATCGACTCTGTCCATTCCATTCAGCATTCTGTATGTGTTAATTAGATATCCCCTCATCCTCTAAACTCAATTGAATATAGACCCAGAGTCCTCAAATGTTCTTCATATGTTAAGCTTTTCATTCCTGGGACCATTCTTGTGAATCTCCTCTGAACGTGCTCCAGGGACGTGTATCCTTCCTGAGATTTAGAGACATAGAGTCATAGAGATGTACAATGCAGAAACAGACCCTTCGGTCCAACCCATCCATGCCGACCAGATAACTCAACCCAATCTAGTCCCACCTTTTAAATGTTGCAATTGTACCAGCCTCCATCACTTCCTCTGGCAGCTCATTCCATACTCGTACCACCCTCTGTGTGAAAAAGCTGCCCCTTAGGTCTCTTTGATATCTTCCCCCTCTCACCCTAAAACTATGCTGTCTAGTTCTGGACTCCCCAACTCCCCTATTTACCCTATCCATGCCCCTCATAATTTTGTAAACCTCTATAAGGTCACCCCTTAGCCTCTGACGCTCCAGGGAAAACAGCCCCAGCCTGTTCAGCCTCTCCCTATAGCTCAAATCCTCCAATCCTGGCAACATCCTTGTAAATCTTTTCTGAACACTTTCAAATTTCATAACATCTTTCCGATGGGAAAGAGACCAGAATTGCACGCAATTTCCAACGGCAGCCTAACCAATGTCCTGTACAGCTGCAACATGACCTCCCAACTCCTGTACTCAATACTCTGACCAATAAAGGAAAGCATACCAAACGCCTTCTCCACTATCCTATTTACTGTGACTCCACTTTCAGGGAACTATGAACCTACACTCCAAGGTCTCTTTGTTCAGCAACACCTCCTCGGACCTTACCATTAAGTGTATAAGTCCTGCTAAGATTTGCTTTCCCAAAATGCAGCACCTCGCATTTACCGGAGTGTGAAGCAAGTGAAAACCTGGCCGATTTTCTCGAGAGTTGGCCTCTGAAGTTGCTGGGGCTGGAGATTGATTCAGGGTGGGTGAGTGTGGAGCAGGCCCAGCGCCCCCGCCCAGTCCTAGTGCAACTCCAGCATTACAAGGAAAAGCAATTACTAATGGAAACAGC
The DNA here is from genome assembly GCF_004010195.1 of Chiloscyllium plagiosum. Taxonomy (NCBI): domain Eukaryota; kingdom Metazoa; phylum Chordata; class Chondrichthyes; order Orectolobiformes; family Hemiscylliidae; genus Chiloscyllium; species Chiloscyllium plagiosum. Next base: position 11,452,601 of record NC_057718.1, on the reverse strand, counting down.
CAGAAGACTGGGAGGAGATCCACAGGCTTTGGCTTATAAAGGTTCGAAGACAATGTTTTTTCATGATTTTCCTGGGGCCATAATTAAGAAAAAGAAGACCTTTGATGATGTAAACAAAAATTTAAGAGGTTTAAACATTCAATACTCTCTGAGGTACCCGTCAGTGCTATGTTTTAATTATGGGGGATCTGTCTATTTCCAAGTATGGGGACGGCAAACACGAGGGGACACAACTTTAAAGTGAGGGGAGATAGGTATAAGACAGATGTCAGAGGTAGTTTCTTTACTCAGAGAGTAGTAAGGGTATGGAATGCTTTGCCTGCAACGGTATAGATTCGCCAAGTTTAAGTGCATTTAAGTCGTCATTGGACAGGCATATGGACGTACATGGAATAGTGTAGGTGGGATGGGCTTCACATTAGTATGACAGGGCCACGCAACATCGAGGGCCGAAGGGCCTGTACTGAGCTGTAATGTTCTATGTTAACTTCAACTCGGCAGGAAAAGTCCAAGAATTTTTGAACTCACTGAAATTATAGACTTTGGCTGAGGGGGAAGGAGAAAAAGATGTGTGCGGACAATGGCATGATTTTTTTTTAATCTTCTCTCTTTTTGTTCTTTTCCCTTTTGGGGTCTCGGGCCTTATAGGCTTGGTATTGCTTTGGTGTGAAATCTGGTATGTTTTATATTATATCTGTGTGTTGTTTTGTGTTTATTTGTTCAAGTTAGGAATAGGGGTTAGTTTTTTTAGTTTTAGTAGTTTTGATAGTGTTTGTAGGAATAGTCTTTAGATCTGATCAAGTTTGTTTTTTCTCCACTCATCTTACATAGAATGGGCTTCTTCCTCTCAGGGGACTGTGGGCTGTAGTGTGCAGTCATGGCTAACAAACTGTTCAGGTGGTGCACCTGGAATATAAAGGGGAGCCATCCTCCCATTAAAAGAAAAAAGGTGCTCTCAAACCTCAAGAAGGATTGGGTTGACATCGCTCTATTGCAAGAGACACATTTAACTGATAGGGAACATCTGGAGTTACAGAAAGGGGGGATACGATAGAGTATTCTTCACCTCCTTCAGCTCCAAAAACAGAGAAGTGGCCATACCGGTATGAAGGAACCTTCCATTTGAGGTGATAGATCAAATCAAGCATGAGTTCATCATTCTCAAGGCTCTGGTACACGGAGAAGAGTATGGTATCCTGAACATTTACTGTTCCCCCGACGCATCCCCTCAAGTTTTTAGTTGACGCAGTCTCTAATTTAATGGCTCTTGAGGTGCGCCTACATGTGTTTAGGAGCAGCACAGTGGCTCAGTGGCTAGCACTGCTGCCTCACAGCACCTGGAACCTGGGTTTGATTCCAGCCTTGGGAAGATCAATGTCAGATTCCAGGAGTTCTATGCAGAGTTATACCGGTTGGATGGCTGTGGGGATGGAGTAGAAAGAATGGTATCCTTTTTTGAAAACCTGGCCCTTCTCTGTATAAACACAGATCAGCGCTCCCTTTTAAGTGCACCTCAGACGATACAAGAGGTGCAAGGAGCGGGAAAGCTGCTCCAAGGTGACAAGGCACCCAGTCCAGACAGATTCCCGAGTGCATTTTACAAGGAGTTTATACACATGTTAGCTGAACCACTTCTGGAGATATATAGTCATTCGTATAGCCAGGACTGCCATCCGCCTTCTCTTAGGGAGGCTAATATCTCACTTATTTTAAAGAAAGGGTAAGATCCCGAGGACTGCACGTAGTATAGGCCCATCTTGTTGTTGAGTGCGGATTTTAAAATTTTATCAAAGGTGCTTGGGTTGGAGAAGGTGCCGCCCGTTCTTATAAAAGAGGACCAGACAGGTTTTATCAAGGACCGCAGCTCCTCCAACAATATCAGGAGGGTACTGAACACAGTGCAAGTTTGTCAGCAGGGATTGGTTCCGGGCTTGGTGGTCTCCCTGGATGCAGAAAAGGCTTTTGGTCAGGTGGATTGGTCGTATCTATGTGCTGTTCTGGATCGCTTTGAGTTTGGGAAGGACCTTCGCCAGGGGGTGGTATTATTATATAGAGACCCAAGGCGAATGGGGTCAAATCGAGCAATTTTAGTGTGGGGAGAGGCAGCCGACTGGGAATCCTTCTCCGCCTTCTTGTCGCTGCTGTTTACTCTGGTACTTGAACCATTGGCGGAGACCATCCGAAAAGTCCCTGAAACAGTGACACCAAAGGTGGGAATTGGGGAACACAAAATTACTCTTTATGTGGATGACGTCTTTCTGCTTTTGGCTAACCCGGAAAAGTCCGTACCCCGGCTAATACAAAAACATTAAATAATTCGGCAGCTTTTCGGGATACAGGATAAATTTTGCAAAGTTGGAAGTGGGGGGAATTGATGGAAGTACCAAAGCTGGAGGACGGAATGGAGTTTCCTTTTAGATGGTCACAGAAAGGTTTTCTCTATCTGAGAAATTGTATTACCCCTACCTTCTGTCAGCTGTACAGAGCTAACTTTGTGCAGTTGTTTGAGAGAATAAAGCAGGACTTGCAACAGTGGGAGGGACTACCCATATCATGGTTAGGCTGTGTAGCCTTGATTAAATTGATTCTTCTTCCTCGGTTATTATATCCCATGAGGATGCTCCCATTGTTATTACCCAAACAAGCACGCTGCGGAGGTTTGCCGGTTGGCTTGGATTCTTTATTTGGAGCTGTAGGGGCCCCCGAATTAAATTTACTAAGCTGCAACTTCCACAGGATATGGGGGGGAATGACCTTCCAGATCTGAAGAGATACCAAACAGGCACCCTGCTGTCATATGTAGGTGAATGGGTGCACAATGACTCAAAGTCGATATGGCTTGATGTTGAGGCCTCGCAGGTGACATGCCCCCTCAACAACTTACAGTTTATGGATAAGATGAGATCTATGGTTGAGCACTGTGAGAGCATGATTATCATAAATACGGTGAAAGCATGGAGGATTATGCGGCTGGGTGAGGGCAAATTGCTTAAGACATCACTGTTCACCCCGTTAGTGGGAGCCCCAGGATTTAGACCGGGGTCAATGGACTCCAGCTTCAGAACATGGAGGGTAAAAGAATCTCCTGTTTGGGAGATTCATTCGAAGGAGACGTCTTGATGTCTTTTAAACAATTAAGTCAGAAATATGGGATTCTCAATAGGACCTTTTCCAATATTTCCAGGTTAGGGATTACATACAGAAGAAGACCACGTTCTTGACCCAGCCCCACAATTCAGATATAGAAAGAAGAGTGCTCCAATATGGGGTACTCTCTTAGTTAGTACCATATACCATCTGCAGAGAGGGAATGCCTTGGGGGATATGGAGAGACTCCATGGGATCTGGAATCAGGAGTTAGGGGAAGAAATTTCATCAGAAACATGGGAGGATATATGGGAGAATGTGAAGAACGTTTCAATATACAGTGAGGTGCAAGCGATGCAATTGAGATCATCCACAGGGCCCATATGGCACCACAGAGGTTAGCAAAGTTTAAGAAAGGATCTTCTCGAAAGGTCCCAAATGTAATAACAGTATCGGCACCCTTACACATTGCTTTTGGTCCTGTTCCAAGCTCCGTGGATACTGGTGGGGCCATAGTGAATGAGCTGGAGAGGATTCTGGGAATGAATGTTAGGGAGGATCTGGTGTCGCTCCTTTTGGGACGACCGAATCTGCTGTCTTTTGGGTGAGCATGGGAAGAGAGTATTCAATATTCTTACACACAGAGCGAGGAAGAACATCCTCATGAATTGGATATTAGAAAAACCTCCAGGTCTTGCAGGGTGACGCAGACTAGTGATGGAGCACGTCCCTTTCGGATTACCTGATAAGTATGGTGCACCACAGAATGGAGCAATTTTATAAGACATAGTCATAGCGTCATAGAGATGTACAACATGGAAACAGACCCTTCGGTCCAACCCGTCCATGCCGACCAGATAACCCAACCCAATCTAGTCCCACCTGCCAGCACCCAGCCCATATCCCTCCAAACCCTTCCTATTCATATACCCATCCAAATGCCTCTTAAATCTTGCAATTGTACCAGCCTTCACCACTTCCTCTGGCAGCTCATTCCATACCCGCACCACCCTCTGCGTGAAAAAGTTGCCCCTTAGGTCTCTTTTATATCTTTCCCCTCTCACCCTAAACCTATGCCCTCTAGTTCTGGACTCCCTGACCCCAGGGAAAAGACTTTGCCTATTTATCCTATCCATGTCCCTCATAATTTTGTAAACCTCTATAAGGTCACCCCTCAGCCTCTGACGCTCCAGGGTAAACAGTCCCAGCCTGTTCAGCATCTCCCTGTAGCATGGTGGCCCATTCTAAATCACATAGATATGAACTTATCGGCGGTACTGATTAGGGCCTAGATATAGCCACGAGGGCCGTAAAGGGCAGTCCGGGGACCCTCATGGGGGCAGGGGGAAGAGGCCTAGTAAATATGGGTATAATAACAGTTACTCCCGTGGACGGGAGTCTTGATGGAGGTGCCGGAGTGGAGTAATGTAATATAGAAAATATGGAGTAATTTAATTTCAGTGGATTGTAACTTAATTCAATGTTACTTTATTTAATTTGAGTTTATGCAAATTTGGTTTAAGTTAAATAAATATGAGAGGGCTGTAGTAAGTAGTTTATTGTCAACGTTACTGTAATAAAGTAGTACGATATTATTTCTACTTCTCTGCACTTTTGTACCTTTATAACTTTTTTGGGCTTTTTTGTAAAAGAGCGAAAAAATTTTCCAATAAATATATACCTAAAAACAAAGAAAAGACTGGAGTTGTTTTTCTTAAAGCAGTGGAGATTCAGAGGGGGCATGATTGAAATGTCTCAAATAATGAGGGCCATAGATGGGGTAGACAGGAAGAAACTTATCCCTTTGGTGCAGGGATCAATAACTAGGGTCAGAGATTTATGGTTTCGGCAGAAGGGCAGAAGTTTTAGAGGAGATGGGAAGAAAGATGTTTGATGGAATCTGGAACTCTCTGCCTGTCACGATGGTCAATGCAGAAACACTCACCACATGGTTTAGATATGCTCTTGTGATGCTAAGGCATAGAAGGCTATGGGCTAAGTGCAGGAAAGCGGGATTAGAATAGTGAGGTAGTTGTTTTTCACCAATGCAGACTCAATTTTCTGTGCTGTAGATCCCTTTGACTGTATACTTTCTGTAGCAAAGGCCCAGGAGCCAATTGTAGTGAAGACATAACCCATTCTGTACAAGGTCAGATACGTGGACCTCATCCTTGTCCAGCAATTTGCAAAAAATAATCAAGAAAGTTGTCACAAAGCTGGTCCTTTTTTCCTGAAAGCTGTTGCTTTTCTCAAGGATACTGTGTCCTTGATTTTGTTCAGAGGGGTCATAAAACATTCCGGGCTCCGAAACGGCTGGGTTTGGTACAGAGATAAAAGGGTATTTATTGAGAGGCCTTTTTGTTTATACGTAAACAGATGAGACTTTTGGCCAAAGCTTTTATGTTTTTCGAAATAACCTGTCTAGATCTTTATTAGGGGTTCAGCAGTGGAGCTGTGTGGAAACAGGCTACTCAGCTCTCTCTCCTTCTGCCCTTCGAACCTCCACCTGGAAGATTTTGTTTAATTTTTACTGTGTTTTAAGGGGTTTGCTTATTGGGACTGTTGTGCATATTTGGAACAGCATAATTCAGTCTAGTTTGGATCGGCTGGGTTCTGTAGGGGTTCTTCATTCCGTTCTTGGTGTTTCATTGTGTAATTTTGTGAACAAATTTTTGTCAATTTTAAAACTTGGTAGCCAACATAGCTAACTTAATCTGGGTAAGTTTCACTGCATACTTGCCAAAACAAATTGCAAAGTTATGGTCTGGGCTGCCTGTTTAAGAATGTTTTGGGTGGTCTGGCTTAGTCTATAACAAAGGCACTAAACTATAACAACGTCCCTGTAACTCTGAGCTTGTCTAAACGACTATCCAGGTTAAAAGATATGAATTATTGGTCTGAACTTGCTCCTCAATACCAGGGAATAACCTTGCAGGGTTGGACCATGTGTTGATAACTGTTAGGTATATCGATCTTAATGGATAGCCAACAATTCGCTGCCATGGTGGAATGGATATTATTGGTGAAGTTTGCCGACCTATTTACTGTAAGAGCCATGTTAACAGCAGTGGGTGCTGTAAGAACTGTTTCTTCTTGTTTTGTTTCTTTTTTAAACTGTGGACTGAAATGAGAAAGAACCAGTCTTTGAAAAGGGGGCAGTATGTTTTGAAATTAAGTAACCTGATACTGATTGCAAGCTTCTTGGAAACTGTAGTTTGAGTTGTAGAAGATTTGCAGATGAGAAGACGGACAGATGCAGCTTCTGATGGCAACAAGAATTTGATTGGTCTACGGGCTAGTGACCAGATATCAATGACAGAGACCCTTTTTTTGCTTGCCAACCACAATGTGATTGGTTCTTAGACAATTGAACAGCTTTGAACTGGTAACAAGCTATTTACAGAGAGAGAGACGTATACAGATCTTCCTCTTTCACTGTGTCTCACACCGGCATACACACACCATGGGTGCTGGGGAAAAAAAAATTTAAAAAAAGAAAAAAAAGAGAGAAAAAAAAAAATCTCAACTCCACACCTGAAAAAAAATACAGATCTTCCCCAGGTCAGGAGCAGTCTCTTTGTTCTCTGTAGTCAAAAATTCACTGCAAACCTGAAAAAAACTAATTTACCTCTCCTGAAAAATATGTTGCAACTTGTGACTTTTCATTGATGAGTCAGAGACTCTTTGTAAGTAAACTGACCACCTTGTGTTCCTTCCCAACCAGTGGATGCATCAGTGGAGAAAGGGGTTCGAAATAAATCACTGTCAACAAAACCTAGGAACAAAGATGACTGAACTAGCTTCCTGGTCTTTTCTTTCTATCCACAATGTACTTAACTTTATCTTAAGGGTGGCACGGTGGCACAGTGGTTAGCACTGCTGTGTTCCTTCCCAACCAGTGGATGCATCAGTGGAGAAAGGGGTTCGAAATAAATCACTGTCAACAAAACCTAGGAACAAAGATGACTGAACTAACTTCCTGGTATTTCCTTTCTATCCACAATGTACTTAACTTTATCTGGCTGTGTGTGTGTAATGGGGAGGTGTAATTAGGAGTGTTGTTTACCTGTAATGAGAGTCTAATTGCTTGTAATAAATAGTCATTCTTCTTTGATACAAAATAGCCTGGTCCATGATTTCCATCAACCGGACTCTGAAAGTCAGGTTAATTGAGGAGTTTTGCATACTTTATAAAATCTTTAACTTTTGTGATGATTCCAGGAATAATAGGGCTCCGTTTCCAACACACAACCCCAGTGCGATGTAAGAGAGCCACCCACTGTGGGATCAATATTATCGGTTCACTCATTCATACAATTTTCAGGTAAATTCAGATAATTTCAAACCAATTCTAAAGCTAAAGCCTGAGGATGTTAATGCTGTAACATAGAGGCTTGGAAGGAATTATCTTTGTCCCCTAGCCTTTAGGTGTTGAAAAGATTAACAAGCGAATGGAATCACATTATTTTTACAACCCACTGTGTCTTCACCTGTTCTCTGAGACATTTTGACTCAGTGCCAAACTCCATAACGGTACGCATTGTTTCCATTTAAATGATCATCCAGTGTCCTTTTAAATGCCTCAATTGAACCTGCTTCCACCCACACGCCACCCCCACCACTTTCCAGGTGGCACATTCCGAGTCTTAAACTGCTCACTTTGTGGAAATGTCTGTCTCACTTTGCACTTGTTTCCTTTTGCAAAGCACTGTTCCACCTAGCTCTCAGTCCCTTGGTGGGTGGGAACACTTTCTCCCTGACTGTTCTGTCTGCACCCTTCATGATTTTGAAAAATTCTCTCCCATTTCCTGTTAGTCTTCCCCTCGACAATGGCAAGAGTCCAAACCTCTCCAATCTAGGTTGACCATCCCTGGAACTATACATAGCTACCAGCAGGAGGCCAATCAGCCCCTTAAGCCTACCTTATCCCTCAATAAGAAATCATTTCAGAGGCATTTCAGCTCCATATACCTGATTAGTACCTTGAAAAACATATATAATATGCTATCATTTGGGAATTAGGATTTAAAGTGATAGTAAAATAAATTAGAATTTTCAGGTCTGAGAAGGGGGTCACCTTGGACCCTTCATGTGGACGCACTGGTTACTAAGGCCCAACAACTTCTCTTCTTCCTCAGGCAGCTGAGGAAATTTGACATGGTGGCGCATACCCTTGCCAACTTTTATAGGTGCGCCATCCAGAGTATTCTGTCTGGATATATCACTACTTGGTATGGCAACTGTGCCATTGAAGATCGGAGATGGTTACAGAGAGTGGTCAACCTCCCCTCTGTGGAATCCATCCACCAGGCCCGCTGTCAAGGAAAGGCTGCCAGTATTCTCAAAGATCCATCCCACCCTGGGGTGGCACGGTGGCACAGTGGTTAGCACTGCTGCCTCACAATGCCAGAGACCCAGGTTCAATTTCAGCCTCAGGCGACTGACTGTGTGGAGTTTGCACATTCTCCCCGTTCCTCCGGGTGCTCCGGTTTCCTCCCACAGGCCAAAGATGTGCGGGTCAGGTGAATTGGCCATGCTAAATTGCCCGTAGTGTTAGGTAAGGGGTAAATGTAGGGGTATGGGTGGGTTGCGCTTCGGCGAGTTGGTGTGGACTTGTTGGGCCAAAGGGCCTGTTTCCACACTGTAATGTAATCTAATTACCCTGGTAATGTTTTTCTACAACCTCAACCATCGGGGAGAAGGTACAGAAGCCTGAACACACGCACTGGCCGGTTTCAAACCAGTTTCTACCCTACTGTTGTTAGAATACTGAATGGACTCACAAACTCATAACATTCGCCTGTACCTGTTGTTTTTGTGTTTGCTGCTGTTTACCTATTATTTACTATCTACGCTACTTAACTCTGTGATCTGCCTGTATTGCTCGCAAGACAAAGCTTTTCACTGTGCCTCGGTACACGTGACAATAAATTGAATTGAACTGAATTGAATTCAACTGAATTAAGTGGGGGAAAGAGATTGGAAGGCATCTTATCCTTGGTCGAGGGGTCAACAACCAGGGGGCACAGAGTTAAGAAGAGATCTGAGGAACTGTGTTTGGAGTCTGGATTATATGTTACACAAGTTTGAGACTCAGCCATCCTTGCACGCACTGCTAACTCACAAGCACTTATAACATTTAAACAGTGTTTCGATGTTCATGTGTATAGCCTTATCCTCCAAGGCTAAAATGCTGGAAAATGGAATGGGTGGAATGGCTTCTTTGTTGACCAGTGTGGATATGATGGGCCAAATGACCTCATCCTGTGCTGTAAACATCTGGGAACCTGTGAGGTAGGCTGGGTCGCCTGGGCAGGAACTCTCCCAGTGGCCTGGGCCATCGGGAAGTTCTCACAACCACCGCTGACAATGAACCGCCAATCAGCTGGCTTTTCTAGTCAAAGACTGTGGGATCTTTCTGTGCATGAAAGGGCTGCAGTTTTTGCTCTCCATTGCGGCAATCGTCGTACTGCAGCTGGAACCTGGTAGAATGACCCTGAGAAGGTGTCATGTAAATGCAGCCTTGGCCTTACTAACCCCCTGAAGTGAATCAGGGGGGAGCTTGCTGATATCATTGAATGACTCTCCTGATTGGCTCCTCACCGTGTGATCCAGAAAAGAGAAAGCTGAGCTGTGCTCTGATGGAGCTTTTCTAACGTTAGTCAGGTGGACACTACCCTCCCACCCCCTTCCAGTATAAACCAAATGGCCCATTCCTCAGCGGTAAATTCATATAAAATTTTCATTGGATGATTTCAATAAGCACCCAATTAAACATTTTCTTTAATCCTTTTATTGCAAACACATGCATTGTATTTCCGGTTCTAAAATCCACCACTTTTCAATTTTCACATCAATCTTCCTTTCACATTCCATCTCTTTGATTTGTCCAATTTGCATGCGATCAGTATCTCTTCAAATGCGCTCTCTCGATTACAGAGTTCATGGTCATCAGCATTATACAGACCAGTCGGTTATTGTAAAGTGCATGGGAAGCAGTGCAGACTCCATCTAGCTCTGCTACTCACTGCCACCGTTTCTCATCGCTTCTTGATCATCACATCATAAGACATGGAAGCAGAAGTAGGCCATTCGGCCCATCACATCAACCATTCAATGAGATCACGACTGACTGATACTCCTCAAAGAGAAAGTGAGGACTGCAGCCGCTGGACAGTCAGAGTCGAAAAGTGTGTTGCTGGAAAAGCACAGCAGGTCAGGCAGCATCCGAGGAGCAGGAGAGTCGACATTTCGGGACATAAGCCCTTCATCTAGACTGCGTGGGGGGGAAGGGGGCTGAGAGATAAAGGGGATGGGGATGAGGGGGTGGGGGGGGTGGGCTGAGGTACTGGGGAAGGCAATAGGTAGCTGCAGGTGAGGGGTGATGGCGATAGGTCAGTGAGGAGGGTGGAGAGGATAGGTGGGAAAGAAGATGTACAGGTAGGACAGTTCAAGAGGGCAGGGGGAGGGGAGGTGAGGAAACTGGTGAAGTCAACATTGAGCGGAACGCAGCTCCATTTTCCTGCCATTTCCCCTTACAGGTTCCCGAACTGATTAAAAATCCCCCTTCTTCGGCCTTGTATATACTTTACCTCATAAGGTCATTCTCAGGTCAACTCCCTCACAATCCCACCAATGTCCAAGACCATCAGGGGCAGAATATCAGGAAGTGAAAAACCAAGTGGGACTGTCCTGTTGATGTAGGTATCCAAACTCACAGAGGGTTTTGATAGGGAAACTAACGGTATCAATGGTAGAGGGGTCAGTACAATATCAATAAGAAGAGAACTTACATTTAAGACAATTAGCATTGGCGAAAATGGTTAGCTCAGTTGGCTGGAAGGCTGATTTGTAATGTAGCCTGAGCCTAATGGGTTCAATTCCCACACTGGCTGAGGTTGCTATGAAGAACTCAATCTCTCCCCTTGCCTGAGGTATGGTGACCCTCAGGTTAAACTTGGCAGGAGGTAAAATGGGACTGTTTGGACCATGCTAGGGCTGGTGTTCTCGCCAACTACGTAACTAGGGGAGTGGAGAGGAATTTAAAGTAAACAGTAGGGTTTAGTGGATCAAATTTGGGAAGATGTAGTAAAATAGAACAGAGTGAAGATTTTAATATGGGTAAATAATAAACTGACCATAACAGGAAGGAATTGAGAGAATAGGCAGAATCATCCCAAGCCCTGAATGAGGGAGGCTGTGGCAAGGAAGTTGGGGAGATTCTGTGAGGTGGACAGTGAGGAGCTTCTTAATGTTAAGAGATGAAAGTCCCATTCTCTAACTGAGATGTTGAAGGGTGAGATGAAATTCTCGCTTGTGAGTGGCATAAGGCCTATTTGCCTGCATTAATATCTCATTATTACTCCATTCTCCTACTACTGGCTAGGAACCAGACACTGAGAATTCCCAACGTGGAAATTTGCACAGGGTTGGGGGGGGGGGGGGGGGGAGCCTGGTAACTCCATTTCGCTGCTCAATCCTCTGGAGCTCTGTCTTGGACACTTGGCATCAACTTCTCAGCGGGCACTTGGTGGGCAGTGACCACATGCTCCCTGGGCCCACTGACCTGGGCATTCAACACGTACTAGCCTCATTGCATCAGCGTGACACATCGCAGATCCACTTTACAATCTAATTCAGCTGCACTTTGAAGGTCCCTTGTGTCTTTCAGTGTCACTCTGTTGGGGGGGGTGGGTGGAGGAGGTGGTTAGCTCAGTTGGCTGGATGACCAGTTTGCAGCGCAGAGTGACGCTAACAGCGTGGGTTCAATTCTTCCAACAGCTCAGTTTATCATGAAGTGTTCTCCTTCCCAACCTCTCCCCTCACCTGAGGCCTGGTGACCTGATGCTAACAGCGTGGGTTCAATTCTTCCAACAGCTCAGTTTATCATGAAGGGTTCTCCTTCCCAACCTCTCCCCTCACCTGAGGCCTGGTGACCCCCAGGTTAAACTCACCATCAGCCACCTCTCCCTAATGAGGAGACAGTGAGGTCTGCAGATGCTGGAGATCAGAATTGAGAGTGTGTTGCTGGAAAAGCACAGCGGGTCAGACAGTATCCAATGAGCAGGAAAATCGACATTTCAGGCTGGAGCCCCTCATCAGGAATGAGGCCTGTATAGAACTGTTAGACCACATTTGGAATATTGTGTCCAGTTCTGGTCACCACACTACCAGGAGGATGTGGAGGCTTTCCAGAGGGATCAGGAATGATTTACCAGAATATTGCCTAGTTTGGAAGGTATCAGCTATTGGACAAACCTGATTTGTGTTCACTTGAACATTAGACACCGAGGGACAACCTGGTAGAAGTTTACAAAATTATGAGAGGCAGTGATACAATGGATAGTTGGAGTCTTTTTCCCAGGGTAGAAGTGTCAAGGGGACATTAATGCCCATTACTGCAACAAGGTTTAAGGTAGAAGGGGGAAGGTTGCTGGAGTTTAGAGGATTGGGAGCTGACTTTGATTGAAACATAAAACGCAGAAAGGTCTTGACAGGGTAACTCGTGACGAGGGCCTTTCCTTTTTTAGGAGAATCTGCAACTCGGAATCGCTACTTCAAACTCAGGGGTCAACCACCTTTAAAATGGAGATGAGGCAGAGGATTGTGAGTCCTTGGGTCTATCTCCACGAAAAGATGGTGGAAGCAGAATCCTGGGACATTTCGAAGACAGAGATAGATTCTTGTTCAGCAAAGGGGTGAAAGGTCATTGGGGGTGGGCGGGAATGTGGATTGTGATTACACTCAGATCTTCCTGAATATTGGAGCATGTTCAAGGGCCTGAATGGCCCAACCTTGCTCTTCATTTGTATAGCTCCTAATGTGAGCAAGAGATCTTTGAAACCAAGCTGGAATAATACCTATGGCCTCCTCTATTTTCTAAAGATTGCATGTTGCAATCAATCTAGCCCACATCTGCAGGCATTTAAACCCTTTCAACTTCTACACGCTGAATATTTCAGTGACTTCTACATCTGTTGCAGATTCCTTTGCTAATTTTATGGTATCTGGAATTTGTCCACGTCCGTTACTGCGAAAAGTGATGGGGAAGAATTCTTGTAACACAATTCTGATGCTTTGATCGCGATGATCTTTCCTTTTCCCCTGCCTCCCAACGATGGGGGTTTTGACACTCTGGATTCCTCACCCTCCTGCCCAGTATTTGAGTGGGAGTGCCAAGGCTGGCTCTACAAAGGCTTATTCACCACTGACACCTCGCCTCTAATGCCCATTACTCCAATTTCGGAGCAGCTGATGAACATTGGTGACTGACATCCTTGTCAGAAGCAGCGTGAGGTAGGGGTGGGGGTGGGGGGGGGGGGGGGGGTGAGTTTGGGTGGGACGGGGGTGTGTGGAGGTGGTGATGGTGGCGGGGGGGAGCTATTGTCTGGGTCGGTTTTGGCCAATGTGATCATGGCCCCCATAAACCTAACCACTGCACTTCCTCCAACATGGCCTCAACATGTGTCACTTCAGAGGCTCATTCAAAGCAGTTCCAACCAAATTAAAAATCAACGGATTTCAGTTCATCTTCCTCTTCTCTTTTTAATGAGTGTTGATCCAATCTTTAATATGCCCCAATAGTGCCTGCACATGTGCCCCATTCCCCAAAGACACTTCCTTTAACATCCGATCCCAACTGGACTTTTCATGAATCTAAGCGGTAAGATGGCCATTCGACCCAGGGTTCCGAGTAGGCCGCATGTCTCCCCAGTGGGGCCTGTTCACTCACAGTTTACCCAGGACAAGGATCAGGGCTGCTGTTTGATTCCTGGGTATCTTTCATCACAATCTCCAATCCGCCATTCTGTCGGGCTCCTCAACTTTCCAATTTCCATTCACCTCAGGAGAATGTAGTATGACTGCATGGGTCTGCAGAAACATTACAACCAAGAAGGAAACAATCTTTATTTTTATCCTTCTCTCAGGGTGTTGGCATCGCCGGCACTTGTCATTCATCCCATATGATTACCCTTGCAGCCCGCTGGGCCATTTCAGAGTCAAGCACGCTGATGTGGCGATGTAGGCCAAACCAGGTGAAAGTCACAGGTTTCTTCCCTCAGTCAATAATAGGTTCACAATCACTGTCACTGAGACTATCCTTACACTCCAAGTTTCTGTCAGTTCTCAAAGTGAATTAAAATTAAATTCCATCCCACCATCATGGTGAGATTGAACCATAGGCCCCAGGGTGTCAGCCAGTCCAGTGTTATTGCTACTACAGCCCCCTCTCTCCAAGCAGGGTGCTGTTTTATCTCTAAGTTGGCGTCTTCTCATTTAATTCACCTCAAACTATCAACCTCTGTACATTTTGAAATAATCCTTTCAATGCTTTGACCTTTTCATTCAGTTCCATGTTACTTCGTAATTGTCATGATTCTATTCATGAGGAATTGCTTACTTTTCACATCTTTTGATGCAGTTTACAAAGTTCCACGTTTCTTCTGTTCTGTTTTATAATTCTATTCCCCTTACTTGAACTGTTATTGTGGGTTTAAGCTTGGATCACAACTGGTAATCAAGTGTTAAGTAACATTTACACCATACAAATGCCAGGCAATAACCAACTCCAATAAGAGACCATCACTCAATCACCCATTGTTAACATAATGGACATACCATTGACCAGAAACTCAACTGGACTCGCCAAATAAACATAGTGGCTACAAAAACAGGTCAGAGGCTAGGAATACTGCGGTGAGTAACTCATCTCCTGACTCCCTGAAGCCTGTCAACCATCCACAGGCTCAAGTCAAGAGTGTGATCGAATACTCCCCATTTTCCTGGATGAGTGCAACTCCAACAACACTCAAGAAGCTTGACACCATCCAGGAGAAAGCAGCCCACTTGATACTCGCCCCATCCACAAACACTCACTCCCTCCACCACCGACACTCAGTAGCAGCAGTGTGTTCCGTCTACAAGATGCACTTACAGACATGCACCAAGGCTCCTCAGACAGCACCATCCAAACCCACGTCCAGTTCCATCTAGAAGGACAAGGGCAGTAGATACACAGGAACATCTTCACCTTCAAGTACCGATAGTGTAAGTATTGCCCTGAGCGTGTGGAGTATCTTTGTAAACCCAAACAATTCCAATTATCCCAATGACTGAAGAATTCAAAACTAAAGGGCGTAAGCCGAAAGTGAGAGGGAAAGGTTGAAAAGGGACCTGAGGGCAAACATTTTCACACAAAAAGGAAGGAGCTACCAGAGGACGTAGTAGAGGCAGTTACAATTACAAGATTTAGAAGACCTTTGGACAAGTACATGGATAGGAAAGGTTTGAAGGGATATGGGCCAAATGCAGGCAAATGGGACTAGTTCAGTTTCAGAAATCTGGTCAGCACAGATAAGTTGGGCTGAAGGATCTGTTTCCTTGCCGTATAACTCTATAACCCTATGACTACAGCTTAACAATGAACAACTTACTATCTGTGAGGTAAACCATGTATTTTGTTCACTAATCATACTGACTGGAATCTGACCAAGCAGTAACTAGGAATATTCCTGTAAAAAGGTACATTGCTATTCCAGATTAAGGGCTGTTCACTGACAACACCAAGCAATACAAACCACTCAGATTGGTGACAATATTCCAATGCATTCCAGTCTCCCACATGCCTCCTTCCCAATCTTTGTTTAGTTCCATGTCTTCCATTCCTAACACTCACTTTCCTCACATCAATCTTCAAGAACCAACATAAGCTGCCTTTGTTTTGCACTTTTAATGATTTTGTGAGACTTAGTAAAACCTATTTTATTTTAAATTTGTTCATGAGACCTGGGCATCACTGGCTAGGCCAACATTTGTTAGGCGAAAGTGAGGACTGCAGATGCTGGAGATCAGAGTCAAGATTAGAGTGGTGCTAGAAAAGCACAGCAGGCCAGGCAGCATCCAAGGAGCAGGAATATTGACATTCCGGGAAAAAGCCCTTCATGAGAAATGAGAGCTCCTGATGAAGAGCTCCTGCCCGAAACGTCAATTTTCCTGCTCCTCAGATGCTGCCTGACCTGCTGGGCTTTTCCAGCACCACTCTAATCTTGGCCAACATTTGCTGCTCATCCCTTGCTGCCCCTTGGGAAGGTGATGGTGAGATGCCTTCTTGAACCACTGCAGTCTGTCTGGTATCGGTGCCATCAAGGTGTTGTTAGTGAGGGAAATTTTTTTTTCCTTTACTCGATGACAGTGAAGGGACATCGCTGCCATATTACAAATTAGGATGGGTGTGTGATCTGAGGAAGTTGCTTCAACACGCTTCATAAATGACGTTTGGTACTGAGCCAGTGAGAGAGCTAAAAGGAAAGGTGGTCACAGAGGTTTCAATGAGCATCATAAAGGAGGAAGACAGCTATGTCTAAGACCAGAGGGCATTAGTTTAAAGTGTAGAGTAAGTGGTTTAGAGGGGATCTGAGGAAAACGTTTCACCCAGACAGTGGCAGAAATATGGAAGACACTGCCTGGCAAAGTGGTTGAGGCAGTTGAGGAATATTTCAGAAGCATTTCAATGAGCATTTAAAATGTCAGTTGACTTTGAACCAAGTGGGATGGGATTAGCAAATGGGATTAGTATAATTTAATGTTGTTGGTCAGCATAGACATGTGGGCTGAAGGGCCTGTTTCTATGATTCAATGACTCTGACAGTTGCCTCAACTTCAGTTTGTACAATGAAGTTTTCCATGTTTTAGGTATGGTGTGGAAACCCTGAGGCACAGTACTCTAAATAGTCCCGAGAAAAGGACTATTGCTTATCCCTGGTCACCTTTGACCATGTGGTGGTGAGCAGCCTTCCTAAACCACTGCAGTCTGTGGGATTTGATAGGGTTGTGGTCTTGACCCAGTCACTAAGGAGGGAAAGATGACAAATATCCAAGGAATGACTGGCAGGAGAATCCAGGGATGAGGTGGTTCCCCTACAGCGTTCCGTATTGAAGTAATAATCTGTGGAAAAGGCCTTTTCCGGTCTCCTGCACTCACAGTGATTGACAGCAGAACAGTTTTGAAGAGCAAATTTAAGTAACAGATGGGGAACAAAAATAGATAGAGCTTTCTTTTTATATTTCAAAAAAAATGTTCTTAAATGTTATGGTGGGACTGGCCGGGGACATTAATAAGTGATTGTCGATGGAACGGAACAATACAGGATATTGTGACTCACAGGAATCTATAAGCGTGACACAAAGAAGAGGCTTTAACCAGGATTGACTGCGGCTGGCCAGTAATAACCACGGTTGTTGTTCAGACTCATCCCTGTGGCTCACAGCTGAAAAATATTTTGCCCACTACATTGCCGGGGAATGGCTCAGCAAGAGGTGAAAAACAGTAGACAGAGCAATCAACATCTAAGCAATGGGGATTTAAGGATTGGAAAGTTGACCTGGACAGGATTGGGAAGGGGAATGAATCAAAACGGGATTTATTCCATGTCAGATCAGGTTAAGAAGGAAGATAAAGAGATGGTGATGGGAATGAGGGGAGAGCCATAAACTAAAATGGACAAATTTACAGAATGTGCCCAAAATGAAGACAGCACCATCCAGGTTTGACTCCTTGTAACTTTTAACGCACATCAGAATGAAAGCAGATCAATGGTGAATTAACAGGCAAATTATACCTCAGGTAAAAAGGTAAATGTCTCTTTAAATATATGAAGGAATATTCCTCACACATAGCTCATTATGGGAATTTAATGACAGACACATGTGGCATTCTATAGCGATAGAGTTCACCCATGTGCAGACACAGAGTCAAGAAGTGTGTCAACAGTCCTTGATCCACTTTACAATCTTCTGGCCTTAAAATTGAGACCAACACCTTCAAATGGTCCTCCCCATTCCTTTCACTTTCCTTGTTACATTCTCTGTCACCATGTCCTCTCTCCCCTCCCCCAACCCCAATGGGACTGTCTGTCCTTTCTGGTCTGACCAGTTGGACATGCCATTGTTATTGCCATTCTCACATTCCAATCACTTAATCTGCACCGTAACCATCCTTTCTCCACCAGCACCCTCTGTCATTGCCTGAATGCTTTCTCCCTCCACACTTCATGGCAGCTCTGAAGTGTCATCTGAACTCAAAATGTTCACTTGCTCTCACTCCACTGATGCTGCCTGACCGGCTGTGATTAGATTACTTACAGTGTGGAAACAGGCCCTTCAGCCCAACAAGTCCACACCGACCCTCCGAAGAGTAACCCACCCAGACCCATTTCCCCTACATTTACCCCTTACCTAACACTACATGCAATTTAGCATGGCCAATTCACCTAACCTGCACATGTTTGGACTGTGGGAGGAAACCGGAGCACCCGGAGGAAACCCACGCAGACACCGGGAGAATGTGCAAATCTCCACACAGTCAGTCACCTGAGGCGGGAATTGAACCCGGGTCTCTGGCGCTGTGAGGCAGCAGTGCTAACCACTGTGCCAGCGTTTTTTTGTTTTCAATGGGGATAGCTTTTGGCCAGGAGATCTGAACACAGGAAGTCAAGGCAGCCTCCAGTACTAGTCCAGAGGTAAGGACACAGTCACCTGGCAGTCAGTCAGGATCCTCTGCATAACTGTCTCCTTGTCTCCATGTCTCAGCGCCCTCTATCCTATCGTGGCCAGTTTTCGCCCTGAAATGAGAGAGTGGCACAGATGTTTTTAAAATACTTGGGTTTGCAGTTTTAGGGTGTTCCCATTCGTGTGTACATCTGCCACTCTCTTACTGAAGTAGACAGGCAGGAGGTAAAACCAATGACTGCAGATGCTGGAAACCAGATTCTGGAAGAGCACAGCAGGACGCTGCTCCTTGGATGCTGCCTGAACTGCTGTGCTCTTCCAGCACCACTAATCCAGAATCTAGACAGGCAGGAGGCCGGAGGAACACAGCAAGGCAGGCAGCATTAGGAGGGACAGACAGGAGGCTGGAGATACACAGCAAGGCAGGCAGCATCAGGAGGGACAGGCAGGAGGCTGGAGAAACACAGCAAGCCAGGCAGCATTAGGAGGTGCTGGAAAAGCACAGCTGGTCAGGCAGCATCTGAGAAGCCTCATTCCTGATGAAGGGCTAATGCTCAAAACATCAATTCTCCTGCTCCTTGGATCTGCCCGACATGCTGTGTTTTCCAGCAGCACGCTCTTGACTCTGATCTCCAGCACCCGCAGTCCTCACTTTCCCCTAGCATCAGGAGGTGCAGAAGTCAATGTTTCTGGTGTAACCCTTCTTCAGGACTGGGGGTGGGTGTGGGGGAGCTGCAGATGGGGGGAAGTGGGGGCAGGGTGGTTAAGTGGGGGGGATCAGTGAAGACAGGTAGAGGGTACGATCTGGTTGGTCAATGGGAGAAATGAATCTGATAGGTGGCTGGGAGGAGGGGGAGGGACTGGGAAGCCATTTACACATAAGTACCAGTGTCCTTGTTAATTTCCCAGAAATAATAATTTTCAGCGTCTTCTGATACATTCATTTCATAGCTTTTACAAATTTTGAGATAGATCAGTAATTTTACCCTTAAAGGTTGGGTGAGAAACTCATGGAATTACATGGAATTTTGACATTGCATCCCTCCTTACATCACTGATTATTGATGCCAACTTTTCGACAGGCTGGGCAGATTCAAACTGGCCCCACAAAGAAGTTTGGCTATGAGGTCTGTAAGGCAGTGAGCTCTCCCTGTACAGCAGTCCCTCAGTGGGTTTTAAAGACAGTCAATTAACTGCAGAAATTTGCAAATAAACATGCAATTAAGCTTTAAGAAATTAATCCTTCCGGATCAGCTGAATTCATGGAATAGAATTAGTGAATCCAGCACCCGATAGGAACTGCAATGGTTCAGTAAGGCAGCTTGGGATGGATAATAATAATAACCAGCAATGCCACATCCCAGACATACACAGAGGGTTAGTCATCCCATCAAGTCCATGCTGGTCTTCTGCAAGAACTATTCAGCTCATCCCAACTTCCCTGCCCTTTCCTGGTATTCCTGCAATCCTTGCCCCCTTCAGCAGCTTATCCCATTCCCTTCTTAAAGGTGAGGATTCTGATCTTGCCATTTAAAGGTACTTTCTTGAAGTGTGGATCCAACACAATCCTCTAACTGTAAGAAGCTGACTCGCTTCAATCAGCAGGTCGAAGCTAAAATGTGGGAAATGGCGCCTCTTCGGAAGGGGGGAGTCTCAGTACTTCATCATCCCAGTCTCTGTCGTTCGCAGTTACATTCACCACAACCTGTGTCCTCCCAGTTTCAGAACTGTAACTTCACAATACCCCTCCCTGCCATGCACAGGCAATCAGACAGGACCACAATATTCATAACCATCTCAGGCTGGATTTGGACAGGGCTCAGGGTGGAGGGCAAGTGTATTAAAGAAGAAAGTGAGTCTTCTTTTGTTTATTCACTGAGGGGATGAGAGCATCACTGGCTAGGCAGCATTTATTACCCATCCCTAATTGCCCCAGAAGCAGTTAAGAGTCAACCACATTGCTGTGGGTCTGGAGTCACGTGTAGGCAGGACCAGGTAAGGATGGCTGTTTCCTTCCCTGAAGGACATTAATGAACCAGACGGAGTTTTTTGACAATTGACTCATGGTCATCATTATCTGGATTAGTGGTGCTGGAAGAGCACAGCAGTTCAGGCAGCATCCAAGGAGCAGCAAAATCGACGTTTCGGGCAAAAGCCCTTCATCAGGAATAAAGGCAGACTCCTTATTCCAGATTTTTTTTTTCCCCTCCCATTATTGAATTCAAATTCCACCATCTGCTGTGGCAGGGTTCGGACCCAGGTCCCCAGAACATTACTGGGATCTCTGGATTAACAGTCCAACGATAACACCACCAGACCATTGTCTCCCCTTTGGGGTGGACGGTGCATGTAGAGCTGACTGAGGTGTCCTGTTCCCTTTTCCATAAGGTTTTCCCAATCAACCTGGTCAGGGATGTAATGACACTCCTCTGGTGCAAGTGTGGTTTGATCCCAGGCCTCCTGGTTCAGAGGTAATGACACTATCAATGTGCCACAATAGTCCCTCATATAAAATAGCCTGCTCAAGTACCCATACCTGGCACATTTTGGTATGGGCAGCACATTATACCAGTTGCAAAGTTTGCCAACAATTAATGCTGAACTATAGGAGCAAATTAGTGCAGATGCTGGAATCAGTACTGAAATAAAAACTGCTGGAGATCACCACAGGTCAGGCAGCACCCGTGCAGAGAGAGTGAGCTAACGTTTCAATGCAGAGTTCAGCCTTAATCCTTAGCTACTCATTGAAATACGGCAGGTGCGTTGCCAATTTTTTTTGCAAATGCCCACCTTGTGAATGATGGCAGGGAGTTCAGGGGCCGTGCTGGGGTAGGAGTGGGGGCTTGGGAGTGGGGGTAAAGGTGGTGGGCTGGCCAGCTCATATATTGTACATGCTACACTATCTCTTCCCCTGCCCAAACAGTGCCATCGCAGTCACTCAGTAGCACTACATGGGCTGTGCAGCGCTGCAACACCTCTATTTTCTCCCTGATTCGAGTGGTATCAGGTCCTGCTGGTGTGATTCACACAGAGGATCCCAGTGACACATTCTGACTGCATACTGCTAACACAATCAGCATTGCATGGCAGCCATATGGACATGATCGATGAGCTCCAGGCAGCTCTGCCATGCCGTTGCTATTCAGTAGGAGAGGGAAGCTCATGATTGGCTGAAGGTGCCCCCCCAGGCTGATTGGGTAGTGAATCATGACTTCATGTCCCATTCCAGAGGCCTGAGTACATCACCCAGACTGACTCTGTCGTGCCCTGCTGAGGGCAATGCCACACTGGCAAAGGTGTTGTTTTCCCAAATTGAGGCTCCTTCTTTTACATGGGTGGAAAATATCCAATAGCAGAAGAGCACAGCCGTTCTCCTCATGTCCTAGTTCATATTTCCCTTGTCCCTCAAACAATACCATGCAAACTGATTATCCAGTCATTATCTCATTCCAACCAACTTTCGCATTTACATAGTAATGTGGGAATATTGTTGGGGTGTGTTTCAGCTCTTTAGTACAGTTCTTCCATTCATCTCTCTCCTCGGGATCCCCGCTGATGTCACAATTGGATCATTTTCTATGTCATCATCATCAACATATTCACTCTCATTATGCCACACATTGAGCAAAAGAGCTGACCAACAAGCTGCCCAATATCCCAGATCTCTCAGAACTTAGAACTCCCCACCTCCAGATTCCAGATCTTCCAGTCACCCAGATTTCCCAATATCCAGATCCCAGAACCCAAATCTCATAGTATCCCAGATTTCCCAGATCCCAGATCTCCCAGTATCACATCACATATCTCCCAATATCCAGATCCCAGAGCCCAAATCTCTCAGTGTCCCAGATATCCCAGATTCAAGATCTCCCAGTCTCCCATGTCCTAGATCTTCTAGTATCATAGAACGCATATCTCTCAACCTCCAGATCACAGAACCCAGGTTTCCCAGTCTCTAGAACACACATCTCCCAGTCTCTCAAACTCACCTGACACCATCAGTTGACTCACATGAAGACTGATAATTGAGGTGTGAAACCTGGGGACACAGTTCTGGATGTAGATTTGCTCGCTGAGCTGGAAGGTTCATTTTCAGACATTTCATCACCATACCAGATAACATCTTCATATATTTGAGTTTCCTTGGGTTGGTGATGTCATTTCCTGTAGTGACATTATTTCCTATGGTGATGTCATATCCTGTTAAAATACACATTGACTTGGATCCACTGTGAGACTTCAAGACCAGTTGGTGGCGAAAGAAAGCTTGCTTCAGATTTGAACATTAAAGTAACACAACGTACTGATTACTCCAGAATCTTAAAGCCTTTATACCACAGTTGGGAAAAGAATCTTGTTTTCTGCTTCCCTCATCAATAGACCTACAACCAGAGACAGGATTGTAATCCCAGTATGGGACCAGGAATGTGGGTGGTGGGGGAGGGGGCAGAGTTGGCAGACACAAAGTTTGGCAAAATCAGCCAGTGCACTGGGATTATCCTGCCCCTGAGCAATTTTACAGGAGGGCCAATCAAGGGGAGAGGGTCTGCATGCAAGCGACAGTTCACTTATTAAGCAATTGGGATTTTCCTGGTGTCTGTTAGGCTCCCTACAGTGTCAGATTGAGATTTTCTGATCAGTATCCAGGTTTCCAAGTGGAGGGTTATAGCTCCCAATTGCAGAGCGGTGTACCTTTAAGGAACACGCTCATGAAGTCATCACCACATCGTGGCATGCGACCCAATGGTATGAAGCTCTCAGTCTCCATCTTACTGAAGTCCTCTTGCAGCATGTTGTGGGTAGCATGGTCCTGTACAGCTAAATTACTTAGCTTAGGCCCAGATACACCAATCCCTCTAACTGTCCTGTAAATATGTGGATAGCAGGTGTTGCAAGAAAGATTCATTGAATTCCTCAGCACTACATGGCCCATGTCTCATTCTTAGGTTACGGGAGCTAAGACAAGTACCACACCACAACATCTGACGACATCAGCTATCACATCACATCATATTGTGGTGGTGGTACACTCATAAGCGTGAATACCTGATTATTAAAGAATCCTCGCTAAAGATTAGACAGCTCGGGTTTGTAAAGCATTCTTCTTTAAAGGCATCCTTCTTTAAAGACTGCAACTTTCCCTCCCACGTGGTTGAAGATGCCCTCCAACGCATCTCATCCACATCCCACATCCCACACCTGCGCCCTCGAACCCCACTCTTCCAACCGCAACAAGGAGAGAACCCCCTGGTCCTCACCTTCCACCCCACCAACCTCCGCATAAATCGCATCATCCGCCGACATTTCTGCCACCTACAAACGGACTCCACCACCAGAGATACATTTCCCTCCCCACCCCTATCCAGAAAGACCATTCCCTCCGTGACTACCTGGTCAGATCCACGCCGCCTACAACTCACCCTCCCGTCCTGGCGCCCTTCTCCTTCCACCACAGGAATTGCAAAACCTGCGCCCACACCTCCCACCTCACCTCCACCCAAGACCCCAAAGGAGCCTTCCATATCCATCAAAGTTTCACCTGCACACCCACAAATGTCATTTATTGTAACCGTTGCTCCCGACGCAGTCTCCTTTACACTGGGGAGACTGGACGCCTTCACATAGAGTGCTTTAGGGAACATCTCCGGGACACCCGCACCAATCAACCCCAGCATTCCGTCCCACTCTGCCAAGGACATGCGGGTCCTGGGCCGCCTCCACCACTGCTCCCTTATCACCTGACGCCTAAAGGGAGAACGCGTCATCTTCCACCTTGGAACCCTTCAACCCCAGGACATCAATGTGGACTTCACCAGATTCCTCATTTCTCCTCCCCCCACCTTACCCCAGTTCCAATCTGCCACTTCAGCACCGCCCTCATCACCTGTCCCACCTGTCAATCATCCTTCCCACCTACTTGCTCCACCCTCCTCACTGACCTATCACCTTTATCCCCACCTGCATCCACCTATTGCATTCTCAGCTACCTTCTCCCCAGCCCCGCCCCCTCCCATTTATCTCTCCACCCGGGAGGCTCCCAGCCTCATGCCTGATGAAGGGCTCCTGCCCAAATCATTGATTCTCCTGCTCCTCGGATGCTGCCTGACCTGCTGTGCTTCTCCAGCACCACACTCTCAACTCTGACCTCCAGCATCTGCAGTCCTCACTGTCTCCAAGCATTCAGATGACCAACTTCGAATTTAGTTAGACAAGAAGCAGATTTACTTTCTACCGACTTGAAGTTCAAGACCCGAAGGCCTGAGGCCCTCTTTAAGACAAACTAAAAAAGCAAAGTTTCAGTCTGCTTCCTGACGTAGAAGCTAAGGTATACAGTCAAAGGACTTCTTCAGTATTTTGAAGAAAATTTGAAGGTTAAAAGGCTTCCTACAGGCTTAAATGAATAGTGACAGTAACTGCTAAGCCTTCCTGTTGGAGAATACAGAAGTTTAAGCTTCGCAAAGTGATTTTTTTTTTACCCTGAAGAAGCTTATCCATGTGCAGTTGGTTATGCAAGCTTTTTTTTCAATTCGGCACCAAAAATGGAATGGCGCAAACATCACTACTCCTTATCTGGTGCAAACTCTCTCTCTCTCTCTCTCTCTCTCTCTATGACTGAAAGCTGCTATAAACAAACATTTATCTCTGAAAGGTCTTACACCCATTCTCACAAAACCCTTCTTAAGGAGATGGCAGCCATTAAAAATAATGAAAACCTGAAGCAAAATAAGGAAAACCAAAAGGACACAACAACAAAGCAAGTAAAAGAAAGGTACAAACAGACCTTGTACTCTGCTTCAATAAATCAGAAAGCTACACACTATCTGGCAGAAGATACCGGAGCACTCAGTCTCACACAGCCAGACTCTGGAACAGTTCCTTCCCCCAGGCCATCAGGCTCCTGAACACTGTATGATCAGACTCTTTTCCATCTGAAATTCTTTCGAATTGCTGCTAGAAAAATGTCTATTAATTATCATTCGTTTATTACACTGTAAGTTGAGTGTTGCACTTCCTATACAATTTATCCAGCCCTGTGCACAATTGTGCAGTTTGTACTGTTCATGTAGCACCCTTGGTACTGGAGGAAGGCTGTCTTGTTTTTTACTGTATCAGTTGTATATGGTAGAAATGACAAATAAAAGCTACTGTACTCTACTCTTATGGAAATGAGAAGGCAAATGTTAGATTACT
The DNA here is from genome assembly GCF_004010195.1 of Chiloscyllium plagiosum. Taxonomy (NCBI): domain Eukaryota; kingdom Metazoa; phylum Chordata; class Chondrichthyes; order Orectolobiformes; family Hemiscylliidae; genus Chiloscyllium; species Chiloscyllium plagiosum. Next base: position 11,426,816 of record NC_057718.1, on the reverse strand, counting down.
GAATGATACCCTCAACAATTCAACTGTTGCTCATAAGGCAATCTCTCCATTGAAGGAATCGTCCCAGCAAACCTTCACTGAACTGCCTCCAATGAAACAATATCTTGCTTTAAATAAGGGATCAAAATTACTCACAGTACTTCAAGTGTGGTCTCACCAGCACCTTGTACAGTCACAATAAGACTTCCCTACTCTTACACTCCAACCCTCTTGAAATAAGGGCCAACATTCCATACGCCTTCCTGATTATCTGCTGTGCCTGTGAGCTAGCTTTCTGTGTTTTGTGCCCAATTCCCCCAAGTCCCTTTGTATTGCAGGTTTCTGCAGTTTTTCTCCACTTAAGTAATAGTCTGTTTGTTTGTTCTCCCTTCTAAAATGAACAACTTCTCTCCCACTTACCTAACCTACCAATGTCTCTCTGTGAACTGTTTATATCCCTCTCACAATGTATGTCTTGAAGCAGCAATGTGGTACATCGGCAAGGGATATACTGTCATGAAAATATCATGGCAGGTGGCCCAATGGTATGAAGCTCTCGGTCTCCATCTTACTGACTTCACTTGTAGCATGACACATGTGGGAAGCGTGGTACAGTGCAACGGAATTGTTTAGCTTCGAGCCCAAACACACACCACGTCTCAAAAAAAAATCCAAGAGAATAAGGTGAGCTGCTCCTGAAGAGAGTTGGCACAGACATACCGGGACAAATGGCCTCCTGAGCTCCAACAACTCTACAATGTCACCTCCACCCCCACCCCCTGCAACCTCACCCCACCTCCCCGCCTCCACACCCACCCACCCCGGCTCCTAGGCCTGCTTCATCAGCAGAGCTGAATGGGCTGCCAGGGGAAGTGTGGACACTGGTATTTAAAAGGCATCTGGATGGGTACATGAATAGAAAGGGTTTAGCAGGATATGGGCCAAATGCTGACAAGTGGGAGTAGATTAGGTTGGGATATCTGGTTGGCATGGATGGGTTGGACCAAAGGGTATATATGTATGCCATGCTGTATGTCTCTATGACTCTAACCTCATTAACAATGCGCTCCCATCTACCTCTCTATTTACTCCTTAAATGTTTTCAAAGGCATTCTAAAGATATTTGTAAGTATGTTTTATCCAATACCCCACCCACCTTCATTCCATTCCAGCTCCCAGGTCTTCCCTTTCCTCCGTTCCCATGTGTGCATTCTTCCTGGTCTGTGACCATATCTGGGAGATGTGTTTACAATGATAATAAATGTTAATTTCAGTTCTGCCAATTTCGTAAGTGATATGAACTAAGACAAGAAGTCATTGTAGTGTGAGTCTTCACAAAGACTGAGAAAACTCAGCGGAAGCCTGTTCAGAGCCTACTGTGCCCAGAGGGCACCAGATTGCAGAGCCAGTGCTAAGGATGATCTTCTGCATGAGGCTGTTAAGGGTCAGTCCGCCAGTGAGTGAGTTCTTGGCGCAAGCCAATTCCAAGGGGCAGCCTTTGCTGTTGTCTCTGGCACTGCTGAGCTTCAGACAGGGAGATGAGGCTGCAAATACTTGTTAAATGGGGAAGCAAGTTCTCAAATTGCATTCAAACTTAGCGAGGAATATACATGTATGGGAAAGTGGCAAAGAATGGAACATTTATTGCCAGTGCTGCTGGCTTTGTCTTGGGTAAGTAACAGTTATACATTGTGAGTCAGCCAGATCTTAGCAATGGGGCCTATGAATATGCATTTATACGCAGCTATAAATATATATATATATATATATATATATAAATGTATGCAGAGAATATTGCACATTTAAGCAGAGTAGGGCATTGTCGGAAAAGCAATTCTCTCAGAAGACTGGCATGTCGCAAACTTTCAGAGCTAATTTCCTGCTAATTCTGTGCCTGGGTTCGAGATGGATCCTGCAATTATTCCCGGGGCAGCATTTTAACTGAGGCGAAGGGATATGTTTAACCTCAAAACTAACTGTGGAACCATGACTGCTCATTGCATGAAACATAAGGAAATATGACTACAGGCCCTAAGGATTACTTAATCTATGCTGCAGGTTTCAACAGGAAAATCTAAATGGTTCTGCAATCAGCTGCTTACCAAGGTCCAGCTTTCTAAGACGTTATTGTTCTCTTTATTCTGGTCAGGGAGTAACCTTTCTTCCTACATTATTTTTCATGATTGTGGGAGGCAGGGATTCTTCTGGAGAACTGATGCAGCAGTGTCATTTTGAAACACTTTGGTCTGTTCAGCAGCTTCCTGTTGATAGCACATTTGCAGGGGGCCATTTGACGCCAAGGTGAAGAGCTTTCTGTGCAGGGGTAGGACACTGTTAGTTTACCAGGGACTCGGGAGAATTACTGCCATATACTTAGCTTGTGGTCTTTGCTGGAATCGCATATGTGTGTTAAATTGCATGCGTCTGAAATTGCACATACATCTTGTGGTGGAATGATCATGGGACCAAGATAAATGGACAGCACATATGTACTGATGGTGCTCAACGGGGGCAACTAGGAATAAAATGAAAGTGAACACTAGGTAATACATATACTAATAACAAATGCTTTCATTCCCATGTGTCTGCTCTGTGCATCTCTTCAAAAGCTCTGTTCAATTAATTCCCTTTCCGTTCTTCTGTCTTCACTCATCTTGCAATTCTTTTTGCAGATAAAGTATCCAGCCAATGGCCAGACGATCATTTTTGCTTTCACTGTCCTTTGAAGCAATGTGTTTCAGTTCGCAACTGACTGGACTAAAGGGAATTTTACTCTTCTCTTCCTTGGTCGCTTTGCCAGTCTTCTCCTTTACCTCAACACCTCTGAAAACAGTTCCTGTGAAATTTTCACAGTAGTGTGAATATTGAGTTCCAAAATGTGAGACCACGTTCACCACATTGTTAAAAAAAAGTTTGTTTTGCCTCCTATTTTTTAGCTAGTGAAAAGATCTTTTGTGGAGCTGTGGGACTCCCATGCAAAATGTAACATTGTGGCATCTTGAACCATGTTAATAAGGGTCAAAAGGTGTGATGCTGGAAAAGCACAGCAGGTCAGGCAGTATCCGAGGAGCAGGAGAATTGATATTTAAGAACTAAACCCTTCACCTGCTGTGCTTTGCAAGCACCACACGTTTCGATCTCCAGCATCTGCAGTCCTCACTTTCTCCACATTAATAAGGGGCTCCCTATGACATTCCCCGTTCACTGTGAGTGACAGCTGCATCATTGTCATTCCAACAGTGACACAACTGAACGTGTCAACTCATGGAAATCAAAGCAGAAAATACTGCCTGATTAGATTAGATTACAGTGTGGAAACAGGCCCTTCGGCCCAACAAGTCCACACCGACCCGCCGAAGCGAAACCCACCCATACCCCTACATTTACCCCTTACCTAACACTACGGGCAATTTAGTATGGCTAATTCACCTGACCCTGCATATCTTTGGACTGTGGGAGGAAACCGGAGCACCCGGAGGAAACCCACGCAGACACGGGGAGAACGTGCAAACTCCACACAGTCAGTCGCCTGAGGCGGGAATTGAACCCGGGTCTCTGGCGCTGTGAGGCAGCAGTGCTAACCATTGTGCCACCGTGCCGCCCATGATTCTCAGAAGCTGTTGTAGGAAAGGCCAGGCTGGGTCTCCTTCTGCATGGGAAAAGAGGGAAGTAATAATGACAGCGTGTTTAATAATGATTTGAAAAGCAGACTCATTGAGACTACCAGAGGTTTTCAAACACATGAGGGGCATGGTCAGAGAGACTGGTCTCAATGGCAGGACAATCAAGGAGCAGAGGAACTCTATTTAAAATGGTTCCATATAGAAGCAATGGCAGCACAGGCAGAATCCCATCAGCAACACGGGGTCAGAGTTGGAAACACATGGATAGCCAGAAAACGGCAGGTCCAACTGTGGCTTTGAAAAGACAAAGGGATCATTACCAGACGAGAAAAGAAATGGCTGGGCAAAGGTTGGAGGATTTGAGCTGCAAGGAGAGGCTGAACAGGCTGGGGATGTTTTCCCTGGAGTGTCGGAGGCTGAGGGGTGACCTTATAGAGGTTTATAAAATCATGAGGGGCATGGGTAGGATAAATAGACAAAGTCTTTTCCCTGGGGTGGGGGAGTCCAGAACTAGAGGGCATAGGTTTAGGGTGAGAGGGGAAAGCTATAAAAGAGACATAAGGGGCAACGTTTTCACACAGAGGGTGGTACGTGTATGGAATGAGCTGCCTGCGGAAGTGGTGGAGGCTGGTACAACTGCAACAATTAAAAGGCATCTGGATGGGTATATGAATATGACGGATTTGGAGGGATATGGGCCGGGTGCTGGCAGGTGGGACACGATTGGGTTGGCATGTCTGGTTGGCATGGATGGGTAGGACTGAAGGGTCTGTTTCCATGCAGTACATCTCTGTGACTCTATGACTCTAAAAAGGCAGGGGAGTGGGACTTGCTGGATTGCTGTGGCAGAGCGATGGGTCATACATAGGGATGTACCTCCTGTCAGAGAGATGGGTCATACATGGGCATGTCACTTTTGTGAAAGAAATAGGTCATACATGGGGATGTAACTTCTGCCAAAGAGATGAGTCATACATGGGGATGTGCCTTCTTTCAAAAAAGATGGGTCAAACATGGGGATTTACCTTCTGTCAGAGAGATGGGTCATACATGGGCATGTACCTTCTGTCAGAGAGATGGGTCACATATGGGGATGTGCCTTCTGCCAGAGAGATGGGTCATACATGGGGATGTACCTTCTGTCAGAGACATAGGACATACGTGGGCATGCATCTTCGGTCAGAGAGATGGGTCATACATGGGCATGAGCATTCTGTCAGAGAGATGGGTCATACATGGGGATGTACATTCTGTCGGAGAGTTGGGTCATACATGGGGATGTACCTTGGTGGAGAGAAGGGGCATACATGGGGATTTACCATCTGTCAGAGAGATGGGACATACATGGGGAGGTACCTTCTGTTAGAGAAATGGGTCATATATGCGGATGTACGTTCTGTCAGAGAGATGGGTCATGCATGGGCATGTACCTTCTGTCAGAGAGATGGGTCAAAGGTGGGCATGCATCTTCGGTCAGAGAGATGGGTCATACATGGGGATGTGCCTTCTGTCAGAGAGATGGGTCAAACATGGGGATTAACCTTCTGTCAGAGAGATGGGCCATACATGGGCATGTACTTTCTGTCAGAGAGATGGCTCATACAAGGGTATGTGACGTCTGTCAGAGAGATGGGTCATACATGGGCATGTACCTTCTGTCAGAAAGATGGGTCATGCATGGGGATGTGCCTTCTGTCAAAGAGATGGGTCATACATGGTGATGTACTTTCTGTCAGAGAGATGAGTCATACATGGGCATGTACCTTTTGTGAAAGAAATAGGTCATACATGGGGATGTAACGTCTGCCAAAGAGTTGAGTCATACATGGGGATGTGCCTTCTTTCAAAAAAGATGGGTCAAACATGGGGATTTACCTTCTGTCAGAGAGTTGGGTCATATATGGGCATGTACCTTCTGTCAGAGAGATGGGTCACATAGGGGGATGTGCCTTCTGTCAGAGAGATGAGTCATACATGGGGATGTACCTTCTGTCAGAGACATAGGTCATACGTGGGCATGCATCTTCGGTCAGAGAGATGGGTCATACATGGGCATGAGCATTCTGTCAGAGAGATGGGTCATACATGGGGATGTACATTCTGTCGGAGAGTTGGTTCATACATGGGGATGTACCTTGTCGGAGAGAAGGGGCATACATGGGGATGTACCATCTGTCAGAGAGATGGGTCATACATGGGCATGTACATTCTGTCAGAGAGATGGGTCATACAAGGGCATGGACCTTCTGTCAGAGAGATGGGTCATACATGGGGATGTGCCTTCTGTCAGAGAGATGGGTCATACATGGGGATGTACCTTCTGTCAGAGACATAGGTCATACGTGGGCATGCATTTTCGGTCAGAGAGATGGGTCATACATGGGCATGTGCGTTCTGTCAGAGAGATGGGTCATACATGGGGATATACATTCTGTCGGAGAGTTGGGTCATACATGGGGATGTACCTTGGTGGAGAGAAGGGGCATACATGGGGATGTACCATCTGTCAGAGAGATGGGTCATGCATGGGCATGTACCTTCTGTCAGAGAGATGGGTCATACGTGGGCAAGCATCTTCGGTCAGAGAGATGGGTCATACATGGGAATGTGCCTTCTGTCAGAGAGATGGGTCAAACATGGGGATTTACCTTCTGTCAGAGAGATGGGCCATACATGGGCATGTACCTTCTGTCAGAGAGATGGGTCACGCATGGGGATGTGCCTTCTGTCAAAGAGATGGGTCATACTTGAGGATCTACTTTCTGTCAGAGAGATGGGTCATATATGGGGATGCACATTCTGTCAGAGAGATGGGTCATACATGGGGATGTACCATCTGGTATAGAGATGGATCGTACATGGGGATGTGCCTTCTGTTAAAGAGATGGGTCATACATGGCGATGTACTTTCTGTCAGAGAGATGGGTCATATATGGGGATGCACCTTCTGTCAGAGAGATGGATCATACGTGGGCATGCATCTTCGGTCAGAGAGATGGGTCATACATGGGCATGAGCATTCTGTCAGAGAGATGGGTCATACTTGGGGGTGTACATTCTGTCGGAGAGATGGGTCATACATGGGCATGTACCTTGTCGGAGAGATGGGGCATACATGGGGATGTGCCTTCTGTCAAAGAGATGGGTCATACATGGCGATGTACCTTCTGTCAGAGAGATGGGTCATACATGGGGATGTGCCTTCTGTCAGAGAGATGGGTCATAAATGGGCATGAACCTTCTGTCAGAGAGATGGGTCATACGTGAGCATGCATCTTCGGTCAGAGAGATGGGTCATACATGGGCATGTGCGTTCTGTCAGCGAGATGGGTCATACATGGGGATGTACATTCTGTCGGAGAGTTGGGTCATACATGGGGATGTACCTGAGAGAAGGGGCATACATGGGGATGTACCATCTGTCAGAGAGATGGGTCATACATGGGGAGGTACCTTCTGTTAGAGAAATGGGTAATATATGCGGATGTACGTTCTGTCAGAGAGATGGGTCATGCATGGGCATGTACATTCTGTCAGAGAGATGGGTCAAACATGGGGATTTACCTTCTGTCAGAGAGATGGGTCATACATGGGCATGTACTTTCTGTCAGAGAGATGGGTCATATATGAGGATGCACCTTCTGTCAGAGAGATGGGTCATACATGGGCATGTACCTTCTGTCAGAGAGATGGGTCATGTATGGGGATGTGCCTTCTGTCAAAGAGATGGGTCATACATGGTGATGTACTTTCTGTCAGAGAGATGGGTCATATATGGGGATGCACCTTCTGTCAGAGAGATGGGTCATACATGGGGGTGTGCCTTCTGTCAGAGAGATGGGTCATACATGGGGATGTGCCTTCTGTTAAAGAGATGTGTCATACATGGCGATGTACTTTCTGTCAGAGAGATGGGTCATATATGGGGATGCACCTTCTGTCAGAGAGATGGGTCATACAGTGGCATGTACCTTCTGTCAGAGTGATGGGTCACGCATGGGGATGTGCCTTCTGTCAAAGAGATGGGTCATACTTGAGGATGTACTTTCTGTCAGAGAGATGGGTCACATATGGGGATGTACCTTCTGTCAGAGAGATGGGTCATACATGGGGATGTACCTTCTGTCAGAGAGATGGATCATACGTGGACATGCATCTTCAGTCAGAGAGATGGGTCATACATGGGGATGTGCCTTCTGACAGAGAGATGGGTCATACATGGGCATGTACCTTCTGTCAGAGAGATGGATCATACGTGGGCATGCATCCCCGGTCAGAGAGATGGGTCATACATGGGCATGAGCATTCTGTCAGAGAGATGGGTCATACTTGGGGATGTACCTTCTGTCGGAGAGATGGGTCATACATGGGCATGTACCTTGTCGGAGAGAAGGGGCATACATGGAGATGTACCTTCTGTTAGAGAGATGGGTCATATATGCAGATGTACCTTCTGTCAGAGAGATGGGTCATACATGGGCATGTACCTTCTGTCAGAGAGCTGGGTCATACGTCTGCATGCATCTTCGGTCAAGAGATGGATCATACATGGGCATGTGCGTTCTGTCAGAGAGATGAGTCATACATGAGGATGTGCCTTCTGTCAGAGAGATGGGTCAAACATGGGGATTTACCTTCTGTCAGAGAGATGGGCCATACATGGGCATGTACCTTCTGTCAGAGAGATGGGTCATACAAGGGTATGTTCCTTCTGTCAGAGAGATGGGTCATACATGGGCATGTACCTTCTGTCAGAGAGATGGGTCACGCATGGGGATGTGCCTTCTGTCAAAGAGATGGGTCAAACTTGGGGATGTACATTCTGTCAGAGAGATGGGTCACATATGGGGATGCACCTTCTGTCAGAGAGATGGGTCATATATGGCGATGTACCTTCTGTCACAGAGATGGGTCATACATGGGGATGTACCTTCTGTCAGAGAGATGGATCATACGTGGGCATGCATCTTCGGTCAGAGAGATGGGTAATACATGGGGATGTGCCTTCTGTCAGAGAGATGGGTCATACATGGGGATGTACCATCTGGTAGAGAGATGGATCATACATGGGGATGTGCCTTCTGTCAGAGAGATGGGTCAAACATGGGCATGTACTTTCTGTCAGAGAGATGGGGCATACATGGGCATGTAGGGGATGTGCCTTCTGTCAGAGAGATGGGTCATACATGGGGATGTGCCTTCTGTCAGAGAGATGGGTCATACATGGGGATGTACCATCTGGTAGAGAGATGGATCATACGTGGGCATGCATCTTCGGTCAGAGAGATGGGTAATACATGGGGATGTGCCTTCTGTTAGAGAGATGGGTCAAACATGGGGATTTACCTTCTGTCAGAGAGATGGGGCATACATGGGCATGTACTTTCTGTCAGAGAGATGGATCATACAAGGGGATTTGCCTTCTGTCAGAGAGATGGGTCATACATGGGAATGTACCTTCTATCAGAGAGATGGGTCACGCATGGGGATGTGCCTTCTGTCAGAGAGATGGATCATACATGGGCATGTACCTTCTGTCAGAGAGATGGGTCATATGTGGGCATGCATATTCGGTCAGAGAGATGGATCATACGTGGGCATGTGCGTTCTGTCAGAGAGATGATTCATACATGGGGATGTGCCTTCTGTCAGAGAGATGGGTCAAACATGGGGATTTACCTTCTGTCAGAGAGATGGGTCATACATGGGCATGTGCATTCTGTTAGAGAGATGGGTCATTCATGGGAATGTACCTTCTGTCGGAGAGATGGGTCATACATGGGCATGTGCATTCTGTTAGAGAGATGGGTCATTCATGGGAATGTGATGGGTCATACATGGGGATGTGCCTTCTGTCAGAGAGATGGGTCATACATGGGCATGTACCTTCGGTCAGAGAGATGGATCATACGTGGGCATGCATCTTCGGTCAGAGACATGGGTCATACATGGGCATGAGCATTCTGTCAGAGAGATGGGTCATACTTGGGGATGTACATTCTGTCAGAGAGATGGGTCATACATGGGCATGAGCATTCTGTCAGAGAGATGGGTCATACTTGAGGATGTACATTCTGTCAGAGAGATGGGTCATACATGGGCATGTACCTTCTGTCGGAGAGAAGGGGCATACATGGGGATGTACCTTCTGTTAGAGAGATGGGTCATATATGCACATGTACCTTCTGTCAGAGAGATGGGTCATACATGGGCATGTACCTTCTGTCAGAGAGATGGATCATATGTGGGCATGGATCTTCGGTCAGAGAGATGGATCATACGTGGGGATGTGCCTTCTGTCAGAGAGATGGGTCATACATGGGGATGTACCATCTGGTAGAGAGATGGATCATACATGGGGATGTGCCTTCTGTCAGAGAGATGGGTCAAACATGGGGATGTGCCTTCTGTCAGAGAGATGGGGCATACATGGGCATGTACCTTCTATCAGAGAGATGGGTCATACAAGGGGATGTGCCTTCTGTCAGAGAGATGGATCATACATGGGCATGTACCTTCTGTCAGAGAGATGGATCATACGTGGGCATGCATCTTCGGTCAGAGAAATGGGTCATACATGGGCATGAGCGTTCTGTCAGAGAGATGGGTCATACATTGGGATGTACCTTCTGTTAGAGAGATGGGTCATACATGGGCATGTAACTTCTGTCAGAAAGATGGGTCACATATGGGCATGTACCTTCTGTCAGAGAGATGGGTCATACATGGACATGTACCTTCTGTCAGAGAGATGTGTCACGCATGGGGATGTGCCTTCTGTCAAAGAGATGGGTCATACATGGCGATGTACCTTCTGTCAGAGAGATGGGTCATACATGGGCATGTACCTTCTGTCCGAGAGATGGGTCATACATGGGGATGTACCTTCAGTCAGAGAGATGGGTCATACATGGGCATGAGCATTCTGTCAGAGAGATGGGTCATACTTGGGGATGTACATTCTGTCAGAGAGATGGCTCATACATGGGCATGTACCTTCTGTCGGAGAGAAGGGGCATACATGGGGATGTACCTTCTGTTAGAGAGATGGGTCATATATGCAGAGGTACCTTCTGTCAGAGAGATGGGTCATACATGGGCATGTACCTTCTGTCAGAGAGATGGGTCATATGTGGGCATGCATATTCGGTCAGAGAGAAGGATCATACATGGGCATGTGCGTTCTGTCAGAGAGATGAGTCATACATGGGGATGTGCCTTCTGTCAGAGAGATTGGTCAAACATGGGGATTTACCTTCTGTCAGAGAGATGGGCCATACATGGGCATGTACCTTCTGTCAGAGAGATGGGTCATACATGGGGATGTACCTTCTGTCAGAGTGATGGATCATACGTGGACATGCATCTTCTGTCAGAGAGATGGGTCATACATGGGCATGTACCTTCTGTCAGAGAGCTGGGTCACGCATGGGGATGTGCCTTCTGTCAAAGAGATGGGTCATACATGGTGATGTACTCTCTGTCAGAGAGATGGGTCATATATGGGTATGCACCTTCTGTCAGAGAGATGGGTCATACATGGGGATGTGCCTTCTGTCAGAGAGATGGGTCATACATGGGCATGTACCTTCTGTCAGAGAGATGGGTCACATATGGGGATGTGACTTCTGTCAGAGAGATGGGTCATACATAGGGATGTACCTTCTGTCAGAGAGATGGATCATACGTGGGCATGCATCTTCGGTCAGAGAAATGGGTCATACATGGGCATGAGCGTTCTGTCAGAGAGATGGGTCATACATGGGGATGTACCTTCTGTTAGAGAGATGGGTCATACATGGGGATGTACATTCTGTCGGAGAGTTGGGTCATACATGGGGATGTACCTTGTCGGAGAGAAGGGGCATACATGGGGATGTACCATCTGTCAGAGAGATGGGTCACACAAGGGGATGTGGCTTCTGTCAGAGAGATGGGTCATACATGGGCATGTACCTTCTGTCAGAGAGATGGGTCACATATGGGGATGTGCCTTCTGTCAGAGAGATAGGTCATACATGGGGATGTACCTTCAGTCAGAGACATAGGTCATACGTGGGCATGCATCTTCGGTCAGAGAGATGGGTCATACATGGGCATGAGCGTTCTGTCAGAGAGATGGGTCATACTTGGGGATGTACATTCTGTCGGAGAGATGGGTCATACATGGGCATGTACCTTCTGTCAGTGAGATGGGTCATACATGGGGATGTACCTTCTGTCAGAGAGATGGGTCATACATGGGGATGTACCATCTGTCAGAGAGGTGGGTCATACATGGGGATGTGCCTTCTGTCAGAGAGATGGGTCATACATGGGCATGTACCTTCTGTCAGAGAGATGGATCATACGTGGGCATGCATCTTCGGTCAGAGAAATGGGTCATACATGGACATGTACCTTCTGTCAGAGAGATGTGTCACGCATGTGGATGTGCCTTCTGTCAAAGAGATGGGTCATACATGGCGATGTACCTTCTGTCAGAGAGATGAGTCACACATGGGTATGTACCTTCTGGTATCGCGATGGGTCATACATGGGGATGTACCTTCTGTCAGAGAGATGAGTCATACATGGGCATGTGCATTCTGTTAGAGAGAGATGGGTCATTCATGGGTATGTACCTTCTGTCAGAGAGATGGGTCATCAATGGGGATGTGCCTTCTGTCAGAGAGATGGGTCATACGTGGGCATGCATCTTTGGTCAGAGAGATGGGTCATACATGGGCATCTGCATTCTGTCAGAGAGATGGGTCATACATGGGCATGTACCTTCTGTCAGAAAGGTAGGTCATACGTGGGGATGTGCCTTCTGTCGGAGAGATGGGTCATACATGGGGATGTGCCTTCAGTCAGAAAGGTAGGTCATACGTGGGGATGTGCCTTCTGTCAGAGAGATGGGTCATACATGGGGATGTACCTTCTGGTATAGCGATGGCTCATACATGGGGATGTGCCTTCTGTCAGAGAGATGGGTCATACATGGGCATGTACCTTCTGTCAGAGAGATGGGTCACATATGGGGATGTGACTTCTGTCAGAGAGATGGGTCATACATGGGGATGTACCTTCTGTCAGAGAGATGGATCATACGTGGGCATGCATCTTCGGTCAGAGAGATGGGTCATACATGGGCATGAGCGTTCTGTCAGAGAGATGGGTCATACTTGGGGATGTACATTCTGTCGGAGAGATGGGTCATACATGGACATGTTCCTTCTGTCAGTGAGATGGGTCATACATGGGGATGTACCTTCTGTCAGAGAGATGGGTCATATATGGGGATGTACCATCTGTCAGAGAGATGGGTCATACATGGGGATGTACCATCTGTCAGAGAGGTGGGTCATACATGGGGATGTGCCTTCTGTCAGAGAGATGGGTCATACATGGGCATGTACCTTCTGTCAGAGAGATGGGTCATACATGGGCATGTACCTTCTGTCAGAGAGATGGGTCATACTTGGGGATGTACCTTCTGTCAGAGAGATGGGTCTTACATGAGCATGTATCTTCTGTTAGAGAGATGGGTCATACTTGGGGATGTACCTTCTGTCAGAGAGATGGGTCTTACATGGGGATGTACCTTCTGTCAGAGAGATGGGTCTTACATGAGCATGTATCTTCTGTCAGAGAGATGGGTCATACATGGGGTGTTCCTTCTGTCAGAGAGATGGTCATACATGGGGATGTGCCTTCTGTCAGAGAGAGTGTCATACGTGGGCATGTGCCTTCTCTCAGAGAGATGGGTCATATATGGGGATGTACCTTCTGTCAGAGAGATGGTTCATACAAGGAGATGTGCCTTCTTTCAGAGAGATGGGTCATACTGCCCAGAAGCCAACCATTCAGCCGTAATGGCCTCCTTCAGTTTTGATGACGCTGTCACTTTGAAAAATGTTTGTAAAGACTGGATGTACCAATGGTCTCTTTTAACAATGGAAGGGGTGTGGCCATTTCTTCCAGCTCACGTTTGTTCTGGCTTTTGCTGTCACAAGTCATGTGAGTGCAGGACAGTTGCAAGCTTCAGTAAAGAATTCCTCTGACCTTCTTCTGAAATCTCTCTGTGCAAGCTGTACCCTCCTGCCTGTAAGAATCAGTGTTTGAATTTACCTTTTTGCCAAGGGGTGTGTTTATGAGATGGAACTGGATTGGAGCGATTAATGAGTAATAGTTACTGTATCGGGTTGGTTACGTTTTCCAATTGTTAAGGTATTCTAAGTTTGTTTCATTCATGTTTCAACAGAAGTGTTTAAATAAATTCTGTTTTGCTTAAAGCCACGTTGTTTGACCGTCTGCATCACACCTGGAACACCCACTTCACATCTGCCTTTCAAGTAAGAAGATGTTAGAGTCGAGGCTACTTTCTTGAAATATTTTGAGGGAGTTTGGTCTGGTCCATAATAATATCCTGTAACCATTCTGAGTCTCGAACAACCTATAACAAAGGATATCCTCCACATTCCCGTCTCCCACAACTGAAGGCAAGGATTAATGTTCCAAGATTTGTTCTGTGTCCTGAAAGCTCACCTGCTACTTTTTTGGAGGCTATATCCTGAATTCCATTTGGGATTCTGAGCAATCCAATCTCTTGGTTCCTTTTATTTGGCACTGAGGAAAAGCAGAATCCATTTTCTTTCCACAGCCTTGGAACAACAAGGTGACAAAGATAATCATTAAAAAGGAAAAAGTGATTCCAATGTTTTCTACCTCAGATTGGATCCAGATGGATTCCTTTCTCTCTCTCTCTCTCTCTCTCTTTCTCTCTCGCATGAAGTTAAGTAAATAAAAAGTAGTTCCAATTTGGCTCAGGAAGATAAATTTGCAACTCATTTTCCAAGTAATTTTCCTAAATCAAGTCTCCCCAGTTATTCCAAGGAAGTGTCAAACCAAGTTTTATTTTTAGCACATTAAGTGTTTCAACCTTCCAATGTAGAATTCAGTCCCATTGATAAGGATCAAGTCATTTTCTAGAGTGTTTTTTACTCACTCTGATACAGTTCAAGCCTTCCAGCTTCAAGGCAATTGATCCTTTAAAAGGAAAGGACAATCATAGAAGCCCTGCAGCGTGGAAGCAGGCCATTCAGCCCATCAAGTTCACACCAACCCTCTGATGAGCATTTCCACTACCCCCCCAACCCCAGCTAAGGTCTGAAACCCTGTATTTCCCAGAGCTAATGCACCAAGCCTGAACGTCCCTGAACACTACAGGCAATTTAGCATGGCCCATCTCCCTAATCCGCACATCTTTAGACTGTGGGAGGAAACCAGGGCACCCAGACGAAACCTGCACAGATACCAGGAGGATGTGCAAACTCCACACAGACAGTCATTGAGGCTGCAATCGAACCGGGGCCCCTGGTGCTGTGAGGCAGCAGTGCTAACCACTGGGCCACCATGCTGCCCATGATCCTCAGGGCTGGTGTAACATCTTATCGACTTCTATCTCTCACATTAATAACTGGCCATGATCTGAAAGCAATGGGCAGGTTTCTCATAGCGGGACTTTGCTGGGAAAAGCAATTCCATAAATTCGGATTTCTCTCTTGCTCCTGATGGTGGTGTGACAGGGAGAGGCTTTCATCGTGATAAATATTTGATCCTTTCCGATTGAACCCCTGGCTGGGAGCTGCCTACCCATTTCCCAATTCAGACTGGATGACAGGGGGAGCAGGAGAAGCCTATCCAGTCCCACGAGCCTACTCCATCACTTGATGAGGTCACGGCTGATCTGATTGTGGCCTGGTGTATATTTCCCTGTCTGCCTTTGACTCCTCCCCCCCCCGCCCCCCCCCCCCACCGTGTTTATTAAAAATTGCCCTAACACAGCCTTCATAATATTCCATAACCCAGCTCACTTAGGAAGATCATGGTACAAAGAGAAACAATTTCCTCATCTCTATCTTAAAAGGGAGAATGCTTGAGTTGAACTGTGTCCCCTCACCCTCCCTCACAACTAGAGGAAATATCTTTCTGGTATTCGTCCCCTCCTCCAATCCCCTCAGGATTTCATACGCTTCAATAAGACCATTCTTCTAAACTCAGAGGGTAAAAACCCGATAGTGATTAATCTACACAAAGCTGTTCGAAGTGAAAAACCTTCTGTTGCTTGAAGCAATCAGGAACTCACATTTTTCAGGGTGTGATCAGATCATTTCCACAAGATGCACATATATAACTCCTCTAACATAATGGCAAGGAGCAGGCCAACATTCTAATTGCTCTCTAGTGAATCCCGCGTCTCATTAATGAGATTTCAGGGTGCTCTACTTATTCAGGCCATGTCAGAATGAACTGGGGGGGGGGGGGGGGTGGGGTGGATTCTGCCAAAGTTAGAGGGCACTGGGAATCTTGCAGTTCAGAACAAGAAAGGGAGAGCTGGGGCTGTTTCGAGCAAAGGAACAGGAGGTAGCCATTCAACACCTTCAAGTGGATGGTGACTGATCTCTATCCAAATACGATCTGCCCATCCTGCCTCCAAATCTCCCTTACCTCTAAGAGTGCTATTATGGATTTCAGATTTAATCCCACAGTCCCAAGAGATAGAGCTCCATTACCTTTTCCATAGAATATTTAGAGTGTGGAACAGGCCATTTGGCCCATCAAGTCCACACCAACCCTCTGAAGAGCTTCCCAGCTGGACCCACCTCATAACCCTGCTTTTCCCATCCAGCTAGCCTGCGTACCTTTGGACTGTGGGAGGAAACTGGAGCATGCAGTGGAAATCCACAAAGACACAGGGAGAACATGCAAACTCCACAACAGAGGGAGCCAAAGCTGGAATTGAACCTGGGTCCCTGGCACTGTGAAGCAGCAGTGCTAACCACTGAGCCATTGTGCCACCCTAGACTGGGCATTGAATATATTAGACATTGAGAGCATGAAGAAAACAATTTCATAAAGTTCATTAACTTTACCTCAATGTTCAAACATTACTAAGGAAAGGGTTTTTGTTAAAGACTTCCTTGGATTGCCTAGTTACAATTTTAAAATTGCGTCCCATAATTCTGGACTCCTCCACAAGAGAACTTTATTCCATTTATTTGATCAGATTCCTTCATCGTCGTAAACGCCTCAACTAGATCCTCCTTAATCTTCTGGTTTGGTTTAACTGGGTGACATTAATTCTGTGAGATACTTTAAGATTCAGTAAAAGGAGGATTTGTAAAGTGGTCTGGAAGGTGACAACTTCTGAAACTGGTCCTTGGCAATATTAGCCCCCAGTGAAACCATGGACGGAACGATTTCAGAAAAATGTGTTCACTAACATTACCTCGATGTTGAAACAACATTAAAGGAAGTGTTTGCCATGTACCTTAACTGCTAAAACAAGGGAGAAATGACTTACCTGTCATTACCTTGATGATGTTTGGTGGAATAGTGTAACTAGATGAAAATATCTCTTTGATCCGAGCTTAGACCTGGATTTATTAGTTGAGGAAAAGGAGAATTGGAGTTCATGAGGCTGAATGAGGTCCAATCTCGTCTCTAATCTGATGCCACAACACCCAGTAAATCAGTCAGGATAACATCCCAGCTCATGCCAGTCATCCAGCTTGCAAAGTATAAAGAAACAACTTTGTTATACAACACATTTCACATCCTCAGGACATTTCCAAGGGTTTCACAGGCAAAAGCTTGACTTTTTAATATGCTCGGTGTTATTTTGCAGGCAGATGTGGCAGCCAATGTTTGCATAGCGAGGTTCTATAAACAATAAACGAACGCACGAACAGTTAATCTGCTTCTGGTTGAGGAAGGAATGTTGGAAAGGGCCCCTTCCAGCTCTTCAAATGTTCCCACTATGCCTTTTCTATTCAGTGCATGGTCAGAGGGGGTCCCAGTCAACACATCCCCACACATCCTCCATCAGGATTTCGGCCCACATGAATGAGACTTGAACGAACCTCAGATTTAGAAGCCAGGCTGCCGTCTATGGAATTGACCTCATACCGCTTATTTCTCAGTCTGGAGAGAACAACAATTGGTCTGTGTCCATAAAACCATCAGGCACAGGAGCAGGAGTAGGCCATTCAGCCTATCAAATCCGCTCCGCTGTTCACTGAGATTATGGCTGATCTGATAACCCTCGACTCCACTTTCCTGCCCTTCCCCAGTGTTCCCTGATTCCTTTATTGATCAGCAATCTGTCTCAGCTGCTTGTATCAATAACAAGCCAGCCTCTGTGGTAAAGAATTCCACAGATTCACTAACCTCTGAGAGAGGAAATTCCTCCTTATCTCTGTCTTAACTGGGTGACCCTTATTCTGAGATTATGCTCTCTGATCCTAGACTCTCCTACAAAGAGAGGTCTGAAGAACATTTCTGCATCTACCCTGAGAAGTGCTCTGGGTACGTCACCTCTCATTCTTCTAAACTCCAACAAGTACAGGCCCAATCTACTGCTCCTCATAAGACAGCCCCTCCATCCCTGGGATCAGCCTGGGGAACCTTCTCTGGACTGCCTCAAATGCTTGTATATCTTTCCTTAGATAAGGGGCCCAAACTGTTCACAGTATTCCAGCTGTGGTCTGACTAGTGCCTTGTATAGTTTTAGCAATACCTCCATCTTTTTAAAGTCCATTCTCTTTGAAGGAAGGCCAACAGTCCATTTGCCTCCAATTATCTGCTGAACTTAGATGCTAACGTTTTGCAATTCATGGATGACGTTTTCCAAATCACTCTGTTCCACAGCTTTCTTCAGTCTTCTTCCGTTTTAAAAATACTCACCTCCTCTATGCTTCCTGACAAAGTGCATAATCATACGTTTTCCCACATTATATTTTTCCTGCCATGTTTTGCCCAACTTGTCCATGTCACTCTGTAGACTCATCCTCACCACTTGCCTTTCCATTTATTTTTGTGGCATCTGCAAACTTGATTATGGTACATTCACTTTCCTCACCCAAGTCATTAATATGTTGTAAATAATAATGGCCCAGTACTGATCCCTGTGGAACTTCACTAGTTACAGTTTTCTATCCTGAAAATGCCGTTCTGATCCCAATTCTCAGTCTTCTATTAGTTGGACAACCCTTTCCACTTGCTAATATTCTCCTCTCAACACCATGAGCTCTTGTCTTATTAAGTAACCTAATGTGTGATACTTAACAAACACTTTCTGAAAATCTAAATATATTACATCAACTGCTTCCCCTTTATCTATCCTGTAGGTTACCTCCTCCAAAAATTCCGATAAATCTATCAGACATGATTCCCCCTTTTTGAAGCTTTTTTATTATTCATTCACAGGATGAGGGAGTCACTGGCTAGCCAGTATTTATTGCCCGTCTCTAATTGCCCAGAGGGCAGTTAAGAGTCAGTCACATTGCTGTGGGTCAGGAGTCACATGTAGGCCAGAGCAGGTAAGGATGGCAGTTTCCTTCCCTAATGGATGTTCGTGAATCAGATGGGCCTCCCCCCATCAATCAGTTCATGGTCATCATTAGATTCTTAATTACAGATTTTTAAAAATTGAATTCAAATTCCACTATCTGCCATGCTGGGATTTGAACCTATATCCAGAACATTAGCTGGATCTGTGGATTAATATCACTAGGCTATTCCTCCGCCATTATTGATATTGTCAATAATAGTGGGTTTTGAGAACATTTGTAGCTTAGGTTGAGGTTCTGGATGTAAGTTTGCTTGCTGAGCTGGAAGGTTCATTTTCAGACGTTTCGTCACCCTACTAGGTAACATCTTCAGTGAGCCTCTGGTGAAGCACTAGTGTTAGTGACCCACTTTCTATTTATGTGTTTAGGTTTCCTTGATTTGGTGATTCCTGTGGTAATGCCAATTCCTGTTCTTTTACTCAGAGGGTGGTCAAAGAAAGGAAATAACATCACCACAGGAAATAACATCACTATGGGAAATGACATCACCAACCCAATGAAACCTAAACACATAAATAGAAAGTCAGTCACTAACACTAGTGCTTCATCCGGAGGCTCACTGATGATGTTACCCAGTAGGGTGACGAAATATCTGAAAACAAACCTTCCAGCTCAGCGAGCAGACTTACATCCAGAATTGTTGATACTGCTTGGTCATATTATGCATTTTTAATGGTTATAGGTAGAATGAAGTGGGCCCAGGCAGTGATGATGTTCCTACTACTGAGGCAGGAAATCCAAATTCAAATCCCATCTCCCTGGTCATTCGTTGAAATGTGTCCAAACACATTGATTCAAAATCACATTGCTCTTTGTAAGGTCTTGCTATGTGTAACTTGGCTGCTTAGTTTCCTACATGACAACCATGGCTACAAGTCAGCTCCACGTTGGCTGGTGGTCATGAAAGGTGCGATATAAATGCAAATTCTCCTTCTCAAAATAAATTCAAGTCCACGTTCTTTCTAAAACACATCCCAGACGATGTCCCTAGACATTGATAATATGAGTCATACACAATTACATTGTACACATGTGTGAACTTATCACAGGAACTAGCCCTGGTTAATGTAAAGAATGCACATGTTCCTGATGGACCCTGCTATTGATGAAAGAAGCTTATCGTCCTGTGCTCATCAGGACCAATGCAAGAATGCCAAATTCCAATCAATCCTAACAATTTCTACTGCAAGAAGAAAGGGTTCCTATTGGCTGGCAAGTTGGTTCTACTTGATCAAGGCTTTTCCAATGGGGATCTTCGATCTAATCTATGACCAATGACCAATCAAAGACAATGTCTCAAGGCCAGGATGACAACAAGGCTTCAGTTATTCACGAGGAAGACTTAGAGAAGAAGGGATTGCTTTCCTTAGAGAGAAAAGATGAAGGAGATATTACAGGAACACAGGACAAAGTCAGTTATGAAATAGTAGCTGGAGTAGGCTCTTTGGACCTTTGAGCTTGTCCCAATTCGAAGGATTATGACTGACCTGGTGATGGTCTCAGCTCTATTTTCCGACCTGCCCCCCACACAAGCTTTGACACCCTCATCTATCAAAAGCCCATCTCACTCAGCTTTGATTAAATATAACAATCCAACCTCTCCCGCCTGTGGGAGAAAGAATTCTACATTTTAATGAGAAAGAAAACATGATCCTTATCTCTGTGTGAAAAGGGAGACCCGCTACTCTTCAGCTACGTCTCTAGTATTGGTCTCTCCCCCAAGAAGAAATATCCTCCAGGGGGGGTCCCCTCTATCCATTCTCCTGAAGATCTCATATGCTTCAGTAAGATCACCTCTCATTCATCTAAGCTCTAATGGACTTGGGCTGAACCTGTTCAACCTTTCCTTCATCCCAGGACTGAGTCAAGACAACAGAGATGCTCAGAATTATGGACAGGTCTTGACAGAGTTTATTTTATTTGTTTATAGGATGGGAATTTATTGCTCATTGCTAATTACCCAGAGGGCAGTTAAGAGTCCACCATGTCGATGCGAGTCGGTAGGCCAGACCAGGTAAGGAAGGCAGATATCCTTTTGCTAAAATTAATACTCAGATGGGTTTTACAACAATTAACAATTGTCAGTTAGTGGAGATTTTCATTTCAAATTTTTACTGGATGTAAATTTTACCATCTGCCATGATGGGATTCGAACCTTAGCCTGGGGCCCTGAATTACTAGGAGAGACTGAGGACTGCAGATCAGAGTCGAGAGTGTGGTGCTGGAAAAGCACAGCAGGTCAGGAGCAGGAGAGAATCAACTTTTTGGGCATAAGCCCTTTTCTCGATGAAAGGCTTATCCCTGAAACGTCAACTCTCCTGCTCCTTGGATGCTGCCTGACAATGCTGTGTTTTTCCAGCACCACACTCTCGGCCTTGGATTACCAGCCCAGCAACATTCCCAGTACAGTCAAGCCCAATGGCCTCTGTCTGTGTCTTAAGAACATATTATTTAAAATGTTTTTTGCCAATGTAGTGGCAGCAGAAATATATCCCAAAATTCCAAGGGACCCCTGGGTTTTGGATACAAACTGATATATCTAAAGGCCCACCAAAGAGTGCACTTCCTATGTATATCAGACCCATGACAGCAATAAAGATGAGAGCATTCAGCAGGAATGTATTCCTGTCAGGATAAATACCCACCGCAGCTCGCAGTGTTTCCAGCTGTATTGCAATGTGGCAAGTCCCAAAAAGACAAGTTCTGAACTCGTACAGGCAGCTGCAAGAGTTGCGTTAGTCTCACATTTAACATGCAAATCAGCTCACTAACATTCAGGCTGGTATTAGGTACCAAAAGTGTCACAGGCTGAATCCTCAGGCACACAGGAAGTGTCACAAAGATTGACCGATTCAAACCCTGGCGTGCAAAGTGGAAAAGAGATTTTAATATCTCCACGTGGCATGTAACAAAATCACAGCGGTGAATGTTTTCGTTTAATTTTCATCATATTCTGCTGCTTCGCCTTCAATACTAACCACAGGAGTTTGTTTGCGGTGTTTATCAGATGGGGGCTGTATCAATATCCACTCTCGATGTGGACGTTCTCCGTGCTCTGTGATACCCTCTCCCAAGTTGGACATTTGTGAAGAGGAGAGCACAGGTAACACTGTAGACTGTTAAGAGACCTGTGGGCCAGTGGTAGTGTCTGTACCTGTGTCACAGAGTAATACAGCAGAGAAACAGACCCTTCGCTACAGCTCATCCATGGTTTCGGGCTTTTGCCCGAAACGTTGATTTTCCTGCTCCTCGACTGCTGCCTGACCGGCTGTGCTTTTCCAGCACCACTCTAATCTAGACTCTGGTTTCCATCTGCAGTCCTTGTTTTTACCTACAGCTCATCCATGCCAACCAGGTTTCCCAAACTAAACTAGTGCCATATGCCAGCATTTGGCCCATATCCCTTTAAACCCTTCCTATTCATATACCCATCCAGATTCCTTTTTAAGTGTTGTAATTGTACCAACCTCCACCTCTTCCTCTGGCAGCCCATTCCATACAAGCACCACCCTCTGTGTAAAACATTTAACCTTCAGCTCCCTTTTAAATATTTCCCCTCTTACCTTAAACCTGTGCCATCTAGTTTTGGACTCCCCCAACCCTGGAATAAGAATTTTGCTATTCACCTTACCTATGCCTCTCATCATTTCATAAACCTCTATAAGGTCACCACACAACCTACCCCCCCACCCCCAGCCTCCGACGCTCCAGAGAAAAATGTCCCAGCCTATGCAGCTTCAATTCAATTCAAACCTTCCATTCCTGGCCACATCCTTGCAAATTATTTTCTGCAACTTTTCTAGTTTAACAACATCCTTCCCATAGCAGGGCAACCAGAATTATACACAGTATTCTAAAAGTGGCCTCAGCAATGTCTTATAAAGCCTCAATATGATGTTCCAACTCCTATACTCAATACTCTGACCAATGAAAGCAAACGTGCCAAATGCCTCCTTCACTGCCCTGTCTACCTGTGACACCATTTCAAGAATCTATGAACCTAAATCCCTAGGTTCCTCAATTCAGCGTGCAAGTCTTGTCCTGGTTTGCCTTGCCGAAATCCAGTGGAGATCCAGTGGATGGAGTGTACCTGGACTTTCAGAAAGCTTTTGATAAAGTCCCACATAGGAGGTTAGTGAGCAATGGAGTCATGAGCAGGGGAGGTAGGGGGAATGGGGGTGGAGTGAACTATAGGCAATTAATCTCAGATCCAATGATTTGCGTTTAATGTTGTCACTCACACGAATACAGAAGTGTCAGCAAATATATTTTGATGCGGTTAGTAGGACAGTTCAGAGACGTAGCATCCAAGGAAGTTCTGAAATTCAGGTCGAAGGTGAGCAAGGAGAAAAGATCTTGGAGATTGGTCAGAGATGGGAGTGTGGGGAGTACTTCAACTACAGACTCACTGCAAACGGCAAGGCAATGAAAATTAGTAGCTGTGCAAATACCCAGAATTGGGTGCGTGCAGAGATCTCAGATGGCTATAGGACTGTGTTCGGATATAAACGAGGATTGGAATTGTTAAATTGAGGTGCTGCTGGGAATGGAAGATAGAAAGGTGGGTAACAATGCTGAATAAATCTTTGCAGATAACTTGCGAAATGAGATACACCTTAAACCATGAGCTAAGTCCATCTGGAATGTAGAGTTGTTTGGACTAACATGTGTAATGAAAGCTCCATCTGTACAGACTTAAACGGAGCGAAAACAAGGGAAGGTGGTGATAGATAGTCAGCTCGATGAGCCAACCAACTTCTCATATCCTACCCCTTCTTGTAGTCGATGCAAGTTAATTGGATTGTTACAAGGTGCTGAAAGAGCCCACCCCTGTCTAGTTTCTCACTGCAGCCCAAGAGGGTGAGGGGTGTAAAATCATGAGGGATACAGATAAGGGTGAACAATAGGTATCCTTTCCCTAGGATAAGGGATTTCCCTAAAACTGGGGGCATAGTTTTAAGGTGAGAGGAGAAAGATTTAAATAGGACCTGAGGGACAATGTTTTTAAACAGAGAGCGGTTCGTATGTGGAATGGTCTTCCAGATGAAATGGTGGATTGGGTACAGTTTCAACATATAAAAGACATTTAGATAAGTCCATGAAGTGGAGGTGTTTGGAGGGATATGGGCCAAGTGCAAGCAGGTGGGACTAGGTTAGTTTGGGGATCATGGTCGGCATGGACTAGTTGGACCGAAGGGTCTGTTTCTGTGCTGTATGACACTATGGCTCTATGACTTGAGTCAAGTGAGGTTTATTATGCACTTACTGAGGTGTTAGACCAAGTTTTAATTATCTAGCATTTCCTGGACAACCACCCAAGTAGATGAGGTAACGATTAAATCACCATAGTCCCAAAGGACTGGTATCTCATTTGAGAGAGGGAGAGAGAGAGAGAGACAGAGAGAGAGAAAGACAGAGAGACAGAGAGAGAGAGACAGAGAGAGAGAGAGACAGAGAGGGAGCTGTTGGCAAGTTTAACCTGATAGTCACGGTTTAGAGGTCATGATCATGGTTACCTCCGCCTGTATGGGGAATGGAATCCACTCTCCATTATAAACCAGCCTCCAGCCAATGGCCCTTCCCCTTACATACCTCAGAACTGTTGGAAGTCTGTGTCTGTAGCTCAGAGTTGGAGACTTTTATAGAGGGGCCTACGGGACAGGAGAATTATCTGTCAGAAACTGAGCATTAGGACCACAAGACCATAAGACAAAGGAGCAGACATTAAGCCATTCAGCCCATTGAGTGTGCTCTGCCATTCAATCATCGCTGATAAGTTTCTCATCCCCATTCTCCCACTTTCTCCTCGTAACCCTAGATCCCCTTGACAACCAAGAACCTATCTATCTCAGTCTTAAATAAACTGAATGACCTGGCCTCCACATCATTCTGTGACAGTGAATTCCATCAATTCCCCACTCTCTGGCTGAAGAGGTTTCTCCTTACCTCCGTTCTAAAAGGTCTTCCCTTTACTCCAAGGATGTGCCCTCAGGTCCTAGTCTCAAATTCCACAAGAATCCCACAGTGTCCCAAAATTGACAATTAATTGAGTTGATTCCGTAAACATCTTTCAGTGAACAGGGAAGGGCATTTTCAATTGAGGCAACGGTGTGTTCTTGCCTCAGTTTATATATTTTCACTAAACACACTCTCATATCAACCAATGACATTCGACTGATTATTCATCAAGCTACTTGGGCATATGATGACATCGTTGAAACTTTATTGCTGGAACAGCACAGCAGGTCAGGCAGCATCCAGGGAACAGGAGATTCGACGTTTCGGGCACAGGCCCTTCTTCAGGAATGAGCAGAGAGTGTTAGGGACTCACTGAAATCTTTGTAGAGAGAGGCAGAGAGCTTCTTCAAGGAAGGCATCCTTGTAAGAGGATTCGCAGTAGGTTGAAATCTTCGAGGAGAAAGTGAGATCTGCAGATGCTGGAGATCAAAGTTGAAACTTTATTGCTGGAACAGCACTGCAGGTCAGGCAGCATCCAGGGAACAGGAGATTCGACGTTTCGGGCACAGGCCAAAGAAGGGCCTGTTTCGGGCTTCTTCTTCCTGAAGAAGGGCCTGTGCCCGAAACGTCGAATCTCCTGTTCCCTGGATGCTGCCTGACCTGCTGTGCTGTTCCAGCAATAAAGTTTCAACTTTGATCTCCAGCAGCTGCAGACCTCACTTTCTCCT
>NC_057718.1:11389359-11398161 GCF_004010195.1 Chiloscyllium plagiosum | reverse complement strand
CTTTCTCCCCACCCCCACCCTCCTCTCGCTTATCTCTCCACCCTTCAGGCTCTCTGCCTTTATTCCTGATGAAGGGCTTTTGCCTGAAATGTCGATTTTACTGCTCCTCGGATGCTGCCTGACCTGCTGTGCTCTTCCAGCACCACTGATCCAGAATCTGGTTTCCAGCATCTGCAGTCATTGTTTTTACCTTTTATACGTTGAGTTGCCCAGCACCACTGATCCAGAATCTGGTTTCCAGCATCTGCAGTCATTGTTTTTACCTTTTATACAGTTGAGTTGCTTATTGTTGTAGGGCAAGCGACTGACAGGACAGAGTTAAATTTTTTGGATGATATTGACTTGAACCATGTCAACACTCCTCACTAAAGACAGGAGGAATTTCTTGGCCGCAGGCTGTGTCTAGTTTCTTATTCTGTCCTAACGTCATCTCTCAAATTACAGTGAAATATGCGTCGAAAAATCCCTGTTGATATAGGGTCACACAGCATCAGGAACTGGGCTTTCACCTGTCCTGATATTTAATGTGCTCATTACCCAAAGTATTTGCTGAACATCTGTATATCTTCTGTTCATTTTCCGCTACTGCTTTCACTACTTTGTAAGCTTCTGCCCTGGGCTCAGCATAATGGAATTTTGATGATTAATATTCCAAACTAAACTGTTCAGTGATCAGGACTGAATGGAAAAGGCATTAAAGTCCCTTTTTGCTTTAACTAATCAGCACTGCAAGAAAGAAAGATTTTGCATTTTAGTAGCACCGTGCCTGGTATCAAGATATCCCAAATCATTCTCCAGGCAATGGAGTGCTTTTTTGGAGGGTAGTAACTGTTTCAATGCAGTAAGAGCAGCAGTCAATTGCCACACAGCAAGTTAGAGTCATAGAGTCCTACAGAACAGAGACAGGCCCTTTGGCCCAAACTGGTCCATGCCGACCAAAATGTCCACCCACACTAATGCCATTTCCCTACTCTTGGCCCATAATCCTTCTATTCCTTTCCTATCCATGCATATGTCCAAATGTCTTTCAAATGTTGTTAATATATCCACTTCGACCACTTCCGCTGGCAGCTCATTCCATATGCGTGCCACCCTCTGGGTAAAAAGGTTGCCCCACAAACAGTAATGCAATAAGTACCCAGCTAATTCCTTTAAGACATTGGTTGAGGGATGAATATAGATCAGAGCATGAGGAGAATTACTCTCCTCCTCCTAGAAGGAGAGCATTGGGATCCTTTATGTCAACCTGAGAGAGTAGATAGGGCCTTGGTTCAGCGTCACAATGTAATAGTGGTGACCTCTGACACTGCAGCATTTCTACTGAAGGTGCCACCTTTCAGATGAAGCAATACATTACGGTCTCAAATTGGGTTCAATAACTTCTGAGTGTAAACACTGCCCTCCTTTTTGATTATACCCCTGCTTACTCTCCACCCTGGCTCTTTACTGTCAGTAGAGCTAGCCTGTTACCACCATTCCCATTTAGCATTAACACCTATTTTGCACACATATCCATCCTTTACCTGTACCAGTACATCCTTTGCATTTGTTCTGGGCACCCTCACCATCTCTGCCTTCCTTCCCCTTTGTCAACAGGACATAGACACCATCATCTTCCAGCCCCCTTCATTTCTGAAGAGGGGTCATATCAAACTTTAAGTCCGTTTCTCTCTCCACACACGCTGGCCAAACTACTGGGTTTCTCCAGCTGGTTCTGGCTTTATGTCAGATCTCCAGTGTCTGCAGTATTTTGCTTTTATTTGTTGTGTACAGGTTGGGTCCAGTTAATGCCTACATTGCAACATTATTAACTATGCTTCAAAACAAGAAAGTCCTTGGCTTTAAGTCATCTTGGTACATCTTTACCTTGCGAAAGGCCATAGAAAGGCAAGGCTTTCTCCTGTTAAAGAGTTAATGTGGGATTCCCAATCTTGCCTGGAGCTAAGTGTGAGTGGATACCTTTCACTTGGCTCCCAATAAAGAAGCTATTGTAAGCCGAACGATCTGTAAACTATTTGGCTGCACAATGAAGCAAGGATTATATCCTTCCTCTATGTTTGTCCTGGCTCCATAACCCCACTTGAGTCTGCTACTGTATCACAATCATTCCAGAACCCACACTGGAAAAACCATCAGGGCCCCTGGAATCAGAGCTGAAAATATAAGAAATTTCTACTTGAGGGTTCACTCAAACAAATAGGTATCACAGAAATATAAACCGGATTTGTCCTTTTGTGGTTATGTCCAGGGTGGCATCTCATCTAAACACTGTGGTAAGGAGCGGACCCATCTCGGTGTGCCCTGGTGGAACATCCAGCCACTTTCTCAGGGAGGGTAAAGCCTGTCAAAGAGAACACCCTGGGTGGAAATGTTGTGAAGCTCTCTACTTCCTCCCTCCCCATTCGGGTGATGCCAGTCCAAGGTTACTGAAGCAGCAAGGTACTGAATGCCTCATCATTAACCAACCCTCACCGCTCTCACCGTCTCTACAATGTTGCACACAACCCAGCATATCGTGCACTGCATTGCCAGCACTAACTCTTCTTATTGGATTGTCTAGACAACTGGCACCATATGGAGAAGGATACACACCTGACCTGTTTGGGAGATGATTGGTTCAGTCGTGATGAACAGTAAATGGGTTTATCACCTATTTTGGATGGCTAGTTGCATCATGTCTGAGATAACACCATGGTCTCTCTTGAGACAAAAGGCTCAGTTGAAGAGTAAGTTCACATCACGTTCACACACATCGTCGGTAACAAGCAAAGAGCCAGGTGGGGAACGGGTTAACTCCTCCCAGGAGCAGCCCTTCCTATCCTGATGGGCGGACCCTTTTGCCTGGTGTTAGCCTATCATCTCGGGAGCTAACTGCTTTATACAACAAACAGGAAGTAGTCAATGATGGAGTACTCACACTCACATAAAAACACAAGGATTAAGGAGCTACCCAAACTCTCAAGCCTGCTCCACCTTTGATAAAGATTATGAGGGATCTAACCATGGCCTTATCTCTACTTCCCTGAATGCCATCCACCTTAACCCTTGGCATCTTCTTGACCAAAATCTAACGAGCCCGATCTTGAATAAGTGAAATAACCCAGTCTTCTCTGCTCATGGGGAAGAGAATTCTACAGATGAATAACTCTTTAAAGGAAAGAGTTTTCCTTTATCTCAATCTCAAATGGAAGATGTCTAAGTTTTAAACTGCGTTCCAGATTCTAAACATTCCCACAATGGGAAACATCCTCTCAACCTCCACCCTGCCAAGCCCCCTCAGATTTGTATATGTTCCAATCTCATTCTTCTGATCGTCAATGGATTTAGGTCCAACCTGCTCAATCTTTCCTCATAAGATAACTCCTTCATCCTTTGACAACTTTTTGAGTGAAGAAATTTCTCCACCTATCCTGAAACTTCAAGATTTCCCAGCTAGGGGAAAACAACTTATCGATGCCCGACAGAATCTTGCACACTTCCGTGAGAGCACCTCGCTTTCTTCTCAATTCCAGAGAATCTTTGACACAATTTACTCACCCTGTCATCATAGGACATCCCCCTCATCTCAAGGAGCAGTCCAGTTAACCTTCATTCCAATACTTTCAATAAAATATCGGCTAGGGCTGTTTACCCGGAGCGTCGGAGGCTGAGGGGTGACCTTATAGAGGTTTACAAATCTATGAAGGGCATGGATAGGATAAATAGGCAAAGTCTTTTCCCTGGGGTGGGGAAGTCCAGAACTAGAGGGCATAGGTTTAGGGTGAGAGGGGAAAGATATAAAAGAAACCTACTTGACAGAGGATGGTACGGGTATGGAATGAGCTGCCAGAAGAAGTGGTGGAGGCTGGTACAATTACAGCATTTAAGAGGCATTTGGATGGGTATATGAATAGGAAGGGTTTGGAGGGATATGGGTCGGGTGCTGGCACGTGGGACTGGATAATGTTGGGATATCTGGTTGGCATGGACGGGTTGGACCGAAGGATCTGTTTCCATGCTGTACATCTCTATGACTCTATGACTCTAAGAGCAGGACTGCATGCAGTCATCCCTGAATAATCCCACATGGTAGCAAGATCTCTCAAATCCTGTTGTTCAATTCCCTTGCAGTTAAGGTTTCTGTTTCCCCAATTGCTTGCTGAACCTATATGCTAGCTTTTAATGTGTACTCCATTTTCACACTTCACGCCTTCTTAAAAATATGCTGCTTTTCAATTATTTTGATCAAAGTCAGTATCGTCACACTTTTCCACCTTGTATTCCATCTGCTAATTTGTTGCTTACTCACCCGTTCCATTCTGAGGGAGGTTCACTTGATCCGAAACATTAACTCTGCACAGATTCTGCCAGACTTGCTGTACTTTTCCAGCAATTTCTGTTTTTCTACCCACTCACTGAACCTGCCCGTGTCTCTGCAACAAGGTTAGACATGAATTAATGCTGTCAGGTTTCTGGAAGTGGTCATGTACTAGGCATTTTGCCATTTGTCCTTTCGACATGTTCTGCTACTCAGTAAGGTCGTGGCTGATCTGATCATGGCCTCAACTCCACTTTCTTGACTATTCCCACAACTCTTACCTCGCCTATAGTTCATAATTGTCTATCTCAGGCCTGAGCACTTTCAATGACTTGGCCTTCACACTCTCTGGGGTTCAGAGCTCTGAAGATTAATGATGTTTTGAGGAAAGAATTTCTTCTCTTCTCAGTGATGCCTCATTCAGAAACAGAGACCCTTTGTTCCCGCCTCTTCTGGGAATGAAAACAATCTCCCAGCATCCACCCTGTGGAGGCCATTTTGAATCTTGTATACTTCATTAAAATTGTCTCTCAATATTCTCAACTCAAGTGAGTGTGGGCCTAGGCTGCCGCTCCTTCTTCAGAGGCTCTCCATGATCATTGCCCCACCATCAATGTAACATTAATGTGTGTGCTCAAGAGCTAACCCTTTACTCTATGTTTTGTTGCAAATCGCAGATATAGAAACCACCTCCCCTCTGCAGTGCTTATTCTGCGTCCATCTGCCCATGTATTGAGCAGATTCGCAGCTCCATTGCCAACACCGCAGCTGGGTCTGTACTTTACTGCATACGGGAACTATCATAAGGCAGCAGGTCCCCCATACAGTATACAGAACCCACTGTCCCTCCACTGGCAATAGCAACAATGGTGACAAGAGAGAGCTTGAGTTTGCTTTAATAATTCAGCAATCAGATCATCAGCGAAGAGTTGTGTGGAACAGGATGGGAGGAGGTAGACGGTAGTGAAAGGGGGGAATGGAGGATAATGAAAGAAAGAGAATACTGCTTGTCATCAGGTAAATTGAAAGGGGGACTGCTAGAGAGAATGGAAGGGAGAAAGGACAGCTATGGAGGATGTGAATGATGATGATAGATAGGAAAAGGACGTAGCAACTGGAGGAGGAAGGAGAGAAGACAAAGTAACTTCAGGGGGATTGAGAAAGCATCGACATGAAGAGTCAAGAAGCAGGATCTCCATTTCTATGAACTGCAGTGAGTGTGGAAGAATGTGACATAGAGCAAGGAGTGTGGCCAAGTGACACATTGAGGTGATTGGGGGGAAGAGGAAAGCTGCTGAGCTTAGGGAGGGTAGAGGGGAAGGGACAGTCTTTGTGAGGGCCTGGAGATGTCCAGCATCCCTGGGAATGGGAGTGAAGTGATGAGGCTACCTTTGTGGACGAGCATGTCGCTTGTCTGCTCCTGACTTGTGAATGTCACTGACAATGTCAGCAACCTGACTGGCTCTGGAGAAGGTGGCAAGGGAGGGTAGAGGGGAAGGGACAGTCTTTGTGAGGGCCTGGAGATGTCCAGCATCTCTGGGAATGGGAGTGAAGTGATGAGGCTACCTTTGTGGACTAGCATGTCGCTTGTCTGCTCCTGACTTGTGAACGTCACTGACAATGTCAGCAACATGACTGGCTCTGGAGAAGGTGGCAATGAGCTGCCCTCTTGAACTACTGTAGTCCATCCACTGAAGTTATCCCCACAGTATCATGAGGGAGGATTATGTCAGGGTTGTGACCCAATGACACTGAAGCAACAATGATGTATTCCCAAGTCAGGGCGGTGAGTGGCTCGGAGCTAACAGTAGGTGGTGATGCTCCGTGTATCTGCTCCCCTTGTCCTTCAGGATGGTAAAGGCTTCAAGTTTGGAAGGGCTGCCTAACCACTTACCATGGTACTACTTCCAAACGGTCTACACCGCAGCCATTGCGTTGGTGGTGGAGGGAGTGAATCTTTAACCTGGTGAATGGAGTGTCGATCAAGTAACTTACAGTGTCCCAGATGGTGTCGAGTTTCTTGGGTGTTGTTGGAGCTGCACACACCCAGATAAGGCTATTACACGTTCAACGTTGAATGTCTGCCTGGGTTGGTCAAAAATATTGGCTATCCATTTTAAAGCTCAAAGGTGCACCCAGCCATCAGGGTGTCAACTGTTTGATTTCCCTCTAGACTTCTGCCTGATGAAAGCTACAGTCACTACCTCATCTTAGTTTTCCTTAACAGTGGAAACTATTTTTCGTTATAGAATTCCTACATGGAATACTTGGTACATTGAGTTTAATGGAATGCTGTTACATTGATGGATTTGGCTAGCGACCAAACTGATTATTATACCCAACTAATGAGAATATCAGAAGGCAGCAGCTTCAGTAGACTCCGAATGCCAGAGAGTCTCCGTTTCAAACAGCACACAGCACTGTAACGTTTCAAACTGTGGATCAGCCTCGCAGTTCATTGGAAGGATTTTTTTCATTCATTCCCAGGATGTAGGCAGCGCTGGCTAGGCTGACATCCTTAATTAAGGGAAGATGACAACCGAATATGATTATGGCTGGATTAATCCAGAGGCCCAGGTAATGATCTGCGCCTGAATCCCAGCACAGTGGATGATGATAGAAATCTGGAAACAAAACTCTAATGATGACCATGAAACTATTATCAGCTATTGAAAAACCCTATCCAGTTCACCAATGTCCTTTAAGGAAGGAAGCTAACAACTGTAGCTGGTCTGTCCTACATGTGACTCCAGACCCACAGCAATGTGATTAGATTAGATTCCCTACAGTGTGGAAACAGGCCCTTCAGCCCAACAAGTCCACACCGACCTCTAAAGAGTAACCTACCCAGACTCATTCCCCTACTCTATATTTACCCCTGACTAATGCACCTATCACTACGGGCAATTTAGCATTGCTAATTCACCTGACCTGCACATCTTTGAACTGTGGGAGGAAACCCACGCAGACACGGGGAGAATGTGCAAACTCCCCCCAGACAGCCACCCGGGGCAGGAATCGAACCTGGGCCCCGGGCGCTGTGAGGCAGCAGTGCTAAACACTGAGCCACCGTGCCATCCCATAATAATCAGTCAGCACAATGGTAACCGTGGGGATTCGGACCCACACCTCCTTTGAGACTGGAACCTAAATCCAGCACCTTATACCGCTCGGTCACACTATCCACCATGTGGTTACCCTTTAACTGCCCTCTGGGCAATTAGGGATGAGCAATAAATGCTAACCAAACCAACCATGCCCACATCCCATGGATGGGTAAACAAAAATGTGGATGTCACTGACAAGGTAAGCATTTTGTTACCCGTCCCTAATTGCCCTTGACCTGAGAGGCTTGCTCGGGCATTTCAGAGGAATGGTAAGGGTTACTGGTCTGGGGTCTGGGGTCAGATATCAGCCAGACCAAGTAAGGAGGGCAGATTTCCTTCCTGGAAGGACATTAATGAACCAGATGGTGTTACAACAATTGATGATATTTGTCATGGTCACCATAAATGAGATAGGCTTTTTATTACAGATCTATTAATTTGATTTAAATTCCATTAGCTGCAGATGCAGAATTTGAACCCATGTTCCCCAGATTATTAGTCTAGGCCTTTGGATCACCGATCTAGTGACTTTACTTTTCGTCTAGCATCTCTGCTAATATAATGCCTAATTTTTTTTATTTATTCGTTTTCTGGAATGTGGGCATCCTTGACTGGGCCCAGCATTTGTTGCCCATCCTTAGTTGCCCCTTGAGAAGGTGGTGATGAGCTGCTTTCCTGAACCGCTGCAGTCCCCCTGCTGTGGGTTGACCCACAATGCCACTGGGGAGGGAATTCCAGGATTTTGTCCCAGTGACAGTGAAGAAACGGCAATATATTTCCAAGTCTGGATGGTGAGCAGCTTAGAGGAGAACTTGAAGAGGGTAGTGGTCCCATATATCTGTTACCCTTGTCCTTCTAGATGGAAGTGGTTGTGGGTTTGGAAGGTGATACCTGAGGATCTTTGATGAATTTCTGCAGTGTATCTTGTAGATAGCACACACTGCTGCAACTGAGCATCGGCGGTAGAGGAAGTGGATGCTTGTGGATGTGGTGCCAATGAAGTGAACTGTTTTGTTCTGGATGGTTTTAAGCTTCTGGAGTGTTGTTGGAGCTGCACTCACCCAGGCAAGTGGGCAGTATTCCATCAGACTCATGACTTGTGCCTTGTAGATGGTGGACAGGTTTTGGGGAGTCTGAAGGTTAGTTACTCGCTGCAGTATTCCTAGCCTCTGGCCCACTCTTAGACTAGATTAAATTCCCTATAGTATGGAAACAGGACCTTCAGCCCAACAAGTCCACACCGACCCTCTAAAGAGTAACCCATCCAGACCCATTCCCCAACCTTGTATTTACCCCTGACTAATCCATCTAATACTATGGGTAATTTAGCATGGCCAATTCACCTGACCTGCACATCTTTGGATTGTGGGAGGAAACCGGAGCACCCGGAGGAAACCC
>NC_057718.1:11365859-11388859 GCF_004010195.1 Chiloscyllium plagiosum | reverse complement strand
GCTTCCTCCAAATATTGTTCAATACGGAGGAGTACTATTCATTAGCTGAGGGAGGACAGCGTGTGGAAATCAGCAGGTGGTTTCCTTGCCCATGTTTGGCCTGAAGCTATAAGACTTCATAGGGTCCAGAATCAATGTGGAGGACTCCCAGAGAAACTCCCTCTAGACTGTATACCACTGTGCCACCACCTCTGCTGGATGTATCCTGCCAGTAAGACAGGATACATCCAGGGTTGGTGGTGGTGGTGGTGTGGGGGGGATTGCCTGTAAGGTATGATTCTGTGAGTATGACTATGACTAATGGGTGAGACAGCTCTCCCAATTTTGGCTCGAGCTTTCAGATATCAGTGAGGACTTGGTAGGGTCGACTGTCTGTTTCTGCCACTGTCTTTTCTGGTGCCTAGGCTGATTCCAGGTGATCCATCTGGTTTCATTTCCTTGAGACTTTCTAGCGTTTGGTACAGCTGAATGGCTTGCCAGGCCATTCCAGAGGGCAATTCAGAGTCAACCACATTGCTGTGGGTTTGGAGTCACATGGAGGCCAGATCAGGTAAGGATGGCAGAATTCCTTCCCTGTAGGACATTAGTCAACCAGGTATGTTTTTCCAACAATCAGCAACAGTTTCATCGTCATCAGCAGAATCTTAATTCCAGATTTTTAAAAATTGAATTAAAACTCCACTATTGGCAGTAGTAGGATTCTAACCTGGATCCCTAGAACATTATCTAGGTCTCTAGATAATAGGAAAAAGTGAGGACTGCAGATGCTGGAAATCAGAGCTGAAAAATGTGTTGCTGGAAAAGCACAGCAGATCAGGCAGCATCCAAGGAACAGGGGAATCGACGTTTCGGGCATAAGCCCTTCTTCAGGAATCTCTGGATAATAGTCTAGCGATAATATCAGTAGACCATTGCCTTTTCTATTGCCTCAACACTTGTTCAATTGAATTTAATGCTTTTAAAGTTAAAGTTAGAATTTCTACAGCATGGAGACAGGCCCTTCATCTCTACAAGTTCACACTGACCCACCGAAGAGTATCCCACCCAGACCCATTACTCTACATTTACCCCTGACTCATGCACCTAATCTACACATCCCTGGACACTATGGCCAATCCACGCTAACCAGCACATTTTTGGACTGTGGGGGGAAAACCCACACAGACACAGGGAGAAACTCCACACAGACAGTCACACAAGGCTGGAATCGAACCCAAATCCCTGATGCTGTGAGGCAGCAGTGCTAACTACTGAGCCATTGTGCTGCCCCTAGTGTGGTTCCTATCCTGGTGAGCCTGCAATGCACATCCTCCATGGCCAATAAATCCTTGCAGAATTACGACATTCAGAACTGAACACACTTACTTCAGATGCCTGGCTCTATCTGCTGGTACTGACAGTACTGCACATGTTCCATAAACCTACACTACAGTCAACTGACACTGGCAAGCTTTGAGCTACTCGGTTTATGCTGCAGTCTTTTGAAAGCCTTCAGATGTTAGTGATGTGTGAATCATTCCTAACGAGGCAGGTAATGAATGGGTATGGGGCCAGCTAGACTGAACATTTTTTCCAGCTCAGCAAGCCGAGTTACACTGGCAGAGGTGTCCAATATTCCGCGGACGCCTTGGAATATCTCAAGGAGAATTCCTGGAATCAAGTACACCAGCTGAGGTTCTCCCGGACAAAAACAACATTTTTGTGGCCATGGCAATTTTGGCTACATTTCGATAGGCTGCATTGATATGGTACCCCTTATTGGATGCATTTCTCTCTTCACGCCAGCTGAGTGGTTTCCATTGCCAACGGTTTGTTCCAGACACAGCTCTTTTTTTAATTGCTCATTGATGGGATTAGATTAGATTAGATTAGATTACTTACAGTATGGAAACAGGCACTTCAGCCCAACAAATCCACACCGACCCGCCGAAGCGCAACCCACCCATACCCCTACATTTACCCCTTACCTAACACTACGGGCAATTTAGTATGGCCAATTCACCTGACCTGCACATCTTTGGACTGTGGGAGGAAACCGGAGCAGCCGGAGGAAACCCACGCAGACACGGGGAGAACGTGCAAACTCCACACAGACAGTCGCCTGAGTCGGGAATTGAACCCAGGTCTCTGGCGCTGTGAGGCAGCAGTGCTAACCACTGTGCCACCGTGCCGCCCAACAGTGATGTTTGCAACAGTCCAAATTGCAAACAGTGATGTTTGCATCACTGGCTGGGCCAGCATTTATTGCCCTAGTTGCCCTTGGGGGTGAGCTGCCTTCTTGAACCACTGCAGTCCGCCTACTGTCGGTACACCCACAATGCTGTTAGACAGGGAGTTCCTGAACTTTGACCTGGAGGCAGTGAAGGGACGGTGATATACTTCCAAGTCAGGACGGTGAGTGCCTTGGAGGGGAACATATGGTAGGTGGCGTTCCCATTTATCTGCTGCCCTTGTCCTTCTAGATGGAATTGCTTGTGGGCTTGGAAGGTGCTGTCTGATGAGCCTTGATAAATTTCTTCAGTGCACCTTGGAACTGGATGGTACAAACTGCTGCTACTGAGCGTCAGTGTGAAGGGAGTGATACTTGTGGATGTGGTGCCAATCAAGCCGGCTGCTTTATCCTGATAGGGTCGAGTTTCTTGAATGTGTTGGAGCTGCACCCATCAAGGCAAGTGGGGAGTATTCCATCACACCCCTAACTTGTACCTTGTCGATGATGGGCCAGCTTTGGGGAGGCAGGAGGTGAGTTACTCGCTGCAGGATTCTGTTCTGTTCTTGTTGCCAGAACACTTACATGTGTGGTTCCGTTCAGATCCTGATCAATGGTACTCTCCCAGGATGTTGACAATGGGGGACTCAGTGATGGTTACGCCATTGAATGTTAAGGGGGCGATGGTTAGATTCTCTCTTGTTGGAGATGGAAGTGAAATATATTAAACCATCAATTTGCACTGAGTCAGAGTTCTTTCCAATGTAACAGCACAAACTCCTTGAAAACAATAGAACGTTTATTGCATCCAAAATGGATCTACTGGGGCTGTGGGAATGGTGATTATGTTACTTGGCAAATAATCCAGAGGCCTGGGTTAATGTTTGAGACATAGACGTTCAAATCACACGAGGCAGCTGTGAGGTTTAAATTCACTTAATTAAATCTGGAATCAAAAAAAAGAATAGCTATCGTGACTTGGTGACCAAAGTAAAACTAGAGATTGTGGCAAAATGGTCACTTAACATCCTTTCGGGAAGGATACCTGTCATTTAGCCTACTTGTGACTCCAGGCAAAAGTGAGGACTGCAGATGCTGGAGATCCAAGTCTAGATCTGTGTGGTGCTAGAAAAGCACAGCAGGTCAGGCAGCATCCGAGGAGCAGGGAAATCGACGTTTCGGGTAAAAGCCCTTCATCAGGAATGAATACTTGTGACTCCAGACTAATAGACATGTGGTTGACTCTTAACCTCCATCTGAAATGAGCCTTTATGTGAGAGTGCATTCAGCCCTACACCCCAAGGACTGCTGCATGCTGCCTCCTCCTCAGTTAGGAATCGGCCTGCCCAGCGATACTCACAATCCTTCCATGGACGGGAGAAAAAGGGTTTGCCCAAACAGGGTATTCTGCCCTAACCTGATGGTCACAGTCCACACGAGCATCCACCCAGTCCCACTTCACAAAGCCTTTACTCCCTCATGTTACTCAGTTCTGATATTATACAATAGTTCTGTTTGTTTGTGATCTTGCCTCATAAGAAAAACACACAATAGCAACATTATGTAAACTAATGGGGCTGGAAACGCGTTATATCCAATATAGGTAAGGAACGTTCATGAACTACAAATTACGGTCCAAATTCTTCAATCGCGTTAAAGCCAATCCATGTTGAAGAAGCATATGCTACAGCCGAACCAACTGTACTTATGTAGTTTTCCCTAATAATGAGTTTGAGCTACTTGGCTCAACATTTTTTTTGGTAGCGAATTCAATTCCAGCCCAGTATCAGTGGACAGGGAAGCAGCGTTCATGATATAAAATGGTGGTGTAGTGGTCATGTCACTGCACTTCATAAAATCCCTACAGTGTATTAGAAGGCCATTCAGCCCATCAAGTCCACACTAACCCTCCGAAGAGCATCCGAACCAACCCTCTACCTTATCTCTGCATTTCCCAGGGCCAGTCCACCCAACCTACACATCTTTGGACTGTGGGAGGAAACCGGAGCATCCCGGAGGAAGCAAACTCCACATCCCAGAGCAAACTCCACACAGACAGTTTCCCAAGAGTGAAATCAAACCCAGGTCCCTGGTGCTGGAAGGCAGCTGTGCTAACCACTGAGCCACCTTATACTCCTGAAACCCTAGGCTACTATTCCGAGGGCATGAGTTCAAATCCCATTCTGGCAGATGATGAAATTTGAATTTAATAAAACTCTGGAATAAAACACTAGCCGAATTGTGACTATGTCAACATTGTTTGTGACTATGTCAACATTGTTGTTAAAACTCATGTGGTTCACCAATGTTCTCTTAGGGGAGGAAATCTGCCATCCTTACCTGGTCTGGCCGACATGTGACTCCAGACCCACAATGTGGTTGACTATTTACTGCCCTCTGGGAAATTAGGGGTGGGCTATAATTGCTGGCCTAGCCAGTCTCACCCACATCCCATGAACAAATATTAAAATAAAATGATCAGTTCACTATGTTGTGATCGTACAGGACATTGGTGAGGCCTCTTCTGGATTACTGTGTCCAGTTCTGGTCTCCCTGATATAGGAAGGATATTATTAAGCTGGAGAGGGTTCAGAAAAGATTTAGCAGAATGTTGCTGGGAATGGAGGTTTGGAGATATAAAAATAGACTGGATAGGCTGGGACTTTTTACCCTGGAGTGTAGGAGTTTGAGAGGTGATTTTATAGAGGTTTATAAACTCATGAGGAGAATGGATAAGGTGACTAGCAAAGGCCTTTACCCTAGGGTGGGGGAGTTCAAAACAAGAGGGCATACTTTTAAACTGAAAGGAGAAAGTTTTAAAAAAAATGTGAAGGGCATTTTTTTTTTTCCCCAGAGAGCGGTTCGTGTGTGGATGCAGGTACAGTTCCAAAGTTTAAAAGGCATCATGAATAGGAAAGTTTTGGAGGAATATGGGCAGGTGGGACTAGTTTAGTTTGAGAACGTGGTTGGTGTGGACTGGTTGGACCAAAGGGTCTGTTTCTGTGCTGTGTGAGTCTATAATCCATAAAGACTTCCCATGATTTGACAAATGGGGTATAAGAAGCATATGTGAAACAAACACCAAGTAAACTTTGTTGTATCCTGTGTTTCAACATTGTTATGAGCAACAGAAGTCCTGCGTCTTACAGAAAGCCGTATCCAAGGCTTCCCTGTTGATTACCAGATGTGTAAATCTTGCCTGTTTGGGGTTGGACAGGATAGGTGTGGGGGCTTGTTTCAAGGATGGGGTAAGAGGGCAGGAATCTGTCATATCGGCAGAAATTCACATGCCCCCCCCCCTCCCAATGGGCTTTACCAGGAAGATTCAAAGACACAGCAGCCCCACATCCAAGCTCCAGATCTGCTCGATGTACAGCTCATCAAGCTTCGCAAATAAACTGCAAGTGCCGTTACTCAGAAGGCTGCTGTATCTAACCACAGGAATGCTGACACACGGTTTATAACACAGGGCTGACAAATCATAGACAACTGATTTATTCGGCTGATGCAGACCTTATGCATCAAAGGGATAAATACAATGAAGGAAATGGCTACCAAATCTCAGCACATTTGTTTTCAATCGTGTGGAGTTTGTTCCAGGAATACTGGTAGCTATCAGGGCTTTGGGCCTATTGGGAGCACTCTCAGAGCACAATTCATTGGCTAAGGCACACTCAGAGTCAGTGGGGATAAAATATTGAACAAATGGGGTGTCATAGGGCTGGGGCCACGATTATTTATAGCAGCTATTCACGGCTCCGAACAAGAAAGGGAATGTTCTCTAACCGAGTTGGCAGAACTCACAAAAATTAGTGATGGCAAGTGGTGAGGATGCCGCAAAAAAGTCTGTACAGGGATAGAGACAGGTTCAGCCAGTGGGCAAAAACCTTGGCAGGTATGATATCATATGGAGAAATATGATGTTACACACTTTGGCAGGAAGGAGCGAGGAGGTAAATATGAAATGGAGAAAGACTGCAGAAAGCCTCAGATTTGGGAGGCTTTCAACATGATTCACAAAAAGCTAACAACAATGTTCAGCCGGTAATAGGGGAGGCAATTGGGATGCCGTCCTTTATTTGAAAGGCAATGGACTTTAAAAATAGGAAGATTTTGCTCAAACTATACAAGGCACGAATGATTAATAATGCTTTAATTATTATTAATAACAAGGTTTTCTAGAAGCAGAGTCGAGAGTGTGAAGCTGGAAAAGCACAGCAGGTCAGGCAGCATCCGAGGAGCAGGAATTCCTGATGAAGAGCTTATGCCCAAAACATCGATTCTCCTGCTCCTCAGATGCTGCCTGACTTGCTGTGCTTTTCCAGCCCCACACTCTCGACTCTGATCTCCAGCATCTGCAGTCCTCACTTTCTCCAATTCTGGAAGCAGAGATGATCAAGGATATCTAGGGGATAATTGGATGGACATTTCAATGAAATATTTCTCCGTTCTGATCTTTTCCAATTTGCATCCCTTTGGAAGTTTTATATTCTATTTTTATATTTCTTGCTTGTTTACAGTCCTGTTCTTTATCAGTTTCTTGGTCCTCATTTGCTGAATTCTAAAATGCTCCCAGTCCTTTAGTTTATTACTTGTTTGGTAACTTTATTAACATGCTGCTTTGATCTAATTATTTCATTATTAGTCACAGTTGGCTCACTTTTCCTGCTGGCTTTTTGGTACTTTAAAGGAATGTATGTATGTTGTATAACACAGCAATTTATAGGGGTCACGGTGGCTCAGTGGTTAGCGCAGGTGCCTCCCAGCGTCAGGGGCCCAGGTTCAATTCCACTCTCAGGCAACT
Organism: Chiloscyllium plagiosum; assembly: GCF_004010195.1. Taxonomy (NCBI): domain Eukaryota; kingdom Metazoa; phylum Chordata; class Chondrichthyes; order Orectolobiformes; family Hemiscylliidae; genus Chiloscyllium; species Chiloscyllium plagiosum. The sequence continues at coordinate 11,381,846 of NC_057718.1, read as the reverse complement.
GTTGTGCAAAACTTGCACATTTTTCCTGCGTTTGCGTGCTCCAATTTTCCCCCTCAGTCCAAAGATGTGCAGGCTAGGTGGAGTGGCCACATTAAATTGCCCATACAGTCTAGGGATGTGCAGGCTGGGTGGATTGGCCATGTTAAATTGCCCATAGAGTCCAGGGATGTGAAGGCTAGGTGGATTAGCCATGTTAAATTGCCCATAGAGTCTAGAGATGTACAGGCTAGGTGGATTAGCCATGTTAAATTGCCCATAGAGTCCAGGGATGTGAAGGCTATTTGGATTGGCCATGTTAAATTTCCCATAGAGTCCAGGGATGTGCAGGCTAGGTGGATTAGCCATGTTAAATTGCCCATAGAGTCCAGGGATGTACAGGCTAGGTGGATTGGCCATGAGAAATGCAGGGTTACGGGGATATGGTGGGATGCTCTTCAGAGGATCGGTGTGGACTTGATGGGCTGAGTGGTCTGCCTCCACGCTGTAGGGATTCTATGTTTCAGTAAGCAGCCACATCTTTTAATGAATCTTCCCAAACCACCACCAGGCAACTTGCTTCTCATTCACAGCTTTCTTTGCTTAGATTTAAGGTCCTACCTTTGGATTAAATTAGCATCAAAACTAATTATCTGATCATTTCTCTCATTGCAGATCCTGGTTTCTCAATGTGTAAAAATCTTCTCAACGAGAATTCATGACTAGATTTCAAACCAAGTTCGCAATCTGCTCCAGAGCATTTTGGGTTGTCCTGTTACCCTGAAGGTCCAGTGTTTTGGTTTTGTATAAACTTCACAGTGAAACAGCTACATCCCAGTTTCATCAGGCGAGGGATTCTATACTGCTCATTGGAGAAATGTTTATCTTTACCTCTGCCCATCGTCTGTTGGCTGACATGTTTTCCCCTTCTTGATTTGTACACTATTGTACTCAATACTGTTCTAAGTCCCAATGAGGGGACACTGTTTTAAAATTAGGGCTCATCTTTTCTGGGTCAGAGAGGAGTGGAGTTTTTTTGTCATACAATTCCACAGCATGGAATCAGATCCTTCAGCCCATCATGTCTGTCCCTCTTATTAAGCCCCTATCTACCCTAGTCCCATTCCCTAGCACGTGGCCCATACCCTCCAGTGCATCTTATCCACTTCCCGCAGCTCCACCTTCAAACCCCATTCCTCCAACTGCAACAAGGACAGAAACCCCTGGTCCTCACCTTCCACCCCACCAACCTCTGTATTCATCACATCATTCTCCGCCGACATTTCCGCCAACTACAAGCAGACCCCACCACCAGAGTTATAGTTCTCTCCCCACCCCATCCGCTTTCCATAAAGACCATTCCCTCCACGACTATCTCGTCAGATCCACGCCCCCCCTAAAACCCACCCTCCCATCCTGGCACCTTCCCCTGCGACCGCAGGAATTGCAAAACCTATGCCAACATCTCCCCCCTCACCTCCATCCAAGATGCCGAGGATGAGCCTCCTCCACCGCCACTCCCTCACCACCCGATGCCTGGAGGAAGAACACCTCATCTTCCCCCTCGGGACCCTTCAAACCCAGGGCATCAACGTGGACTTCACCAGTTTCCTCATTCCCCCTCCCCCCACCTTACTCCAGTTCCACCCTTCCAGTTCAGCACCGCCCTCATGACCTGTTCCACCCGTCAATCTTCCTTCCTACCTAACCACTCCGCCCTCCTTTCCGACCTATCACCTTCACCCCCACCTCCATCCATGTATTAGCACTCTCAGCTGCCTTCTCCCCAGCCCCACCCCCTCTCATTTATCTCCCCACACCCAAATCTCCCACCTTCCTGATTAAGGGGCTTATGTCCGAAACATCAATTCTCCTGCTCCTCGGATGCTGCCTGACCTGCTGTACTTTCCCAGCAGCACACTCTGGACTCTCCAGCATCTGCAGTCCTCACTTTCGCCATAGCCCTGTGTGTCCTGGTGCTTCGAGTGACCACCTGAATATTACATCAATGTGCATCTCCATCAGACCGACAGTTCCATCCTCTCTCTTCATCACAGGATCCTGATGTCACTGTGACATCACATTATTCATCACCATCTCATCATCATTAAAGCATGAAAATAGCCTGGTCATGGATTCTGCAGCCTTGCTTTTCTGGGCTTACACTAACATACATGTCATTTCAATCTTCTGATAGTAATTTACTGAAGACAGCTGTGACTCGACAAAGAGCCTTCATCCTCCTCCATCAGATCATTGTAGATTCATGTCCCACCTGCACTGACCCTGTGCATGTGTTGTACCGTGGGGGTGCTGCACTGTCAAAGGTGCTCTCTTTTGAACATGATTTGGAGGTGCCGGTGTGAAAGAGCAGCGCTCCGAAAGCTAGTGCTTCCAAATAAACCTGTTGGACTATAACCTGGTGTTGTGTGATTTTTATCTTTTGAACATGGTATTAAACTAATTCACTGTTCCCCACACTCTCAGGGGTGCAGAGGCGATCTTGTGATACCATTTAAAAATAAAACATTGGTGTCCTCAACCAGTATCTAATCCTTAAGCAACATCTCAAAAACAGATTATCTGATAAACACCACATTGTGCTTGCGTGAGCATCCTGTTAGCAAATTTGATGTTTTAAATTCATTCATGGGTTGCAGGTATCACCCCCCTAAGCCAGCATTTATTGCTTATCCTTCATTGCCATGTGGAGGAGGTGGTGAGGAGCTCGCTTCTTGAACTGCTGCAGTCCATATGCTGTAGAGCCAACCTCAGTTCTGTTTCAAGATGCTGACCCGGTGACAGTGAAGGAACAGCGATATATTTCACTGTGTCCCTTAGAGGGGAACTTGCAAGTGGTGGTGTTCCCCTGCCTGTGCTGCCCTTATCCTTCAGGATGTTCCAAGTTTCAGATTCGGAAGGTGTTGTTGAAGGAGCCTCAATGAGTTGTGTGGTGCACCTTGTTGGTGGCGCACACTGTTACTGCCGTGTGGTGGTGGTGGAGGGAGTAAGTGTTGAAAGTAGTGGACGGGATGGAAATCAAGCTTTGTCCTGGATGGTGCCCTTGAGTGTTTTTGGCGCTGCACCCATCCAGGGCAAGTGGGGAGTATTCCATCACATTCCTAACTCATGCCTTGCAGATGGTGGGCAGGCTCTGGGGGGTGGGGAGGAGGGATGAAGAGTGAGTTGCAGGCTGCAGTATTCCTACCCTCTGATCTGCTCTTGTTGACCCTGCATTTATATGGAGCGTTCAGTTGAGTTTCTGGTCAAGGATAAACCCCCAAGACATTGATATTCAGTGATAGCAACACCACTGAGGGCGATGGTTAGATTCTCTCTTGTTTAAGTTGAATATTTAGTTGCACTATCGTGGCATAAGTGTAACTTGCCACTTGGATGTCTTTCAGCTTATGTTGCACTTCCTACGTTAGTGTTTAGAAGAGAGTTAGAGATGTTTTTTGAAAAAGATTACTCCTCTGACTCATCTTCTCTGAATCCAGCTGCATCCCATATCACTAGCAGTCCCATTCTTAAACAAACATTACACAAAATTTCACGAGTGTTGCACGGTGATCTGACAGGCTCCAATATTGTGAACAGCCTGCAACGACTGGCATTCATCACATTACCCTCACTACTGCTTTTTGGCAATCACACATGTACTCCTTTAAGATGGGAACACTCCACAGAAAAACAATGCAACTTGAGGTTTTTTTGGGAGTACATGTTTCTGTGGAGGATTTTGTGAATTGCACGGAGGAGATTCACAGCTTGTTCCTATGCTTTGCGATGGCACTATAGGGTGCTGCAGAGGCCATCTCAGGCTGGGTGGCGCACAGGTATCTCCTGTACCTAGAGATTTGTACGTTGCCTTTTCTGCTCCCCCACATCAGAAGAGGAGAGAATAATGTCGGTGGTGTTGCATTGAATGATAGAGACTGACACCAAAGAGACCGTCTTCTGGCCTGAACTAGACAACTGGAGGGCATGAGAACAGGAACAGGACAATGCTGTCAAACCTTCTCTGCCATTAATACAATCATGTGGACTCGATGGGCCAAATGGCCTGTTTCCACGCAGCAGAGAACCTATGATTCTGTGTCTGAACTCCTGCTTCAATTTAGTTTCCCGCCCACTCCCCACCTACTTTAATTCTCAGAGACACCAAAACTCCATCTATCTCAATGTTTAATACACTCAGCCATGGATTACCTACAGCCCTCTAGGGAGGGAATTTCAAATGTTCACAACCCTCTGTGTGCAGACATTACTGTTTATTCCAGTTGCTAAATAATTGGCCCCTCATCCTGAGACTGTGTCCCTGGGTCCCAGATTCCCCAACCAGAGATAATACCTTTGGTGTCAACTCTGTTGGGTTCATTCAGAGACTTGCCTGTTCAATGCAAATCACTGTTAAACTCCAATTCTGATTGGCTCTCTCAAACATCAACCTGTCATCAGAGGAGATCTCCCTCAGCCCAGGAACTGGACTTGCTGCACTTCCTCCACAGCAAGAACGTCCTGTCTCGGCTGTGAAAACCAACTACGCACAATATTCTGAGTCTGGTTTCATCAAAGCACTTTTCAACTCAAGCAAGAACTCCTTGTTCTTATCATAGAATGCCTACAGCATGGAAGCAGGCTATTTGACCCCTCAGGTCCACACTGACCCTCTGAACAGCATCCCACCCAGACCCAGACCCCTACCCTGTAACCCTGCATCTCCCATTGTTAACCCATAAACCTGCGCATCCCCGGACACTAAGGCGCAATTTCCTACGGCCAATCCATCCTGACCTGCACAGCTTTGGATTGTGGGAGGAAACCGGAGCACCCGGAGGGGACTCACACAGACACGGGGAGAATGTGCAAACTCCTCACAAACGTCGCTCGAGGATGGAATTGAACCTGGGACCCTGGTGCTGTGAGGCAGGGCACCTCACTTTCCACTGCTTACTGGATTTCTCCTGAATTTTTGACAGCCTCTAGATTAGATTAGATTAGATTCCCTACACTGTGGAAACAGGCCCTTTGGCCCAACAAGTCCACACAGACCCACCGAAGAGTAACCCATCCAAACCCATTTCCCTCTGACTAATGCACCTAACACTATGGGCAATTTAGCCTGGCCAATTCACCTGACCTGCACATCTTTGGACTGTGGGAGGAAACCGGAGCACCCGGAGGAAACCCACGCGGACACGGGGAGAATGTGCAAACTCAACTTTGTGAACTTAGCCCCGTTTTGGGAATGAGGGACTTTGATGGACCAGATGAGGAGAAACATTCTCCATCAGGAGAAGAATTGAGAACCAGAGGACACAGACCAAACACGATTGACTAGACGCAACAACTCATTTTTCTGAAGGGCTGCAAATACGCTGCCTGAAAGGACACATTTCTGAGGATCTAGGGAAATGAGCAGAGAATTGGGAAATTCTATCAAAGAGCAGGGACTAGCAAGGTGGGCTGAATGGCCTCCTCGATGATTTGGTTGGATAAGTTTGTATCCTATATCCGTGCACTGTCACGGGACAGGCACGCATCCGAATGCCCTCGGTGAAAGGCATCCAGTCTTGTGGTATTTTGGTGCTGCAGCTAGCTTTGGGGTGGTGCGGTGGCTCAGTGGTTAGCACTGCTGCCTCCCAATGTCAGGGGCCTGGGTTCAGTTCCAGCCTCGGGCAACTGTCTGTGTGGAGTTTGCGTGTTCTCCTGTGTCTGCGTGGATTTCCTCCCACAGTCCAGTGATGTGCAGGTCAGGGTGGATTGCCCATGTTGAATAGTGTTCCGGGATGAGCAGGCTAGGTTAGTTAGTCGTGGGAAATGCAGGGAGGGATGTCCTTTGGATGATCAGTGTGGGCCGAATGGCCTGCTTCCACACTGTAGGGGATGCTGTGATTCACTGAGCGATATAGCCAGATGCATCAGGTACATTTTTGCCAATCAGTACTTGGGAACGCCTGCAATCCGTTCTTGCCAAAGAGAACCAGTTCCGAAAATCTCTTCACAGTCTTCACTGGTGTCTTGCTGTGAGCAGCTCCATACTCAGCTGCATAACGAGGTGAAAGAGTTGAGCGTGCAGCGGGAGGTGGAAATGGGGTAAGCCGTGAATGCCGAGCAAGCACTCATTTCCTTTGAAAGGTGGAAATGAGCTCAGTGATTTATGGTGTGGAGTCACAGAGAACGTAAACAAGGTGGATTTTATAGGGGAAAACTGCTAAATGTCCCCCCTTGTGGGAAAGGCTGTTGACTGTATACGATGTGTTTAAAATGTTGCTAAGCAGGAGAAGTGTGTGGGAAATGTCCTGTGAGAGTTGGTCATTAAATAATCCAATGACGTGCCAGTCTCTATACCCAGGGCCTTCAAAGTGACTGAGACTGAAGTGTAGCTGAAGCCCTTGAACATGGCAAATAGACTCCCCTGGGTACAGGGAAGGCAATAGCCTAGTGGTATTATCACTGGCCTGTTAACCCAAAGACCCAGATAATGCTCTGGGGATATGAGTTCAAATCCTGCCACAGCAGATGGTAAAATTTGAATTCAATAAAAATCTGGAATTAAGCGCCTCATGATGTCCAGGAATCTATTGTTGATTGTTGTAAACCCCCTTCTGGTTCAATAATGTCCTTTAGGGAAGGAAACTGCCATCCTTGCCTGGTGTGGCCTACATGTGACTCCAGACCCACAGCGATGGGGTTGACTCTTAGCTGCCCTCTGGGCAATTAGGGATGTAATAAATGCTGCCTAGCCAGTGACGCCCTCATCCTGTGAATGAATAGAAACAAAACCCAGTACAGTTGGTGATCTAGCAGTAATGGCGGACTAACCTAATAATCTGGAGACCCAGGTTAGTGTCCTGAGGAAAGGGGTTCAAATCCCTCTCCAGCAGCTGGTGGAATTTAAATTGGTGCATGGCAACGCCTCTACCAATCAAAGTGCACTTACTAACCAATCAGCAATCTCCTCTCATTCAGTGTTGTTCCCCCGCCCCCTCCCTCAAGTTGGTGCTCTTGTAAATTGTCCTGAAGAGCTCATGACAAAATGTGTCTTTTTTCCTTCCAGATAATAAGTGAAAGATGTGGGATTGGAATGTGCTAAACCACGGTGACTGTGAGGCTGTCATTGATTTTCAATTTCCAAAATTCATCCGATTCCCGAATGCCCTCTGAGGAAGGAAATCTGCCATCTTTGATCAGGTCTGACCTACATGTGACTCTGCAACAAGGTGCTTGGCTCTGAATGACCCCCTGAAATGGCCAAACAAGCCACTTAGTCCCAGAAACCAGCAACAAATTTCAGGGCTGTCCATAGAACCATAGAAATAAAAGTGCAGACTACAACAAATCCCGTGAAAGTGAAGTCAAACTGAGGGTTTGGAAAGAATGCCTTTCCTAAAGAGTAGGACAGACTCAGCTACAAGCGCTGGGATCGACCCACATTCCAAGGCCAGTTCGAACAGAGATTACCATCCTGCGATTCCAGCTCCTGCTCAGCACCATCAATTTAACTGTCTCTGTGCAAAGTGCAGCGTAATGGGTTAATGGTAATCAGATAGTGTTCTGCATCATGGTGCAACAGTGTCAGCACAAGTCATGTACACGACTCTGATCAGAGGAATGGAATTCCCTGGACAAGAGGAAGATGGATTCAAAAGCAAGTGTAGTGTTATAGAGTCATAGAGTCATATAGCACAGATCCAGACCTTTCAGTCGAACCATGTTCCCAAACTAAAGCTGTCCCACCTGCCTGCTCCTGGACTATTTGCCCCCAAACCTTTTCAACCCATATACTTATCTAAATGTCTTTTAAATGTTGTAACGATACACACACACACACCATTCCCTGTGTTAAAAAAGTTGCACCTCATGTCCTTTGCAAATCTTACTCCTCTCACCTTAAAAGTAAGCCCCCTAGCTTTCAACACCCCCACCCCAGGGAAAAGACTTCTGCTATTCACTTTATCTCTGCCCTTCACGATTTTATAAACCTCTATAAGGTCGCCCTCAGACAGCAACGCTCCAGGGAAAAAAGTCCTTTCCAGCCTTTCCAGTCTCTTTTTATAACTCAAACTCTCCATTACTAGCAATATCCCGGTCAACAGTTTCTGAACCTTTTCCAATTTAATCATATCCTGCCTCTCTCAGGGTAACCAGAACTGCACGCATTAATCCAAAAGAGGCCTCACCAATGTCTCAACCTCACTCAGATTATCATTATATTCCCCATAAATCCTACACTGGCTAATTCCATGTAACAAGATAATGGGAATAAGTGAGTAGTTCTTTCAAACTTCCATCAGAGGCGCACTGTGATGAACAATCTCCTTCAGTACTGGGCCATCTATAATTCTATAATCAGTGTTACATCTTCATGGCTAATGGGAAGTGGCCTTTGGTACTGAATGCTACCTTTGCCTATCTCCATCCTTGCGAATGAAAGAAAGCAATTGGAGAAATAAGGCCCAAACTCTTGAGTATTCATGCCAAAAGGTTCTGGAATGATCTTAAAGTACTTGCTATTCCCACACGTGGGGATAAAGTTCTCCTCTGGCCCTCCTCGTGGGGACAATCAGAGACTGGAAACCTCAGGCTAGATTTCAGAAGGACTCAGGGATAATATGTAGTCTACGGGCTCTTCAACATATAGTTAGGCCCCGGTTCTGATGGGGCAAACTGCTAGTTACTGACAGCCAGCTCCACTTCTTGTGTAAATGTCAGAAGAACTGAAATCCCAGATAGTAAACCCTGACACAAAACAAAAATCTCTTGTGGAGCCTGAGGGCGGACCCCTGCGACCCAGCCATTGCCAAAAGACTTTGCATGTCTTTGCACTTAATATTAAGATAAACCGGGGTCTCTGTCAATCTTGTGCAGACCTGCACTCTCGAATGTATTTTTATTTTTCTCTCAGCAGTTTGTTAGCCTGTGGAAGTTTCTTCCCCAGAAGGTGATGGAAGCTGTACCATTGAATACGTTCAGCAGGGCAGCATTAGGGAGACTTCTATTGCACAAGGGATGTTATCGAATGTTACAGCAGGCTCGAAGGGCCGAATGGACTGATCCTGTTTCTATGTCCCACATTCCCGCATTCCTGTAGCGATGGGAACTCCTTTCCTAACTGAGCACACCGACCATCATTTCATGAGCTGCGTGGCTACCCGAGACAGAAAACCACGCACCAGTTCTGAATCATGAACTCTGTTTCTCCCTCCACACACCTGCTGAGGATCCCCAGCAAGATCTCTATGTTTGTTGCAGATTTCCAGCAGCTGCAGCGTTTTGGCTTAGAATGACTTGGCTCATCCAACAAACCAATTGGAAACTCACCATCAGCCAGTGGAATTGTGGAAATACTTTTACTATCCAAGGAAGCTGACAGGTAAATAAAGAAATAACCATCCTTAGAGCAGACCACTTGAAATGTGACATTTGACACATGTACAAAAGGCACAGAGTTGTTTAGCATGAGAGCATGGTTAACTGTGTGGTTTTGTTTATTGACAAACTGCAAGGAATCATCTCATTCTGAAGTCATCCTCGCTATTCCTTTTCTTCTTGAAGGTCGGTTTGTGCAATGTGTTTAAAGTGTATAAGAGGATTCCAACCTGTAAAGGCATCTGATGAAGGAGCGTCGCTCCGAAAGCTCGTGTGCTTCCAATTAAACCTGTTGGACTATAACCTGGTGTGGTGTGATTTTTAACTTTGTACACCCCAGTCCAACACCGGCACCTCCAAATCATGTAAAGGCATCAGTATTAACCTGCTTCATAAGTGGTTCATTGCATTCAGTTCTGGTCACCACACTTCCAGAGGATGTGGAGGCTTTGGGGAGGGGACAGAAACGGGATGTTGCCTAGTTTGGAGCGCATTATGAGGAGAGATTGGATAAACTTGATGTGTTTCCACTCGAATGTCAGAGGCTGAGGGGTGACCTAATAGAAGTTTACGAAATTGAGAGGCAAGAATCGAATGGATAATCAGAGTCTTTGTCCCAGGGTAGAAATGTCAATTACTGGGGGACATTGGTTTAAGGTGAGAGGGGAAAAGTTTAAAGGATATGTGTGAGGCTTTTTTTTTAACGCAGAGGGTGGTAAGTGCCTAGAATGTGCTGCCAGAGGCAGATACAATAACAATATTTAAGAAGCATCTTGACAGATACATGAATAGGCAGGGAATAGATGGATACAGTCTGCGTAGAGGCAAAAAGACTTTAATTTAGAGAGGTGTTATATATCAACGCAGTCATGGATGGGCCGAAAGGCCTGTTCCTGTGCTGTACTGCTCCTTGTTCTAAAAAGCCTCAGAAGAAAACAAACACTTTGTCAGATTAAAGCAAAATTGCAGAATCTTAGAATGTTAGGTGGCCGGTGAAGGTACTCTGCCCAGAATTGATTGATCTATCTTTACTGTCCCTTGCATCCAAAGATACCTAGCTTTAAAGAAAACAAATTTCTTTCTCTGCACTCAGGTGGGCAGAATCCCACTGGGCCACACAGAGACAACTTTGGAGGCAGGAGGGTGACAGCATTTTTAAACTTGTGCCTCAGGTGGTCTACCTAACACATAGTCATCACCACGTGACCTTCATTGGGTCAGATCAGCACTGGCAGCAGGTATCCATTCACATCAATGAATGGTTACTGATAAGATCACAAGTTCATAATATTGTAGAAGCATAATGCATAGGAGTGGCTGTGTGTGTTTTGGCCCATTGAGCCTGTTACAATATTACAATATCTCATGGACAGACCCCTGCCTTTAGCTGGTAACACCCTCTCCACTGAGACTCCACTAACTCTGCTTCCCATGGCCCGGCTTCCACAGAGTTGGACATCCCAAAGAGGGCCCACCCTCCAGATTAGGGAACTGGCAGCCGTAAGCAGGGTTTATGAAGTTACTAGAAGGGTTTTTATTAACGAGGAGCCTTCATGGCCAGCCTCTTCCTGTGGGGCTGCTAACCATCCGCATTCTCTCATGTCTGATACCCATCGCCAGCTCTCATTGGTTGGTGCTGGAGGAAGATGCCTGCTCATCAGTTGCCTCAGACATTCCGGAGTTCACTTCCATAAAATCTCCTGACGTCCACGAGTATTCTAAGTCAGTAGAACTTCATCCAGGACCTCAACCCACAAACCATTCCAACACAGGGAGACTCTTAGATATGTGGCAATCAGACTGGACATTTTCTGATTTGCTGATTAAATAATTGGAGGTCCTACAGCAACTTGAGAATTCATGACTTAGGTTCTGCTTGAAACCCCATGCATCACTCATAAACCATCCAACGATCTGAGAAGTGAGCCATTCTGCCCGTTGTAGTTGTGCTAGCCCTGTGACTGAGCTACCTAGTCACTGCCACTCTGGCTTCTCCTGCATGTTTAGTTTTGTTTACTCTTTCACAGGATACGGGCATAGAGTCATAGAGTCGTAGAGATGTACAGCACGGAAACAGAGCCTTCGGTCCAACCCGTCCATGCCGACCAAATATCCCAACCCAATCTAGCCCATATCCCTCTAAACCCTTGCTATTCATATATCCATCCAATGCCTTTTAAATGTTGCAATTGTACCAGCCTCCACCACTTCCTCTGGCAGCTTATTCCATACACACACCATACTCTGAGTGAAAAAGTTGCCCCTCAGGTCTCTTTTATATCTTTTCCCTCTCACCCTAAACCTATGCCCTCTAGTTCTGGACTCCCCAACCCCAGGGAAAAGACTTTATCTATTTACCCTATCCATGCCCCTCATGATTTTATAAACCTCTATAAGGTCACCCCTCAGCCTCTGACACTCCAGGGAAAATAGCCCCAGCCTGTTCAGCCTCTCCCTATAGCTCAAACCCTCCAACCCTCGCAACATCCTTGTAAATCTTTTCTGAACCTTTTCAAGTTTCACAACATCCTTTTGATAGGAAGGCGACCGGTTTTCTCTGCCAATCCAGAGGGCATTTCAAAAACAATCGGATTACTGTGGGCCTGGAGTCACATGGAGGCTGGATGTCCCTCACTGAATGGTATTCGTGAACCAGAAGCCCTTTTACATGTACATAACATAAATAACATAAAATAACACATGTAAGATAGCTGGTATTATAAGCATGACTGAGGCTAACTCTCAATTCCAGGTTTTTATGAAGTGAATTTAGTTGCTATGGCGGGATTTGAACCTGTCTCCCCAGAGCATCTGCCCCGACCCCTCGATTACCATTCACTTCCTTTCCTGGATGCTTCCTTTTCCAGCATATATCCCAGTCCCAGTCTGAAAGTTAACATCGCATCTGCTTTCACCACTCTTTCTGGCTGAGAAACAGGAATCCTACAAACAAGGCCCAAAACCAAACCACTCAGCCCTTCAGCCTGTTCCACCATTCCATCAGATCTGATTTTTAACCAAACCTCTGTAATCCCCGATAATCGCTCATCCCCTTGGGAGTCAACAATCTACCTCTGCATTGAAAACGTTTAAGTTTCTAAAACCCACTACCCCTACGGGGAATGAAATTCTAAAGATTGTGAGGGAAAGAGGATGTTTCCTCATCCACTTTTAAATGAGCGACCCCTTACTTTTAAACTCTAACCTCTAGTTCTGGAGACCAAAGATGAAAAATCTGTCTCTGTAACCATTCGTTAGTTTTTGGCCAGAACATACCTGTATGGCGGGGTCCCTGACCAATCAGAAGCTTCTGGGCACTTGGCCAAATTTTCGCAGGTTTGCTGATGTGTGGGAGCAGCTAGGGAAGCCTATGGAAACAAGCAGTAAATTCAGACAATCTCTTGACTTGCTTACGAGAAGATCTGATCCAGAACTCCGCTGGAACTGACTTGGCCAGTTCCCAGTCAACGCCAATGTTCAATGTCAACTTCAGAATCTAAGCAACATTCCTGGTGGAGAGCCTAATAATCCTTTCACTGATTATTGTCAAATCAAATAAGGTTCTGAAGGTCATCCAGTTCTTTGGAGAAACTGTATTTACATAATCAGCACCTAATGTTCCCGGAATTTCATTGGTCCCTGATGGTATTTTGTTGAATCTGAAAAAAAAATGTGCAGAAGTAAATAGCTCAGATCTGTAAGATCATGCTCCATTAAATCGATGCTCATAAATCAAGCTGGTGTCAACATTGTATGGATATCAGAACTCTGAAACGAAAACAGAAAATGCTGGGAATACTTGGCTGGTCTGGCAACATTAGTAGAGAGAGAGAGAGAGACAGTTAACCTTTCAGGTCTGTGACTTTTCAACTGAATTGGAAAAAGTTAGAAATCAAATCGGTTTTGAGCAACTGAGAAGGAGGAGGCAAGGAAGAAGAACAAAGGGTCAGGGTGGAGGCGACTGAGCTGAACTGCAATGAGGGTTCCATGGCCAAACACACAATTAAATTAAGAAAGGTCTTTAGCAAAGGTGTGATTGGCCAGATCCTGAACAGCGCTAAAGATGTGTTGCTGGAAAAGCGCAGCAGGTCAGGCAGCATCCATGGAGCAGGAGAATCGACGTTTCGGGCATGAGCCCTTCTTCAGGAATTCCTGAAGAAGGGGGGCTCATGCCCGAAACGTCGATTCTCCTGCTCCTTGGATGCTGCCTGACCTGCTGCGCTTTTCCAGCAACACATTTTCAGCTCTGATCTCCAGCATCTGCAGCCCTCACTTTCTCCCAGCAGATCCTGAACAGCTACTGACTGAAATGAAAGAAAATGGGTACACGCCAGAAACGAGGAGAAATAAAAGAGAAAACAAAAACAAAATGGGGAGCAGTGTTCACCATTTGATGAACTCAATGTCGATTTCAATGCGGACCCAAAGGTGAGGTGTTTGTTCCTCAAGCTTGCAGGAGGCTGAAGGTGAGGCTAGGAGCAAAGTGGAGAACGGAAATGATAAATGAACAAATGCCCGTCTCCCCCCGCTTCATGCTTGCGGACTACTGGGGGTGCTCCCCCCGCCCCCAAGCAGTGACTCTGTCTGTGCTTGGTTAGAAGTCACACGACACCAGGATGTAGTCCAGCGTTGCTCCAAAAACTTGTGATTTCAAATAAACCTGTGGTGGACTCTAACCTGGTTTCATGTAAACGTCTGACTTTGTCCATCCCAGTCCAACACCGGCACCTCCACATCTATATTTGGCCTTTCCAATAGAGAGGAGGCCATATTGTGAGCAGCAAACGCAGACAGCTAAACAGAGAATAGAACAACCAAGTCAAAAATGTAAAGCCATGACGTTGATGGTCACTGAGACTGGTTCAATATATTCCTGATTGATTAATTGAATTCCAATCCCACCAATTGCCATCGTGGGACTCCAAGCCATGTCCCCAGGGCATTAGTCCAGAGCTCTAGATTATAACCACATCATCTCAATGTCTCAGACATCGTGTTACTTGAATTAATCTTTTCCCATTTTCACATTGCAAGCATCCTCTAAGGTTAAGTGTGCTCCCACAAATGCCTCTGAGATGAACTATCAGGTAGAGAATGACCCTTTGTTTATCTCAATCATGTGCACTGAAGTTAAAATGCTTTTGCATTTCCAAGCAGATGGATACTCCAGTTTACTGGCTAGAACTGGAAACTCATTATCCAAAAGGCAGACCGACTCTTTCTGGGCAGTGAAGAAGACCAGGATTTACTTTAATATTAAATACTAGCTCTGTGCTTCACAGAAGAGATTTACATCCTTTGAATGGTCAACAGGAAAAAAACTAGGTCTGGATTGAATTTGAGTCCCTTCTCTGTTACTTTATACTCCTGTTACATTTATTTTATGTCCTAATTTACCGAATGTGGATCCGTAACAGTGTTCCCCTATTCTTTTCATCGAGAGTTGCTAATATTTTATTAAAATGGCAAGTAGTCCAAACATATTTGAGGCTCCTTGAGCAAATATCACATATATCCCTTTACAAAACATAGAACATAGAACATTACAGCACAGTACAGGCCCTTCAGCCCTCGATGTTGCACCAAGCTATGGAACAATCTGAAGCCTATCTAACCTATACCGTTCCATTGTCACCTATATGTTTATCCAATGAACATTTAAATGCCCTTACAGCTGGCAAGTCTACTACTATTGTACACAGGATGTTCCACACAGAGAAAGTGAGGACTGCAGATGCTGGAGATCAGAGCTGAAAAATGTGTTGCTAGGAAGATCCAGGAAGATCCAGGAAGATCATTTCCCATCAACTACCACTCTGTGTCTTCTTACAGCCCCATCCAATTTCTGATCCAAACCGCTAAATCATCCTCAATCCCGTGTCTCTGTATTTTGTGCAATAGCCTACCATGGGGACCCTTACCAAATGCTTTACTGAAATCCATATACATCACATCAACCTCTTTACCATCATCCATCTGTTTGTTTACCTTCTCAAAGAGGTTTGTGAGACACAACCTACCCTTCATAAAACAGTGTTGACTATCCCTAATCAAATTATTCCTTTCTAAATGATTATAAATCTTATCTCTCATAATCATTTCCAACACTTTACCCACAACCAAAGTAAGGCTCACTGGTCTATAATTTCCAGGGTTGTCTCTACTCCCCTTCTTGAACAAGGGGACAACATTTGCTATCCTCCAGTCTTCTGGCCCTACTCCTGTTGACAATGACAACATAAAGATCAAAGCCAAAGACTCAGCAATCTCCTCCCGATCTTCTCAGAGAATCCGAGGATAAATCCCATATGACCCAGGAGAATTATCTATTTTCATACTTTCCAGAATTGTTAACACCTCCTCGTTATGAACCTCGATCCCATCCAGTCTAATAGCCTGTATCTCAGTATTCTCCACGGCAACATTGTCTTGTTCCTGTCTGAATATTGATGAAAAATATTTATTTAGATTCTCTCTTATCTCTTCAGACTCCACACACAACTTCCCACTACTGTCCTTGGCTGGCCCTAATCTTGTCATCCCTTTATTCCTGACATACCTATCGAAAGCTTTTGGGTTTTCCTTGATCCTACAGTGCCAATGACTTCTCATGTCCTCTCCTGGCTCTTCTTACCT
>NC_057718.1:11345365-11365359 GCF_004010195.1 Chiloscyllium plagiosum | reverse complement strand
CAGGGATCAGAGTGCTGCCTACTCCAGTCGGAGGCTCCAAGGAAGGTCTCAGTACCTGAGTTTTCATCACTAAGGCCTCAGCCCAACTCCCCCAGTATTGGTCACTTGGCCCACCAACTCCCAGCACCAATTGGAAAGTGAGCAGCAAAAGGCCTTTCACAGATAATTTGGTAAGTATTTGGAGCAGAGTATTTTTCAGGGCAAAGGGCTAAGGAGTGGGGCTAATTAAACAGCTCCTTCCAAGGGCCGAGGTAAGGCACAATAGGCAGAATGGACTCTTTCTATACTATGGCTAATGTGAGGACTTCAGATGCTGGAGATTAGAGTTGAAAGTGTGGAGGTCAGGCAGCATTCTAGTAGCAGGAGAATCGACGTTTCAGGCAAAAGCTCTTTGATTCTCCTGCTCCTCGGATGCTGCTTGACCTGCTGAGCTTTTCCAGCACCACATTTTCAACTCCTTCTATACTGTGTTATACCATGTCAAATTGGATGAATCCTGAATGTCAGTGAAAATCTTTCTTTTCTTATTTCCAATGTTTCGATAGATAATAACGAAACAGCTTTGCAGAAAGATAAATGACAACTTTTTTTCGTAAAGTGCCTGTGATTTATCATCCTGGGTTACCCATGAGTCTTCTGGGACAAAGTGAGGACTGCAGATGCTGGAGATCAGAGCTGAAAATGTGTTGCTGGAAAAGCGCAGCAGGTCAGGCAGCATCCAAGGAGCAGGAGAATCGACGTTTCGGGCATGAAACGTCCTGAAGAAGGGCTCATGCCCGAAACGTCGATTCTCCTGCTCCTTGGATGCTGCCTGACCTGCTGCGCTTTTCCAGCAACACATTTTCAGCTCTTACCCATGAGTCTGCAGGGAACAAATCCTCAATGCATGAGATCTCCAGGGAGGTCTCAGTTGATCTTCTTTATTATTATCTGTTCCCCTTTCTCACCAATCACTTTCCTTCATTAGTACAGGACATTGGTTAGGCCACTTTTGGAATATTGCGTGCAATTCTGGTCTCCCTCCTATTGGAAGGATGTTGTGAAACCTGAAAGGGTTCAGAAAAAATTTACAAGGATTTTGCCAAGGTTGATTAAAAGGCATTTGGATGGGTATATGAATAGGAAGGGTTTGGAGGGATATGGGTCGGGTGCTGGCAGGTGGGACTAGATTGGGTTGGGATATCTGGTCGGCATGGACGGGTTGGACCGAAGGATCTGTTTCCATGCTGTACATCTCTATGACTCTATCTGTCCTAAGACGTACTGTCTTTAAGGTTAGCTCAGTGATGGCCAGACATTGAAAACGTCAACTTCTTTGGTCTTGGATTGACATGGTTTATAAAACAAGGCAGTTTTTCTCCTCTGAATCACTTTCTCTCTCTCCCTCTCAAACAAATTGGGTTAAATTTTGGACTTGAAGTTATACTGTGATATGATTACTTGTGAGTATATTCTGTGTCTGAGTTTTTTTATGCTGCTGTCTTCACACAGGCTCTGACTTGAGGTAACCAATATTTCAAAGCCATTATCTCCCTTCATTCATTGACGTACATCAACCACTGGAATCATGATTCGATGTTGGGGGGTGGGGGATGGAAGTAATGGAGTTCAGGAAATCAGCTGTGTCTCAATCCAGAATATCTGAAACACCCATTAGCTTGGGAAAGCATACAGCAGTGGTTCAGTTGGTCTACTCTTTACCCCCTATGTCCCTCCAAGTCTTAATTCCCACTTACTATTTACACTAAACATGCCACAGAGGGACGTTTTTCCAGAGGCAACTGTATGGAGTTTGCACCTTCTCCCTGTGTCTGCGTGGGTTGCCTCTCACAGTCTAAAGCTGTGCAGGTCAGGTGAATTGGTCATAATGTTAGGTGCACTAGTCAGGGGTAAATATAGGGTAGGGGAATGGGTCTGGGTGGGTCCTCTTCGGAGGGTCGGTGTGGACCAGTTGGGCCGAAGGGCCATTTTTTTTTAATACTGCAGGGAATCTAATCTTACGTCCAACCAGCATCAAAACAAAACAAATGATTGGGTCATCGTCATATTGCAGTTTGCAAATTAGCTGCTAACATTTATGACATTATAACAGGGTCTAACCATCAATGTACATCACTGGTTCAGAATGAAAGATGCTGTCCTCTCAGTCTTCCATTTCCAACAGGTACATAGAACCTCATCAAAATTTAGAAAACTTACCTTTGAATGGCCAAAGCAGGTGAATAGCAATGGTTTAATATCCCATCCGAAGGTGTGGGAACTAAACAATTAACACTCCCTACAGATTACTATGGAATGTTAATAGGGGTCAAGTGATCATCTTGAACCCAATTCACATGGGGTTAATAGGTTGGGGTGGGGTAACACCCCCAGGTGAGACATGATGATCACAGAATCCAAGTCTGAACACAACCAAGTGGAGGACCGTGTCACCATAGCGATTATTACTACATACAGAGCAATCTCTCAGCCTGGTGGTAACTCCCTTGTATGATTTCTAATTGTCTCTAGGTTTGAGTGAGTCAACTACCCACTAAGATCTAGGCTGAAAACTTGCTGTTTCTTGACAGGAATAATCCTAGTTAGGAAAGGGTGGAGAAAGTATTCCGTTAAATTCTCCCTTGTGTGCTGCACATGGAGCAACTTTAGGAATTGTGTGGCTATCCCAGCAACTCCGTACTCAGCACCATGTGTAAGGTAGGAATCTGGAAATAAACTGGAATGCTGTCTTAATTGTAAACATGCTTCAAGTATTATAAAAAGGCTCTGGCCTTAATCATATCCATTATACTTGTGGCTTGAATTGATGAATTTGCTAATGTTTCTCACCTGATATTAATTATTCCTGAGAAAGTCACTCTGTGGTAGGAATGTCAGAGTCCACTGAGGGCCAAACAAAACGCTTAATGTAAAAATGTATGGTGCACAGTGATGATGTCAGCAGTGGCTCCGTGGATAACAATCTGCCCTGTGACCTGGAAGGTGGGGGATTCAAGTCCTAGCAATGATGGAAGCCAAGCTGGGGTGGGTGTTCAGATACGGTCATATTTACTCTCTCAAGGTGATGTAAACAATTTGTTTGTAGATATTTTCCTGTTCAGGTATGTTATGACACACTTGTGAAGCAGGTGGGACTTGAACACAGGTTAAGGACACTATTGCAAGAGCCCTTTAACAATTTTTTTTTGTACTGTGTTGAAAAAAGTGGAAAGTGTGTTGCTGGGAAAGCACAGCAGGTCAGGCAGCATCTGAGGAGCAGGAGAATCGACGTTTAGGACATTAAGCCCTTCATCAGAAAACCTGATGAAGAGCCTCTGCCCGAAACGCCGACTCTCCAGCTCCTCAGATGCTGCCTGACCTGCTGTGCTTTCCCAGCAACACCCTCTCGACTCTGAGCTCACTTTCTCCTATGTTGACAAAAGTCAATCTCTGCAGTGGTCTCCGATTATCTGTTTGTATCCACGTCTACTTTACATTGCAGTGCACATAGGGATGTATTTGCCAAGGATGCAGAAGGTGCAGCTTTTAACAGAACACCCCAGGTTGGAATTGAACCTGGGACCCTGGTGCTGTGAGGCAGCAGTGCTAACCACTGAGTCACCAAGTATGCAACTGACTCTGCGTCATAATCCAAACACCTGGATGGTGGTAAAAACCCTTTGAACAACAAAATCAATCGAGTGCTTTCTCCCAAGTAGCGAGAAGGTAATGGTTCTTGGATTGTCAGACAAGTTTTGCTGTTTAAGGTTATCTAAGGATATCAAAGGAAAGTGAAGTTGAGGTACAGGTCGCCCATGATCTAACTGGGCAGCAAGCCTGAGGGGCCAAATGGTCTCCTCTTGTTTCTACATTCTGAATGAACCAGTTGACTTGCTCCCTCACTCATCCAGCCTGCAGGAGGTGATGGAGCAGAATTTACGGTCTGTCTGCTTACTTACCTTTGCCTTCTCCTAGTTGGCCTCCTCAGAATCTTCAGTCTCAAGGGGATACAAATGCTGATTTCACGGCTCAACATCTTCAACCCTCACCACTGGAAGGCAAGAACTTGAGAAGAGCAAAGCAGGAAGGATGAGGAGACAGGAGGTAGGGTAGGGAGTGCGGGGAGTATTCTCCCTGTCCTCTCAATCACTTCCATGGGAGAATTTGGCACCCAGTCCCAGCCCCATTTGGACACCTCGAGTCAGTCTAGAAGCAGAGACGCAAGGCTTAGCATCCATATTTTGTGCACTGAAGCCACGTCATGCTTGAGATGATACATGGTTGCAGTGTTAATTAAAAAGGTGCATTTACACGCAGTGTTCAGACAGAGTCTGGACATTAAGGAGCAGATGTTTTTGGTGTCAAGTTATTTTTTTACATAGATTTACAGCCACAGGGAGAGAAGAAAGACTTGCATTGAAACGGCACCTGATCACATCGCTCAAAATCCCTTAGAGTGTTTCGCAGATGATAAATTACTTTAAAGCATGCTGACTGCTGGTATGCAAACTAACGCCAGGAACCACAGAAGCAAAACACTGCGGGCGTTGCAAATCTGAAATAGGACAAAAACATGCTGGCCGTATTCAGTAGTATCCCTGGAGAAGTGAACCAAGTTAATGCACCAGGGGTTTTAGTGGAGTCCCACCAAGTCCAAAGACCTTTGTGTATGGCAGGTGGGACCCAAATGCCAAAGTCATGCTCCCAATTTCAAAATCTCCCATGTTATTGGCAAGGGTGAGGGACCAGAGCCATGAATCACCCAACTGGAAAACACAAGTCATTTGGAATTAACACTGAGTTCAAACAGATCCCTATCACACTGTTCCAGGAGCCTTATCTCATAGTGTGGGAGTCATGAATTTATGGAGGGGGCCTCAATGTTCTTGAAGGGAGAATGAAGTCTGTTTAAATATCATGATCTGATCTTATTTAAATCCCCATCCCTTGAACGATAAAGCCATCCAAGTCGGAGCTGTCCATTAAAGTTATATTTAAAGAATCAACTTTTGGACTGAATGACAGATCATCTTGGTGTATCTTCTCTTAAAAAAAAGTCACTGTCGCCATCTGTTTGTGCAGTTCTAATAGAGTTCATTGTTGACTTTACAGAATATGTAATGATGAATGCTTGGCTAAGTTTCAATTGCTTAAAAAAGCACTGAACCCATGGGGAGGGATGTTGAATTTACAGTTTGATGAGGCTTAAATGATCAGCTGTCTTTGTAATTATTGAATAAAAATGCGTTTGTTTTTCAAACAAATTTTCAAATGGCTTTCCTCAATTTTCTGTTCTCTTTGTCAAGTCTGTATGGGCAAGGGGTCCATTAGGTTGTTGGAACATTATTTCTATGTTCACTTTTCCATGAGATCTACCCGTACTGGGATACTGAGTGGGTGGCTGGTCGAGGTAGCACATGAGGCATAGGCTGACATGGGGTGGGGGCGGTGGGGGGACAGCATTGAGAGGAGGTGGAGGGCCTGGCACTTGAGGTCGGGACTGGAGAGTCGACAGCTTTTAATCTCAACTGGACCTGTCCAGAGAACCAAGGAGGAGCTTTCCAAGCAGTTCACTGCAGCTGTGACCCTCCCCCTGCTTCACTGGTGTTTCCCAGAGTCAGTCGGACTGGCTCAACTCCACTTCCAAATTCCCAGAATATAAAGTGGCCCCCTCAATATGGAGGAGGGTCGGCTAAGTCAGGACATTTCCCACATCACACCATCCGTCTCAGGGAGAATCTCTATGACTTGCTAATACCTGCTGAAACAAAATAACATAACGGGAGAACAGTCAGGAGTATTGTGCAATAGGAGCTGTAAGACTGAGTAGGAGATAAACTTGATCCACAAAGAAAGAAATCAGGGAGGATACTTTACAGAAAAATATATATAATAGTATTTAACAGTCTATGTTCAAGATTGAAGGAAACTATTTATAGATTTCTAACTCACTACTTACCTTTACACTGGACTGAACTATGGTGTCAAACAGTTGGTAGCACGGTGGCTCAGTGGTTAGCACTGCTGCCTCACAGCACCAGGTTCAATTCCAGCCTCAGATGACTGTCTGTCTGTCTGTCTGTCTGTCTGTGTAGAGTTTGCATATTCTCCCCGTGTCTGCGTGTGCTTCCTGTGGGTGCTCCGGTTTCCTCCTACAAGCCTAAAGATGTGCAGGTCAGGTGAATTGGCCATGTTAAAATTGCCCATAGTGTTAGGTGCGTTAGTCAGAGGGAAATGGGGGGTCTGGGTGGGTTACTCTTTGGAAGGTCGGTGTGGACTTGGGCTGAAGGACCTGTTTCCACATTGTAGGGAATCTAATCTAACATGGATAGATTATTATTATTAATTGGGATTAGTTTTCACTTTTGGAACAGTTATTAGAAGTCATGAAAAAATTCCATGGAAAATGTTCATTCCCACTCAAATAGAGTCTTCAGCCATAAAGGGGGAGTCAATAGGGGCAGCAATCTGAGAATCAGTGCAATGTGGAAAGTAGAATTCTAAGGGGTGAGAATCCAAATACGTCTGGCAATTGTAACAGGAATGACAGAGGTTGGAGAACTTTAACAAAAGAATGACCACAAAATGCTCAGGGTATGGTCAAGATGTGTCATGAAACACCATTACTCAACAAATTATCCTAAATGGAGTAACAAGATTTTGAAATGACACACAATATGAAGCCTTGGAAAAGGCAGGTAGTGACACCGATCAGGCAGAGGAAATTATTTTCGTTACAAGAAGCTTCAGTCCATCAATGAACGTTTTAATTTCACCTTCGTCCAACTGTGCCGTGATGGACAGCAGATGCAAATCCATAGACTGTGGAGTGGATTGATGAAATTCTTACCTGGATCCTTTAGCTAATAAGGACCAAAGTAGGGTGAAGTTATTTGAGAGTTCAGGTTTAGGGATGACAATGTGATGAAATTCAATAAAGGTGTGATTCACTGCAACAGAGCTGGGGTAGACCATGACTAGCAGAGACACTGTGTCAAATGAAATGCTTGACCAAGTAAACTGTCCATAAAGAAGGTTTCAATAAACTGGACATGAGACATGACAATGCAATTGTTTTTGGGTGAATTCAGTGGATTTGTATTCCACAATCTGGGCATTACTATTTCTCGTTAACAAGACCTAGCTGTAGTAATAAAAGCATTAAGAAGTTCTTCAGGGGTTGGAAAATAAATTATTTTAAAACCACATTAGTAGTTTGCCCATCCATCCTCTAATAGATTAAACATCCTGCTAAAGGGTACAAGAGTAAGAAATAAGGCACACAGTAAACTTAGAGAAGCTATCAGAAACTTGTGTAAAAATGGTGGAAGGCACCATCACAGACCACAGTGAATCTCCCATCAGAAAGCGACTTTAGCAAAGCTCAGATAGCAGAAGACAAAGGAAAAAAAACCTTATTCTTCCATTTCATAAACATGGCAACTGGATTTAGTTATTTTCCAATAAGATAGAGAAAAGAGCAGGAGTAGATAAGGCAGTGGAGAATTGGATAGGGACTGGATTGGGGGCACTGACTGGCAATGAGAGGATTTTGCCGATAATGAATTTAGAGAGATGTATGTAAATATGATCATGGTGGAAATGTACTCAATAATGGAATGTCCCTTTCATAGTGGAGTATGTGAAAAAAGTCTTCCGGTAATAGACGAGATGGTTCATAAAGTCTTAGCAAACCAACTGAATGGGAAGTAAGTTCACAGCTGCCTTGGCCTGAGCAGACCATGTCAACAACTCAGAGTGAATGGTTGGGGGCTCCGGTCCGTATCAATTGGTACTGGGGGCAAATTCTAAAGTTCCGTCAGGAATGAGTTCTCAGCCCCACTCCCCACTCCAGCTTGAGGAGGGACTGCAGCTAGTTCCCACTTTCTCCAGGAACCCTGAGACCATCCTGATGAGGGACGAATGTATAAAAAATGCCAAACAAAAAGAGTTAGAGACAATAAAAGAAGTTGATGTATACACAGACATACCAGATAAGCCAGCCTTACCAGACAGTGGGACACGGCAGAAATATTGCTTCCTGTTGGGGCATGTAAAACTGAAGCCAATACTATTTTGGAGTTTCAAACAGAAACTTCATGATCAAGAGGTTAAAATTAATTGTTCTAGAAGATCTCTTTCAGCAACATACTCCTCAGAATATAAGTCCATTGCTGCATTTGCACAGCGTGAAAGGTTTCAAAGGGAAGTGTTGTTGAAACCACCCAAACATACAGTAGGGAAATTATGGAAACTAAACAAGCCTGTTAATGGGCTGAATGATGCACTGACGGTATGGTCCATCTGACTGGTCCAGCTGACTGCATTCAGCTTAAAGCAGGCACAGCAATATTCTGATGATATCACAAAGAGGAACTGGCAGGCATCTTTATGATGTAGATTGCTTTCCTGTGAGGAGGTTCCATGGGCTTTGAGCAACATGTGATAGATAAAATACAAAAGAAATTTAATGTTTGAAGTCAGGCTTTAGGGGCCTTTAAAGTTAGACTTAAAGAAGAATATGTCAGGAGTGAATTTTGGATCAACCAATTTACTTGGAAAATTTTAATCTCAGCCTAGTAAATTTAGCCTCCAGGGAAGAAACACCCAGTTAAAAGGTTTGATTGGACTGGTTGTGCATTCAAACTAGACTTGATGACAGTTATGACACATTGGAACAGAGTACGACAAAGTAACATGTAACTGTGGAGTAATTGGGACTGTCATGGTGGCTCAGTGGTTAGCACTGCTGCCTCACAGTGCTCGGGGCCCAGGTTCGATTCTAGCCTCGGGTGACTGTCTGTGTGGAGTTTGTACATTCTCTCCGTCTCTGCGTGGGTTTCCTCTGGGTACTCCAGTTTCCTCCCACAGACAAAGATGTGCAGGTCAGGTGAATTGGCCATGCTAAATTGCCCCTAGTGTGTAGGGATGTGTTGGATAGGTGGACTACAGGGATAAAGTAGGGGGTGAGTCTAGACAGTATACTCACTGGTGTGGACTCAATGGGCTGAATGGCTTGCTTCCACACTGAAGAGATTCTGTCATTTTATGAAGACTGATGACAATTCAAACATTAAAGAAACTAAATTCAGAGAAAACATACCCTCAACTTTCCAGCTCTGGGTGCATCAGAAGATGTGAAGCTGATTTTTAACAGCATTTTAAATCCCAATGTCTGTTCTATTCCAGCAAGGTCTATCATATTCTTGGTTGGAAAGAATAATAAATTCTGTCTGCTGGCTTGGGAGGGTAAGAAAATAAATGTGGTTGTTAAAAGTACTTTAGCAGCTGAAATATCGTTCCGAGTTGGAGCTATATAGGAGTACGTTTAATTAAAGTTCTAAAGGAAATCCTATTCAAGTGGAATGTTATGTCGTTACTGTTCTCTTTGGACCAAAGTGCATTTGACAAATGGTGGCTCTGAGAAAGGTTGAGCATTAACTTGACTAACACGAAGGAAACTTGAGAAAGAAGATTGTTTTGGAAATCTATGAGAGTTGCCAGCGTTCCCACAAAAAAAGGCACTTGCTCCAAGACATTATTGGAGATCCATGACCAGGGATGTTTGATAGAATGAGGAGTCAGAAGAACAAGGAAAGAACATCAATTTTTGTTTCGGTCTCTTGGGGATGAAACATTTTTGTTTGAGAAAGAGGGAATGATGGAAGGTTTATTCTATTATATGGAATCTGAAAAGAAATAATTTCGTTACTGATTTGTCATACTGAAAGGAAGGATTTAGAATATGGAAAATTCATTTTGTTTAACTTTCATGAGGTTTGTTCAGCGATTGGTTGTGTCTTCAAAGGTTTTATTTAAACAGTAATGGGGAATAAGGCAAATGGATAAGCATGAGTCTGGGGTGAATTAGTTCCTTAATTGACTGGGTATCTATAAGGAGGAAGAATTATGTGGAAGGAGCTGTAAGACTGAGTGGTTAATAAACTCTTGGATCTTGGATTATTTCTCACCAGCTGGATCTGATTTGACAGAAATGGTCAACAAAAAATATTTGCCCAACTCTTATGTTTTCACATCTAGTAATAAACAGTAGTCAATTAAATACCATTTTTACGAACACTCTTGTGATTTTTTTTTCTCTCAGTGCTATTCATGTCAGTGTTGTTGAGACTGATCTCTAATTCCAGGAGGTTTGGCAATCCTCGCTGACTTTCTTAGTTAATCTCCCATATAAAGGCTACTGTGTGTCTGAATTTCTAGGTCAATTAATTCCTTGCCATTGTTCAAGAGACAGAAACACATCATTTACATAGCAAAATCCCATAAACCATGGTGAGGTGTTCAACTACCAAGACTACAAGACCGTAAGATGTAGAAGCAGAAGTAGGCCATTCGGTCCATCGGGTTCAACAAGAAACTGTGGAACATCGTGCGTAAAGCTCAGACCATCACAGAAGCCAACCTCCCATCCATCGACTCCATTTACACTTCCCGTTGCCACGGAAATGCTGCCAACATCATCAAAGACCCCTCCCACCCCGATAATGTTTCACCAGGCAGCAGATACAGAAGCTTGAACACTCGCACCATCAGGTTCAAGAACAGCTTCTTCCCAGTTCTTATTAAACTGCTGAATGGACCTCTCTAACTTCAAATAACGTTGATCTTGCTAATATTGATCTTGCTTTGTGTACCTCCTGTGCAGTGTAACCCTGTATACCTCGCTCTGTCTAAGCACCCTATGATCTGCATGTCCTTGTTTACTATGTACTGCTCGCAAAACAAAACTTTTCACTGTACTTAGGTGTATGTGACAATAATAAATCAAAGCAAATTAGAAATCGTGACTGATCTGAAAAACAACTCCACTTTCCCATAACCCTTGATTTTTTTTTTTACTTATCGAAAATCACTGAGCTGTCCTGATCATCCAGTTAGAGGAAGGAATGTTGTTCAGATTTTCACAGAACTGTCTGCTTTCCTTTCAGATAACTTAATGGCCTTCACTGAGAGATGACACTGTTGACATTTGAGCACTCTCTCTGCATTGTTCTGAATGATCTCCTCCCAGAATTATTTGCGGAGCATTTAACCTTAAAGCCTTCGGCAATACCTCGAATATGTATACGCATGCGTCAAGAAGCATAATTTGATATACATAAGCTAGAAATCTGCAAAGCTAGCCAGTAAAATATTTCTTGGACACATTTTTCCAGTGGATAACATTTCAGCAACTCCTCCACCATCTGTTATTACTAAACACCAACATTCAAAGTGAGAAAATAGAGGAATTACAGCCAAGAAAGCTTCTATGCTTAAGCTGCCTTCAACATTGACCCTGAGCAGAAAGCTGCCTACCTTATAAGCTGAATGACCTGTACATGTCTGTACATTTTCAGATTTATTCCCATCACTGCAGTGACACAGAGCATGGCCTATATTTCATGGCCTTTATTTCAAACATTAGATTAGATGATATTCCCTACAGTGTGGAAACAGGCCCTTCGGCCCAACCAGTCCACACCGACCCTCCGAAGAGTAACCCACCCAGACCCACTTCCCCCTGACCAATGCTATGAGCAATTTAGCATGGCCAATTCACCTGACATGCACATAGAATCATAGAGATGTACAGCACAGAAACAGACCCTTCTGTCCAACCCGTCCATGTCGACCAGATATCCCAACCCAATCTAGTCCCACCTGCCAGCACCCAGCCCATATCCCTCCAAACCCTTCCTATTCATATACCCATCCAAATGCCTCTTAAATGTTGCCTCCACCACATCCTCTGGCAGCTCATTCCATACACGTACCACCATCTGTGTGAAAAAAGTTGCCCCTTAGGTCTCTTTTATATCTTTCCCCTCTCACCCTAAACCTATGCCCTCTAGTTCTGGACTCCCTCACCCCAGGGAAAAGACTTTGCCGATTTATCCTATCCATGCCCCTCATAATTTTGTAAACCTCTATAAGGTCACCCCTCAGCCTCCGACACTCCAGGGAAAACAGCCCCAGCCTGTTCAGCCTCTCCCTGTAGCTCAGATCCTCCAACCCTGGCAACATCCTTGTAAATCTTTTCTGAACCCTCTCAAGTTTCACAACATCTTTCCGATATGAAGGAGACCAGAATTGCACGCAATATTCCAACAGTGGCCTAACCAATGTCCTGTACAGCCGCAACATGACCTCCCAACTCCTATACTCAATACTCTGACCAATAAAGGAAAGCATACCAAACGCCTTCTTCACTATCCTATCTACCTGCGACTCCACTTTCAAGGAGCTATGAACCTGCACTCCAAGGTCTCTTTGTTCAGCAACACTCCCTAGGACCTTACCATTAAGTGTATAAGTCCTGCTCAGATTTGCTTTCCCAAAATGCAGCACCTCGCATTTATCTGAATTAAACTCTACCTGCCACTTCTCAGCCCATTGGCCCATCTGGTCCAGATCCTGTTGTAATCTGAGGTAACCTTCTTCGCTGTCCACTACACCTCCAATTTTGGTGTCATCTGCAAACTTACTAACTGTACCCCTTTTGCTCGCATCCAAATCATTTATGTAAATGACATCTTTGGACTGTGGCAGGAAACCGGAGCACCCGGAGGAAACCCACGCAGTGAGGCAGCAGTGCTAACCACTGTGCCACCGTGTCACTCCTAAAGGAAATGGAGCACAAAAATTAGGAGGTTTTGCTACACAAGGCTTTTAGACAGATCACTGTGAACAGTTTGTGCTCCTTATCTCAGGAAAGACATACAGGCTCTGGAGGCAATCCAGAGAAGGTTCACCGGGATAATCCCAGGGATGGAGGGACTGTCTCTTGAGGTGGAGTAGATTGGGCCTATACCTGTTCAAATGTAGAAGAATGAGAGAAGACCTTATTGAAATATAGGAGAAAGTGATGCTGGAGAGTCAGAGTCGATAAAGTGCGGTGCTGGAAAAGCACAGCAGGTCAGTCAGCTTCCGAGGAGCAAGAGAATCGACGTTTCAGACATAAGTCCTTCATCAGGAATACGGAGAGGGAAGGGAGGAGGTGAGAGATAAATGATAAACCTTTCATCCCCTTTCCCCTCCACATTCCTGATGAAGAGCTTAAGCCCGAAACATCAACTTTCCTGCTTGTTAAATATACAAGATTATCAGGTGGGTGCCGAGCAGTAGTTTCCCCTTTGTGAGAGAGTCTAGGACCAGAGGGTAGAATCACAGACTAAGGGATGCCCATTGAAGATGGAGATGAGGAGGAATTTCTACTCTGAGTGGGGTGAATCTGTGGAATTCTTTACCACAGAAGGGCTGTCGAGTATATTCAAGACTGAAATAGACAGATGTTTAATCAGAAATGGATTCTAGGGCTACGGGGAAACTGGCATTAAGGTTTATCAGATCAGGCATTGAAGCAGTGGGCTGCTACATCTCACGGTCTTATCACAGAATTATTATAGTTGAAATATTGATATTAGATCCCTCTCTCTCGTTGCCCTGTTGAGTTTTTTTTCTCTAGTTCATGCCTTTTGCAAGTTATTGTTGTATCTGCTCTGACCAACATCTCAGATACTGCATTTCAGAGATAAAAGACCTGGAGTATTGCTCACACGGTGAAACATCTCAAAACCAAAATCCCTCTTTTCCCCTTGAGACTAAAACAGTGGCCTGAATTGACAATCTCAGACCGAACTCTGGTTTGAAACTTGTTCTCTTTCAGAACGTAGGAGTCGCCGAATGTTAAAAAAAATTCACTTCATTCACCTTGTTCTCTCTGATGGTGAGATGATGTGGCACTGGGACTGCTGACTAATCACTGCAATCTCTATTAATTCATCTTCATACAACAACAGATTAAACTCCTCAGTAGGATTGCAATGCGGTTAGGCTCTTTCTATCTACTATTGATGCCAAGGGCAGCTCACTTCTAGTCCACATAACATTTGGCACTGCGTTATGCATTTGTATGTTTATCAGTAATCCTGACACATCTTGGCTCATTTACCTAACATTCTGTACTCTTCTATCTCCCAACTCCAGCCAACTTCTGAATTTACGATCAGTTTTTTCTACCTCTGGCTGCTCCCTCCGTTGTCTTATTTTGAGACTTGTTTCTCGATTCCTTAGCTCTTTGTCCCCAGTCAGATTCCAATACAGTCTCTTCCCCCTTTAATGATACCATTTATCATCAGGGGCACCGTTGAAGGGAGATGTGATGGTTGCGTTGGAACAGGGAGACCAGGGTGTTCTAGAGTCTGTAGATCTCAATCACCTCCAGAGCGTGATGGAGTCTGCTGCTGAACCAGTGCATTGTGGGCCTCATTCTCCTGGGCAGGAAAATGTCTGACCTACAAAACCGTTACCAAGTTTGAAAGTAAATTACAGTGTGCTCCGAGACTTTTCTGAGACATTTGTACCATGAAAACTCAAGGTGTTTTTTTTCAAATGCCTTCTCTGCAGAGCGGGGGGACATGTTGTCCTAAGATCACTGTGGTTTTGGTTACGAGGCCTGAAGCTTTGTTGTGGCAAGACTGGACTCAGTTTATAAAGCTGCAACTTTTAAGATGTCCCAGTAGCTTTGTTAGTTCAATCATGCCATCCATCGCGCTGAGCTGTCAAGTGACAATCCCCTGGCCTCTCCAGTGGAGACGATCTGTTTCCATGGAAATGGGATCCCAGTTTAGTCACACATCATAAACCTTTCCAGAGCTGGGCCCACGGCCATAACCTCCACAATGGGATCTGTAGCTTCCTCTGACAATCGCAGTCCCCAAGACCTTTCTAGAAATGTGTGGTGGTTGCCAAGGCTGTCTGATGCGAGCTGCAAGAATGTAGTGGAAAGTACTAAAACACGTTTGAATCACGTTGTTCAGCAGATGTTCGTGTGTCCCGAGAGGTGGGTGTGGGGCTGGAGAAATAGGTTTTTAAAAAGGCGTTGTGCTTGGAAATGAATGTGCTGGTTACACTGGAGCTCCCATTGGAGGTGGACAAGTCGAGATGGGCTAGTACGGCCCATTGACTGGTGGACGGAGAAGGTTATTGAGCGTCCTCCTACAGAGCTGGCTGGGCCTCCAGACCTCTGGGTGGCCCCCCTGAGCAAGCTGGTACAGTCTGGTGTTGTGGTCTTCCGAAGGCGTGTGGGGGGCTGTGGGCAGGAGGATGAAATCCTGGCTGTATGTCATCCTGTCTCTGGGCACCGCCGCTATCTTACTCACAAAGCTGATATCTCCCATCTCCCATGTCCAAGGCAATGGTCCAGGAACCATGCAAGTCAACTCAGGGCACTCAGGGCTTGTCCACGTACACACCGGCCTTTTCAACACGGTCAATTCCCCGGCAGTTACTCTTGGAATGGCACGTGGCAGGAATATGGCAGGGTTTTCACTGCCAACCGGCAATCGATGCACGTGTTCGGTAAGCTGTGGAGGTGAAGCTCACTCAGGCTAGAATCGCTCCACCGGATTCGTATGACTTGCAGGCTCCAAAAAACATAGATCCCACCGAAGAAATTCATTCCATTTTCTAGCCTCCACAGAGGTAGGAAAGGTCTCTGCCCAGTGCAGTGATGTGTTCAGATCAAGGTCCCACACAGAAAGTCAGTGAAGGTAGCGTGAGGCAGCGTGAGGCAGCGTGAGGTAGCGTGAGGTAGCGTGAGGCAGCGTGAGGTAGCGTGAGGCAGCGTGAGGTAGCGTGAGGCAGTATGAGGCAGCGTGAGGCTTTGAGGTAGCCTGAGGTAGCGTGAGGTAGCATGCTTTGTGAGGCAGCGTGACGCAGCGTGAGGCAGCACGAGATAGCGTGAGGTAGCGTGACGCAGCATGAGTTAGCATGAGGTAACGTGAGTTAGCGTGAGGTAGCGTGTGGTGGTGTGAGGTAGCATGAGACAGCATGAGTTAGTGTGTGAGGCAGTGTGAGGCAGCGTGAGGCAGTGTGAGGCAGCGTGAGGCAGTGTGAGGCAGCGTGAGGCGGTGTGAGGTAGCATGAGGCAGTGTGAGGCTTTGAGGTAGCGTGAGGTAGCATGAGGCTTTGTGAGGCAGCGTGACGCAGCGTGAGGCAGCACGAGATAGCGTGAGGTAGCGTGACGCAGCGTGAGTTAGCATGAGGTAACGTGAGTTAGCGTGAGGTAGCGTGTGGTGGTGTGAGGTAGCATGAGACAGCATGAGTTAGTGTGTGTTGGTGTGAGGTAGTGTGAGACAGAGTGAGGTAATGTGAGGTAATGTGAGGTAGCGTAAGGCTTTGTGAGGTAGCGTAAGGCTTTGTGAGGTAGCTTGAGGCAGCGTGAGGCAGCGTGAGGCAATGCGAGGTAGCATGAGGTAGCATGAGGCAGTGTGAGGCAGTATGAGGTATCGTGAGGCAGTGTGAGGTAGCAGTGGGACAGACATTTACAGAGCAAGACTTGTGCTCATCACTGCCGATCACTGTGACTTTACCAACCCTGGGGAACTCGCTCAGCCAGTTTACAGCAGAGATGGTGGAGTCCTCTGGGACCAGAGGGTATACTCTCAGAATAAAGAGGGTCCAGTTTGAGACAGAAATGAGGAGGAATTTCTTGTCTCAGAGGGTTGTGAGTCTTTGGAACTTCTTGCCACAGAGAGCTGCTGGGGTAGAGTGTCCTTGTGTGTATCTAAGACTGAGAGAGAAAGATTCTTGATCAGTCTGGGAATCAACGGTTTCCGGGAAAGGGTCAGAAAGTGGCATGAGGAATGTCGGATCGGCCCTGATCCTACTGAATGGTGCAGCAGGCTCGAGGGGCTGAATGGCCTCCTCCTGTTACTATTTCGCATGATCTAATGGTCTTCTAGCACCACTGGAAGGTGCAGAATGTATTCAGGGCAGGACATTGCTTTGATAGCTGGCCTGCTTATCTTCAAAGTAATCCGGAGCTAAAGCATCACGATGGCCTCCCTATCTTCAATGACCGAGGAGTGATCCCGAGAACTATGAGAGAACACACTCTCCAAAATCTCCATTTTGCTTTTGTTCGTTCATGGGGTGTGGGTATGAAGGGCTGGGCTAACATTTGTCATGTTTATGGGTGAGGTTACATCATGCCTTTGACATCCAAAGCTCTCGATCGTTCCACTGGCCTTTTTAAAGGGAAGTGCCATGTCATCTTGTGAGACCCACGACAGTGCGGCACTCCAGCAATGGAGTACTGAGACATGACCGATTACTGCAAAGATTTCATGCAAAGGTGAACAGGACAGTCTTTGGGCTTGTTAGTAGGCCGGCAGGAAGAAGAATGTGTGGAGACTCATGTGGGCTATGATGACTGACAGAGGCTGTCCTGTAGAGGCTGTAATATAATCGCGTACATGGAACGTCATGGACTCAGGCCTAAGTAGGATAAGGAAATACTACCCTTCTTCCTGGAAAATCAAATATAGAATGACATGTCAACCAAGGAAAGACCACATAGTAATCATGTGATCTGTTTGTTCTTTTTTAAACTCCTCTGTTCCTCATAAATTCTTCACAATTTGGTGGTTGTCTGGTTCCTCCATCGACTATTACATGGGGTCTGTGATATATTTTTCAGCTTCAGAAAAATGCTGAAATGACACTGGCTTCTAAAAGCACAGCGAGTTTGTTTACAGGGTTTTATACAAAGCTTGGAAATATATGCCAGCAACTTCCATCTCTTTCTATCCTGTTTGTTTAATTTTGCCTCTGAGCCGACGCCCAGGCTTAATCAGTCAAGCAGAGTGAGCATAGATAAGTTATCAGACTCACATAGTCAAACGCAGAATAATTGAACACTGCAGGGTGATCACCTTCACATCAGTCATCATTTTCAGATTTGGTCATTGGGTTAACTTCCCCCTTTCCTCCTACTAACCTTCCCCAGTTACCTGGGCTGGATTGGCACTGATATATACTAGTAAGGGGGAGGCAATGGCCAAGTGATATTATCACTAGGCAACTAATCCAGCAACTCAGCTAATGTTCTGGGGACCTGGGTTCAAATCCTGCCATGGGAGATGGTGGAATTTGAATTCAGTAAAGAATCTGGAATAAAGTTAATGATGATCATGAGTCGATTGCTGGGAAAACCCCATCAATGTCCTTTAGAGAAGGAAATCTGCCATCCTTACCTGGTCTGGCCTGAATGTGACTGCAGACCCACAGCAATGCGGTTGATTCTTAACAACCCTCTGGGCTATTAGGGATGGACAATAAACGCTGGCTCAGCCAATGACACTCATACCCTACAAGACAATGGAAAAACTCCATGGATTTCCACAAGTACAGTACTGATTGAGGCAAAGGAATTTGTTGCTTGGGCTGATCCATAATCATCTCAGGTTCCCGAGACATCAAAGAGCCTTCAGCATCCAGGCCCAAAACCATGATCATATAACAGCTGTCACATCTTTCCATCTTTCATCTGACCCACAATTCCAAGGGCACCATTCCCCACTTACACCAGGATCGAGAGTCTAATCTGAATCACTTCTCTATCAGCTCTTCCGTAATGCTGGATGCTTTGGGAGTTGGGGAATTCTGGCTGGTTTTCCGCACACTGCACCGCGTCAGGGAGTGAGTGTGGGATCGAGGGTCACACCCAGGGGCTGGAGAACACCTTCACTTCTCAATGGTTACTGTAGATGCCGTCACCTTTGACCAGCCCTCAGATCGTCACCAAATGTTATCGTTTGGACCTATCAGCAAACAGCTGGGCAGATCGGTACAGGGAGGGAGAGAGGCTTTGTTTCCATTCCGTGTGCCAACG
This sequence comes from Chiloscyllium plagiosum, assembly GCF_004010195.1. NCBI lineage: Eukaryota > Metazoa > Chordata > Chondrichthyes > Orectolobiformes > Hemiscylliidae > Chiloscyllium > Chiloscyllium plagiosum. The sequence continues at coordinate 11,346,701 of NC_057718.1, read as the reverse complement.
GAGTCAGGCTTACACAATCTCCGCAGCGTGCTGTAATGAAGAAGAAAGTAGCTGGTACTCCACTGCGGTCCCACAGCCAACAAACTATAGTGCCAACACAGTGATGTATCTGTTGGATTGTGTCGATGTTTAGCCAATGTTTTGTAGCTGTCTATGAGCTGTCAGTTCATTGGGAAGCCTCCACTCCCCCGATTCCAGCTTTATTGTGCCCCTTAGACGGTTATAGTGACAGCAAACTGAGTCAATCACGCTGTATCTCCATTCTGCTGCCTGGGAGTCAGCCAGCAAATCCTTTGCTTTTTTATCTACATTCTTCCATGGCATGTGGGTGTGGCTGACTGGGCCAACATTTATTGCCCGCCCCTAGTTGCTCTTAGGAAGATGAGGGTGAGCTGCCTTTTTGAACTGCTGGAGTCACAATGTCCTTAGGGAGGGAATTCCAGGATTTTGATTCAGCAACAGTGTAGCAACAATGATATATTTCCAAGTCAGGATGGCAAGTGACTTGGAGAGGAACTTGCAGGTGGTGGCACTCCCATCTATCTGCTGCCCATGTCCTTCCAGGTTTGAGTTGAGGATTTAGATGATGGACTGTTGGCACATCTTACCGAGGGTTCACAGATGTTGCCACAGCGGTGGAGGGCGTGAATGTTTATGTTGACGGATAGGGAACTGATCTTTGGGGCTGTTTTGTTCTGGAATGGATTAGATTGAAACCTGTTCTCCATGCATCTAATCCTCACCTTCTCCCAGGCCTGACCCCTCCTTAAATTGTGGTGTCTGGAATTAGACACAATGCTGCAGCTCAAGCCTAGCCAGTTTTAGAAAGATAAAACATAACGTCTTTGCTTTTAGACCCTATTCCTCCATTAATGGATCTTGTCATGTGTTTTATTAACAGCCTTCTCAGGATTTGTGTGGTTAACCCCAGATGTGGCTACTCCTGCACCCATCCTCTCCCTAACTATTTAAAAATGTACCATTCATTTATTCCTCATTTCACCTCCAAAATGCATCGTACTTAACTTGAGTGAATTCACCCTGGAATGGTGTTTTTCCTTGCCTGTCTGGTTGTGAGTACTGACTGTTGAGACTTTCCATATGAGATAATACAACCTGTCCAAACACATTACCTCACCCATCACTGCCTAATCAGTGTTAAAGCTGCACAAACCACCACACTGGAACGTGGGGGAGGGGGGGTTGCGGGGGAGGGAAGAGTTGTTACACACTGAAAGGGTGGGTGTGAAACGTGACTGCAGAATGGCCTGTAGTGTGTGTGTGTAATGTGTGTGTCTCTGTGCTTTGTGTGTGTGTGTGTCTCTGTGTGTTATGT